>NC_088421.1:43987076-44304791 GCF_034236695.1 Oncorhynchus nerka | reverse complement strand
AAACAGCGTTGGTTGTTACCATAGTGATGCCGAGCATGGTGGGGCTAACCAGATAAACAGCGTTGGTTGTTACCATAGTGATGCCGAGCATGGTGGGGCTAACCAGAAAAACAGCGTTGGTTTTTACCATAGTGATGCCGAGCATGGTGGGGCTAACCAGATAAACAGCGTTGGTTTTACCATAGTGATGCCGAGCATGGTGGGGCTAACCAGATAAACAGCGTTGGTTACCATTACCATGGTGGGGCTGATGGTTTTTACCATAGTGATGCCGAGCATGGTGGGGCTAACCAGATAAACAGCGTTGGTTGTTACCATAGTGATGCCGAGCATGGTGGGGCTAACCAGATAAACAGCGTTGGTTTTACCATAGTGATGCCGAGCATGGATGGGGCTAACCAGATAACCAGATAAACAGCGTTGGTTTTTACCATAGTGATGCCGAGCATGGTGGGGCTGACCAGATAAACAGCGTTGGTTGTTACCATAGTGATGCCGAGCATGGTGGGGCTGACCAGATAAACAGCGTTGGTTGTTACCATAGTGATGCCGAGCATGGTGGGGCTAACCAGATAAACAGTGTTGGTTGTTACCATAGTGATGCCGAGCATGGTGTGCTGACCAGATAAACAGTGTTGGTTGTTACCATAGTGATGCCGAGCATGGTGGGGCTGACCAGATAAACAGTGTTGGTTGTTACCATAGTGATGCCGAGCATGGTGGGGCTAACCAGATAAACAGCGTTGGTTGTTACCATAGTGATGCCGAGCATGGTGGGGCTAACCAGAAAAACAGTGTTGGTTGTTACCATAGTGATGCCGAGCATGGTGGGGCTAACCAGATAAACAGCGTTGGTTGTTACCATAGTGATGCCGAGCATGGTGGGGCTAACCAGATAAACAGCGTTGGTTGTTACCATAGTGATGCCGAGCATGGTGGGCCTAACCAGATAAACAGTGTTGGTTGTTACCATAGTGATGCCGAGCATGGTGGGGCTAACCAGATAAACAGCGTTGGTTTTTACCATAGTGATGCCGAGCATGGTGGGGCTGACCAGATAAACAGTGTTGGTTGTTACCATAGTGATGCCGAGCATGGTGGGGCTGACCAGATAAACAGTGTTGGTTGTTACCATAGTGATGCCGAGCATGGTGGGGCTGACCAGATAAACAGTGTTGGTTGTTACCATAGTGATGCCGAGCATGGTGGGGCTAACCAGATAAACAGTGTTGGTTGTTACCATAGTGATGCCGAGCATGGTGGGGCTGACCAGATAAACAGTGTTGGTTGTTACCATAGTGATGCCGAGCATGGTGGGGCTGACCAGATAAACAGTGTTGGTTGTTACCATAGTGATGCCGAGCATGGTGGGGCTGACCAGATAAACAGTGTTGGTTGTTACCATAGTGATGCCGAGCATGGTGGGGCTGACCAGATAAACAGGTGCCTGGGTGGAGGAGGAGGCACCGCTGTCATGTTGGCTTCTTTCCCAGAAAGAGTAAAACACATCTGCCCAGCAGACGATCCACAGGAGAAAACCTACTGCCTGGAGGAGAGGATGAGAGGAGAGCAGGAAGAAGACTTTATTGTGCATTTTCAGATCATGGAAATTCATATTTTGCTTTAAACCCCATTCCCGGAGAAACACATGCACCCAAACACACACACACACACACACACACACACACACACACACACACACACACAACCTCGCCGGCCGGCCGCAGGGCAGTGACCCTGGAGCAGCTGAGGGGTCAAGTTTAAGCGGCACAACAGCAGGAGGCATCTAGGATGTTATTGCTACTCTAGGATACTCATTCCTCACTACTTTTGCCCAGCGCCTTTCTGGCCAGGGCCCTAGGGGTAGTACGTGAAATAGGGAACCATTTGGGATGCAGATGAAGTAAGAGGAAATTAGATATTTTAATGAGGTGTGTGTCAGGATATTGTCTTGTCAGACACTCTACCACACAGAGAAGCCTGTGTTCTGAAATGACTCTCCTGGATGTTCAGAGAGAGAGAGTGTTAGCTTGCTATATATGTTTCTCTGGTTGTTCAGAGAGAGAGAGAGTTAGCTTTTGTCCTGATTAAAGTAGCAATAAAACAGGCCTTCTTTAGACTAGTTGAGTATCTGGAGCATCAGCATTTGAGGGTTCGATTACAGGCTCAAAATGGCCAGAAACAAAGACCTTTCTTCTGAAACTTGTCAGTCTATACTTGTTCTGAGAAATGAAGGCTATTCCCATGAGAGAAATAGCCAAGAAACTGAAGATCTCGTACAACGCTGTGTACTACTCCCTTCACAGAACAGCGCAAACTGGCTCTACCCAGAATAGAAAGAGGAGTGGGAGGCCCCGGGGCACAACTGAGTAAGAGGACAAGTACATTAGAGTGTCTAGTTTGAGAAACAGACGCCTCACAAGTCCTCAAACTGGCAACTTCATTAAATAGTACCCGCAAAACACCCGTCTCAACGTCAACAGTGAAGAGGCGACTCCGGGATGCTGGTCTTATCTCATTGTAAGAACCGTGGAGACAGGCAGACACAGATAACACAGAAAACACAGATCACAGACACATGCAGAAAAACATGGACACGTACACACACCACCACCCCAGACTCTCCCTATAAAAACACACACACAGCCCCCCCGGACTCACGGTTTTGGCTCTGTTGAGGTGGGTCATGCATATGTAGCCCCGGTCGTGGCTTTTGAGGTACAGGAAATAGATTGGGGCACAGACCCAGAGGTAGAGACAGGGGACCCATACCAGCACTGTGTTCTGAAAGCACTGGGTCAGATCTGGGTTTCCCACGTGCCACGTACGGTTCCAATCCTGAGGGGGAGGGGGGGGGGGGATTAAATGACAGATGACTGAGAGACACAGCAGCTCATTCAACACAGTGTTGATAAGGACATGGTGACCTAAGAAGAGAGAGACTGGCAACCAGACAGGGCAGGCTAATAAATGACACCCTATGGGACCTGGGCAAATGTAGTGCACTATACAGGGAATAGGGAAGCATTTGGGGTCAAAAGTAGTGCACTATACAGGGAATAGGGAAGCATTTGGGGTCAAAAGTAGTGCACTATACAGGGAATAGGGTGCCATTTGGGGTCAAAAGTAGTGCACTATACAGGGAATAGGGAAGCATTTGGGGTCAAAAGTAGTGCACTATACAGGGAATAGGGTGCTATTGGGGGTCAAAAGTAGTGCACTCAGACTGCTGTGTTCAGACAGTGAATTATGACAAGGCCTAATGTTAGTAGAGCTACAGAGACAAATACATTCATACACTAGGCTACATAACTACACCTTGTGTGGAAACAGACACTTTTAGTGTGTGTGTGTGTGTGTGTGTGTGTGTGTGTGTGTGTGTGTGTGTGTGTGTGTGTGTGTGTGTGTGTGGACGACCACAGCGTCTGTTCTTCATCTCAGTGACTGAGGTGTTTCTAATAAAACATTCCTGCCTTGGCACAAAGGAGGGAACCGGAGGCAGGGTGTCAGGCCTGCCACACAGACACACCTTCCTCTCTCGTTCCTTTCCTAAAGCCTATCAGGGTGTCAGGCCTGCCACACACAGACACACCTTCCTCTCTCGTTCCTTTCCTAAAGCCTATCAGGGTGTCAGGCCTGCCACACACAGACACACCTTCCTCTCTCTCGTTCCTTTCCTAAAGCCGATCAGGGTGTCAGGCCTGCCACACAGACACACCTTCCTCTCTCGTTCCTTTCCTAAAGCCTATCAGGGTGTCAGGCCTGCCACACACAGACACACCTTCCTCTCTCGTTCCTTTCCTAAAGCCTATCAGGGTGTCAGGCCTGCCACACACAGACACACCTTCCTCTCTCGTTCCTTTCCTAAAGCCTATCAGGGTGTCAGGCCTGCCACACAGACACACCTTCCTCTCTCGTTCCTTTCCTAAAGCCTATCAGGGTGTCAGGCCTGCCACACACAGACACACCTTCCTCTCTCGTTCCTTTCCTAAAGCCTATCAGGGTGTCAGGCCTGCCACACACAGACACACCTTCCTCTCTCGTTCCTTTCCTAAAGCCTATCAGGGTGTCAGGCCTGCCACACACAGACACACCTTCCTCTCTCGTTCCTTTCCTAAAGCCTATCAGGGTGTCAGGCCTGCCACACACAGACACACCTTCCTCTCTCGTTCCTTTCCTAAAGCCTATCAGGGTGTCAGGCCTGCCACACACAGACACACCTTCCTCTCTCGTTCCTTTCCTAAAGCCTATCAGGGTGTCAGGCCTGCCACACACAGACACACCTTCCTCTCTCGTTCCTTTCCTAAAGCCTATCAGGGTGTCAGGCCTGCCACACACAGACACACCTTCCTCTCTCGTTCCTTTCCTAAAGCCTATCAGGGTGTCAGGCCTGCCACACACAGACACACCTTCCTCTCTCGTTCCTTTCCTAAAGCCTATCAGGGTGTCAGGCCTGCCACACACAGACACACCTTCCTCTCTCGTTCCTTTCCTAAAGCCTATCAGGGTGTCAGGCCTGCCACACACAGACACACCTTCCTCTCTCGTTCCTTTCCTAAAGCCTATCAGGGTGTCAGGCCTGCCACACACAGACACACCTTCCTCTCTCGTTCCTTTCCTAAAGCCTATCAGGGTGTCAGGCCTGCCACACACAGACACACCTTCCTCTCTCGTTCCTTTCCTAAAGCCTATCAGGGTGTCAGGCCTGCCACACACAGACACACCTTCCTCTCTCGTTCCTTTCCTAAAGCCTATCAGGGTGTCAGGCCTGCCACACACAGACACACCTTCCTCTCTCGTTCCTTTCCTAAAGCCTATCAGGGTGTCAGGCCTGCCACACACAGACACACCTTCCTCTCTTGTTCCTTTCCTAAAGCCTATCAGGGTGTCAGGCCTGCCACACACAGACACACCTTCCTCTCTCGTTCCTTTCCTAAAGCCTATCAGGGTGTCAGGCCTGCCACACACAGACACACCTTCCTCTCTCGTTCCTTTCCTAAAGCCTATCAGGGTGTCAGGCCTGCCACACACAGACACACCTTCCTCTCTCGTTCCTTTCCTAAAGCCTATCAGGGTGTCAGGCCTGCCACACACAGACACACCTTCCTCTCTCGTTCCTTTCCTAAAGCCTATCAGGGTGTCAGGCCTGCCACACACAGACACACCTTCCTCTCTCGTTCCTTTCCTAAAGCCTATCAGGGTGTCAGGCCTGCCACACACAGACACACCTTCCTCTCTCGTTCCTTTCCTAAAGCCTATCAGGGTGTCAGGCCTGCCACACACAGACACACCTTCCTCTCTCGTTCCTTTCCTAAAGCCTATCAGGTGTCAGGCCTGCCACACACAGACACACCTTCCTCTCTCGTTCCTTTCCTAAAGCCTATCAGGGTGTCAGGCCTGCCACACACAGACACACCTTCCTCTCTCGTTCCTTTCCTAAAGCCTATCAGGGTGTCAGGCCTGCCACACACAGACACACCTTCCTCTCTCGTTCCTTTCCTAAAGCCTATCAGGGTGTCAGGCCTGCCACACACAGACACACCTTCCTCTCTCGTTCCTTTCCTAAAGCCTATCAGGGTGTCAGGCCTGCCACACACAGACACACCTTCCTCTCTCGTTCCTTTCCTAAAGCCTATCAGGGTGTCAGGCCTGCCACACACAGACACACCTTCCTCTCTCGTTCCTTTCCTAAAGCCTATCAGGGTGTCAGGCCTGCCACACACAGACACACCTTCCTCTCTCGTTCCTTTCCTAAAGCCTATCAGGGTGTCAGGCCTGCCACACACAGACACACCTTCCTCTCTCGTTCCTTTCCTAAAGCCTATCGCTTTTGGCTGTATTGTTTGATAACACTTTACTAAAATCCTGAGTTCAAAAGGCATTTATAACACTGATGTAACACTGAGACAACACGAACACGATCACGAGACAACACTGAGACAATACAATCACGAGACAACACTGAAACAACACGATCACGAGACAACACTGACACAACACTGTCACAATACAACACTGAGACAACACTGTCACAATACAACACTGAGACAACACTGTCACAATACAACACTGAGACAACACTGTCACAATACAACACTGAGACAACACTGACACAATACAACACTGAGACAACACTGAGACAACACTGAGACAACACTGAGACAACACGATCACGAGACAACACTGAGACAACACGATCACGAGACAACACTGACACAACACTGTCACAATACAACACTGAGACAACACTGTCACAATACAACACTGAGACAACACTGTCACAATACAACACTGAGACAACACTGACACAATACAACACTGAGACAACACTGAGACAACACTGACACAATACAACACTGAGACAACACTGACACAATACAACACTGAGACAACACTGAGACAACACTGTCACAATACAACACTGAGACAACACTGACACAATACAACACTGAGACAACACTGAGACAACACTGACACAATACAACACTGAGACAACACTGTCACAATACAACACTGACACGAGACAACACTAAGACAACACTGTCACAATACAATCACGAGACAACACTGAGACAACACTGTCACAATACAATCACGAGACAACACTGAGACAACACTGAGACACCACTGTCACAACACTGACATGAGACAACACTGAGACAACACTGAGACAACACTGACACGAGACAACACTGAGACGAGACAACACTGAGACAACACTGAGACAACACTGACACGAGACAACACTGAGACAACACTGACACAACACTGTCACAATACAATCACGAGACAACACTGAGACAACACTGTCACAATACAACACTGAGACAACACTGAGACAACACTGACATGAGACAACACTGAGACAACACTGAGACAACACTGACACGAGACAACACTAAGACAACACTGTCACAATACAATCACGAGACAACACTGAGACAACACTGACACGAGACAACACTAAGACAACACTGTCACAATACAATCACGAGACAACACTAAGACAACACTGTCACAATACAATCACGAGACAACACTGTCACAATACAACACTGAGACAACACTGAGACAACACTGAGACAACACTAGACAACACTAAGACAACACTGTCACAATACAACACTGACACGAGACAACACTAAGACAACACTGTCACAATACAATCACGAGACAACACTGAGACAACACTGTCACAATACAATCACGAGACAACACTGAGACAACACTGAGACAACACTGACATGAGACAACACTGAGACAACACTGAAACAACACTGACATGAGACAACACTGAGACAACACTGACACAACACTGTCACAATACAATCACGAGACAACACTGAGACAACACTGAGACACCACTGTCACAACACTGACATGAGACAACACTGAGACAACACTGAGACAACACTGACACGAGACAACACTGAGACAACACTGACACGAGACAACACTGAGACGAGACAACACTGAGACAACACTGAGACAACACTGACACGAGACAACACTGAGACAACACTGACACAACACTGTCACAATACAATCACGAGACAACACTGAGACAACACTGTCACAATACAACACTGAGACAACACTGAGACAACACTGACATGAGACAACACTGAGACAACACTGACACGAGACAACACTAAGACAACACTGTCACAATACAATCACGAGACAACACTAAGACAACACTGAGACAACACTGTCACAATACAATCACGAGACAACACTAAGACAACACTAAGACAACACTGTCACAATACAATACTAAGACAACACTGTCACAATACAATCACGAGACAACACTGTCACAATACAACACTGTCACAATACAATCACGAGACAACACTGTCACAATACAACACTGAGACAACACTGTCACAATACAATCACGAGACAACACTAAGACAACACTGTCACAATACAATCACGAGACAACACTGAGACAACACTGACACAACACTGTCACAATACAACACTGAGACAACACTGTCACAACACTGACAATCACGAGACAACACTGAGACAACACTGACACAACACTGTCACAACACAGTGACCAGTTCAGTGATTTTGAAAAGCACTTGTCTCAATACCCTTTGGCTTCAAGACAAGCCCTCCTTACCCCTGTGGAATTTGTTTGGTTCAATAACTGAGCCAGTGAGTAGACAACAAAGCCCTGCAGAATATAGAAGTGTACAATCACACTACCAGGTCTCTCATAACAGGTTCCAAAGGGCTGTGGGACTGGGTGATGAGATTGCATGTTATCATAACTCAGGAAGCCATAGACCTTATTGACAAAATGTGTGTTATTAGGCCTAACAGTCTCTGAAATCCCATACCTAGAACAGCAGCTGGAACATTGTGGAAGGCAAGGCAACCCGTCTGCTTAGCGAGACTAGGCCTAACAGTCTCTGAAATCCCAAACCTAGAACAGCAGCTGGAACATTGTGGAAGGCAGGGCAACCCGTCTGCTTAGCGAGACTAGGCCTAACAGTCTCTGAAATCTTAGCGAGACTAGGCCTAACAGTCTCTGAAATCCCAAACCTAGAACAGCAGCTGGAACATTGTGGAAGGCAGGGCAACCCGTCTGCTTAGCGAGACTAGGCCTAACAGTCTCTGAAATCCCAAACCTAGAACAGCAGCTGGAACATTGTGGAAGGCAAGGCAACCCGTCTGCTTAGCGAGACTAGGCCTAACAGTCTCTGAAATCCCAAACCTAGAACAGCAGCTGGAACATTGTGGAAGGCAAGGCAACCCGTCTGCTTAGCGAGACTAGGCCTAACAGTCTCTGAAATCCCAAACCTAGAACAGCAGCTGGAACATTGTGGAAGGCAAGGCAACCCGTCTGCTTAGCGAGACTAGGCCTAACAGTCTCTGAAATCCCAAACCTAGAACAGCAGCTGGAACATTGTGGAAGGCAAGGCAACCCGTCTGCTTAGCGAGACTAGGCCTAACAGTCTCTGAAATCCCAAACCTAGAACAGCAGCTGGAACATTGTGGAAGGCAAGGCAACCCGTCTGCTTAGCGAGACTAGGCCTAACAGTCTCTGAAATCCCAAACCTAGAACAGCAGCTGGAACATTGTGGAAGGCAAGGCAACCCGTCTGCTTAGCGAGACTAGGCCTAACAGTCTCTGAAATCCCAAACCTAGAACAGCAGCTGGAACATTGTGGAAGGCAAGGCAACCCGTCTGCTTAGCGAGACTAGGCCTAACAGTCTCTGAAATCCCAAACCTAGAACAGCAGCTGGAACATTGTGGAAGGCAAGGCAACCCGTCTGCTTAGCGAGACTAGGCCTAACAGTCTCTGAAATCCCAAACCTAGAACAGCAGCTGGAACATTGTGGAAGGCAAGGCAACCCGTCTGCTTAGCGAGACTAGGCCTAACAGTCTCTGAAATCCCAAACCTAGAACAGCAGCTGGAACATTGTGGAAGGCAAGGCAACCCGTCTGCTTAGCGAGACTAGGCCTAACAGTCTCTGAAATCCCAAACCTAGAACAGCAGCTGAAACATTGTGGAAGGCAAGGCAACCCGTCTGCTTAGCGAGACTAGGCCTAACAGTCTCTGAAATCCCAAACCTAGAACAGCAGCTGGAACATTGTGGAAGGCAAGGCAACCCGTCTGCTTAGCGAGACTAGGCCTAACAGTCTCTGAAATCCCAAACCTAGAACAGCAGCTGGAACATTGTGGAAGGCAAGGCAACCCGTCTGCTTAGCGAGACTAGGCCTAACACTGATTAAACCTACACCCTGTTATTAACATTTGGGCAAATGGACCTCTAACACTTGTAGCTAAATTCCTTAGGCCATGATGAGCAGAGCCCTATCTGGCCAAGCCAGCTGACAGTGGACTTACGAGGCAATATACTGCATGTTATGACCGCACATAGATAGAATCTATCTACATGACATGACAGTATGTGTCACTTCAAACATGTGTAACTCTTTTGGGCTCCCGAGTGGGGCAGCGATCTAAGGCACTGCATCTCAGTGCTAGAGGCGTCACAACAGACCCTGGTTTGATCCCGGGCTGTATCATAACCGGCCGTGATTGAGAGTCTCATAGGGAGGCGCACAATTGGTCCAGCATCGTTAGGGTTTGGCCAGGGGGTGGGGGGCCATCATTGTAAATAAAAGTTTGTTCTTTAACTGACTGGCCCAGTTAATCTTCTAGTTCAGTGCCATAACAAGTTTGGTTGGATTCCACAGGTTTAGGTTTCTAGTTAGTTTTTTGGGGGGTTTCTATCTAGCTAATGTAATAATAATGTCCTCTCTATGTTGTTGCTACTCGCAGTAGATGGTGTGTACAGGTTTAAACAAACAATGTCATCTTGCAACAGCTGACAGACTTGCTGTACGTGTTCTTGTGTTGTGGACCTTGCTAGCAAGACAGGCTTGCTGTACGTGTTCTTGTGTTGTGGACCTTGCTAGCAAGACAGACTTGCTGTACGTGTTCTTGTGTTGTGGACCTTGCTAGCAAGACAGGCTTGCCATCATACCTGGGTGTTATGTCAGGAAAGTTACCTAGCGAACATTTCATCGAAACACTGCTCTATCGTCAACAGAGCAGAGGTAGTGTGAGTCTCGAATTAAAGTTGTTAGACTAGAGTGAGTTTTAGCTAGCAGGTTAGCTAACATAATAGGAATCAATGGTGTTTTTAAAAAATCACTGAAAGCTGTTAAGCTAGCTAGACACAACTTCTCAATAAAAACGATTGTCGACTTTTATTGGCAGTGATATACCTTTTTAAAAATGCACTACCACGTTATTTCAACCTCTCTATTTCACCCATTATTAATGAAATGAAGCTTAGCTAGTTAGCGCAAGTCAACCGGCATAATTAACGACGGCCTTGCTAGCCTAGCTAGCTACTGTTAGCTAACACCAGTGTTACCAAAGACAGGACAGTAACGTTGTGTGATATTACCATGCTTAGTTCAGGCAGACACCGTCATTACAAGCAAAGCCGCTAACAACAAGCTGGGAAAACAACTGTAAGGCGTCAACATTGTAAAGCAGCTAAAGACAGCAGGAGAGTTGACTAGCTCGGTGGCAACAGTGGAACTTACCCAAAACGGGTCGGAACCGTCCGCACTGCAGAACTTGTCCAAACCCATTCGCGGTTGATCAAGTTCTCCTCTGATAATTTGGGTTAACGGCGCTACCGCTTTGCTTTGGTTTCATAAGCGCACTTCTGTTGGCGCTCCTGTAAACAAGATAGAAGGTTACCGCTAGGGGGCGCTATAACTACATCGCTGGTTTAGCTGGTGTGTGTGTGTGTGTGTGTGTGTGTGACACATGTTATTTGACTCTGTGGGGGGGCCACCGCTGGTGTGCATGAATAACACAACCTCTAGAATAACGTGCAAATAGCACACTTTTCCCTATGGGTCCTGGTCAAAAGTAGTGCACTATATAGGGAATGAGGTGTGTGTGTAACAACAGTGTAACAACAGGGACCTCAGAAAGTAGTCACACCCCTTGACATTATCCATATTATGTTGTGTTACAGCCTGAATTCAAAATGGATTGTGTCACTGATCTACACACAGTATCCCATAATGGAATTATGAATGAAGACATTTTTTACAAAAATGATTTTAAAAATGAAAAGCTGAAATGTCTTGAATCAATAAGTATTCAACTCCTTTGTTATGGCAAGCTGAAATAAGTTCAGGAGTAACAATGTGCTTAACAAGTCACATAATAAGTTGCATGGACTCACTCTGACTGCAATAATAGTGTTTAAGATCATTTTGAAATGACTACCCCATCTCTTTACTCTACACATACAATGATCTGTAAGGTCCCTCAGTCGAGCAGTGAATTTCAAGCACAGATTCAACCACAAATAAGAGGGAGGTTTTCCAAAGCCCCGCAAAGAACGGCAACTATTGGTCGATGGGAATGAAAAATATATATTCCTTTTCAGCCTGGTGCAGTTATTACTTCCACTTTGGATGGTGTATCAATACACCCAGTCACTACAAAGATACAGGCGCCCTTCCTAACTCAGTTGCCAGAGAGGAAGGAAACCGCTCAGGGAGGAAACCGCTCAGGGAGGAAACCGCTCAGGAAGGAAACCGCTCAGGGAGGAAACCGCTCAGGAAGGAAACCGCTCAGGGAGGAAACCGCTCATGAAGCTAATGGTGACTGAAAACAGTTGCAGAGTTTGATGGCTGTGATCGGAGAAAACTGAGGATGGACAAACAATATTGTAGTTACTCCACAATACTAACATAAATGAGTGAAAATAAGGAAGGAATACAAATATTCCAAAACATACATCCTGTTTGCAATAAGGCACTAAAGTAATTCTGCAAAAGATGTGGCAAAGAAAGGAACTGTTGGTCCTGAATACAAAACATTATGTTTGGGGCAAAACCAACACACATCACTGAGTACCACGCTTCATATTTTCAAGCATGGTGGTGGCTGCATCATGTTATGGGTATGCTTGTCATCGGCAATGACTAGTTTTTTAGGATAAAAAGTAACAGAATAGAGCTAAACACAGGCAAAATCCTAGAGGAAAACCTGGTTCAATCTGCTTTCCACCAGACAGTCAGAGACAAATTCACCTTTCAGCAGGACAAATACCTTAAACACAAGGCAAAATATACAAGTCAATATTGAATGTTCCTTAGTGGCCTAGTTATAATTGTGACTTAAATCTTCTTGAAAATCTATGACAAGACTAGAAAATGGCTGTCTAGCAATGATCAACAACCAACTTGACAGAACTTGATGAATTTTAGAAAGAATAATGTGCAAATATTGTACAATCCAGGTGTGGAAAGCTCTTAGAGACTCACCCAGAAAGACTCACAGCTCTTAGAGACTCACCCAGAAAGACTCACAGCTCTTAGAGACTCACCCAGAAAGACTCACAGCTCTTAGAGACTCACCCAGAAGGACTCACAGCTCTTAGAGACTCACCCAGAAAGACTCACAGCTCTTAGAGACTCACCCAGAAGGACTCACAGCTCTTAGAGACTCACCCAGAAGGACTCACAGCTCTTAGAGACTCACCCAGAAGGACTCACGGCTCTTAGAGACTCACCCAGAAAGACTCACAGCTCTTAGAGACTCACCCAGAAACACTCACAGCTGTAATCGCTACCAAAGGTGATTCTAACATGTATTCACTCAGGAGGTTGAATACTTATCTAATTAGGATATATTACCGTTTTATTTTCCATGAATAAAATACAAAAATATTCAAAATGTTCTTCCACTTTGAAATTACAGATTATTTTGTGTAAATCGTTGACAAACAAAATGACAATTTAACCCATTTTAATATGACTTTATAACACAACAAAATGTGAAAAACATCAAGGTGAGGGAATACTTTCTGAAGGCACTGTAGTTCACCCCCACATCCTGGCTGCTGTCTCATCCATACAAGGCATTGGGTGTGTCCCAAATGGCACCCTATTCCTTACATAGTGCACTACTCTGGTCAAAACTAGTGCACTATGTAGGGAAAAGGGTGCCATTTGGGATGCACACATACCCACAGCTGTCTCATCCTTATATGGTCCTGTTCCCTTGGGTCAGTTTGATCATTTGAATAACCATACAGAGAGATACCGTGTGGCACTAGGCCTGGAGAGCTACAGAGAGATACCGTGTAGCACTAGGCCTGGAGAGCTACAGAGAGATACCATGTTGATATAGCTTAGTCCTAGGCCTGGAGAGCTAGAGAGATACCATGTTGATATAGCTTAGTCCTAGGCCTGGAGAGCTAGAGAGATACCATGTTGATATAGCGTAGTCCTAGGCCTGGAGAGCTAGAGAGATACCATGTTGATATAGCTTAGTCCTAGGCCTGGAGAGCTAGAGAGATACCATGTTGATATAGCTTAGTCCTAGGCCTGGAGAGCTACAGAGAGATACCATGTTGATATAGCTTAGTCCTAGGCCTGGAGAGCTACAGAGAGATACCATGTTGATATAGCTTAGTCCTAGGCCTGGAGAGCTACAGAGAGATACCATGTTGATATAGCTTAGTCCTAGGCCTGGAGAGCTACAGAGAGATACCATGTTGATATAGCTTAGTCCTAGGCCTGGAGAGCTAGCCACAAGTGGTGTTGGAAATAAATTATGCTCCCCACTGTCTCCTAGTGGGGGTATATGGTAATGATACCTGTCTCCTAGTGGGGGTACATGGTAATGATACCTGTCTCCTAGCTGGGGTATACGGTAATGATACCTGTCTCCTAGTGGGGGTATATGGTAATGATACCTGTCTCCTAGTGGGGGTATACGGTAATGATACCTGTCTCCTAGTGGGGGTATATGGTAACGATACCTGTCTCCTAGTGGGGGTTATAGGATAATGATACCTGTCTCCTAGTGGGGGGTATAGGGTAATGATACCTGTCTCCTAGTTGGGTGTATAGGGTAATGATACCTGTCTCCTAGTTGGGGGTATAGGGTAATGATACCTGTCTCCTAGTGGGGGGTATAGGGTAATGATACCTGTCTCCTAGTTGGGTGTATAGGGTAATGATACCTGTCTCCTAGTGGGGGGTATACGGTAATGATACCTGTCTCCTAGTGGGGGTATATGGTAATGATACCTGTCTCCTAGTGGGGGTATACGGTAATGATACCTGTCTCCTAGTGGGGGTATATGGTAACGATACCTGTCTCCTAGTGGGGGTTATAGGATAATGATACCTGTCTCCTAGTGGGGGGTATAGGGTAATGATACCTGTCTCCTAGTGGGGGGTATAGGGTAATGATACCTGTCTCCTAGTTGGGTGTATAGGGTAATGATACCTGTCTCCTAGTTGGGGGTATAGGGTAATGATACCTGTCTCCTAGTGGGGGGTATAGGGTAATGATACCTGTCTCCTAGTTGGGTGTATAGGGTAATGAGTCAGGTTTGTAGGCCTCCTTGCTCACAAAAACTTTTTCAGTTCTGCCCACAAATGTTCTATATGATTGAGGTCAGGGCTTTGTGATGACCACTCCAATACCTTGACTTTGTTGTCCTTAAGCCATTTTGCCACAACTTTGGAAGTATGCTTGGGGTCATTGTCCATTTGGAAGACCCATTTTCAACCAAGCTTCAACTTGGTGTCTTGAGATGTTGCTTTAATATATCCACATAATTTCCATCTTCATAATGCCATCTATTTAGTGAAGTGCACCAGTCCTTCCTGCAGCAAAGCACCCCCACAACATGATGCTGCCACCCCCATGCTTCACAGTTGGGATGGTGTTCTTCGGCTTGCAAGCCTCCCCCTTTTTCCTCCGAACATTACGATGGTCATTATGGCCAAACAGTTCTATTTTTGTTTCATCAGACCAGAGGACATTTCTCCAAAAAGTAAGATCTTTGTCCCAATGTGCAGTTGCAACCCGTAGTCTGTCTTTTTTATGGCGGTTTTGAAGCAGTGGCGATTTTGGACTCATTTTACTGTGGATATCGATCATTTTATACCTGTTTCCTCCAACATCTTCACAAGGTCCTTTGCTGTTGTTCTGGGATTGATTTTCACTTTTCTCACCAAAGAATGTTCATCTCTAGGAGACAGACCGCGTCTCCTTCCTGAGCAGTATGACGGCTGCGTGGTCCCATGGTGTTCATACTTGCGTACTATTGTTTGTACAGATGAGCGTGGTACCTTCAGGCGTTTGGAAATTGCTCCCAAGGATGAACCAGACTTGTGAAGGTCTACAATTTTTTTTCTGAGGTCTTGGCTGATTTCTTTGGATTTTCCCATGGTGTCAAGCAAAGAGGCACTGAGCTTGAAGGTAGGCCTTGAAATACATCCACAGGTACACCTCCAATTGACTCGAATTATGTCAATTAGCCTATCAGAAGCTTCTAAAGCCATGACATCATTTTCTGGAATTTTTCAAGTTGTTTAAAGGCACAGTAAACTTAGTGTATGTAAACTTCTGACCCACTGGAATTGTAGTTTGTTAACACAAAATTTGTGGAGTGGTTGAAAAACGAGTTTTAATGACTCCAACCTAAATGTATGTAAACTTCCGACTTCAACTGTACCCTAACCACACATACTGCGCATATAGACAACTGACACCCTCAAAGCATCATTACCCATCGCTCCACAAAAGCTGTGGCCCTTGCAGAGCGAAGGGAACAACTACTTCAAAGTCTCCGAGCGAGTGACGTCACCCGATTGAAATGCTATTAGCGCACACCACTGCTAACTAGCTAGCCATTTCACATTGGTTACACATGCCTCGCCCCCTCTTTCTCTCTACCTTCTCTCTCTCCCCTCTCTATCCCCCCCTCTAACTCTCTCTCCCTCTCTTTCTCTCTACCTTCTCTCTCTCCCTCTCTATCCCCCCCTCTAACTCTCTCTCCCTCTCTTTCTCTCTACCTTCTCTCTCTCCCCTCTCTATCCCCCTCTAACTCTCTCTCCCTCTCTTTCTCTCTGCCTTCTCTCTCTTTATCTCTCTCCCCCTCTCTATCCCCCCTCTAACTCTCTCCCTCTCTTTCTCTCTACCCGTCTCTCTCTTTCTCTCTCTCTCCCCCTCTACCCCCCCTCTTTCTCTCTATACATGTGATTATATGGTAACACACAGCGGAGTTCCAGATCATAAGGCATTATGACACAGACAAGGTTCAGTCCACAGTTAGTTTCCACAATGTCCTTACATGCACTTGAGCCAAGTAGGCCATTGACTCTGAGTAAATAGAATGCAAATTATCTTCAAGATAGCATTGAAAGCATTAAACACATAATATGTGTCCCAAATGACACCCTATTCCCTATATATGGGCCCTGGCCACCCTGGTCAAAAGCAGTGCACTATATAGGGAATAGGGTGCCATTTGGGACTCAGAGGCTGGTTCATTTCCATGCATTTCCATGGGCTGTAATTTCTAATTATGCCACATATCTTGATCCTTTCTCATTGAGCACACAAACTCTGTCCAGAGAGACGGAGAGAGACGGAGAGAGACGGAGAGAAAGAGACAGAGAGAGAAGGAAGGAAGGAAGGAAGGAAGGAAGGAAGGAAGGAAGGAAGGAAGGAAGGAAGGAAGGAAGGAAGGAAGGAAGGAAGGAAGGAAGGAAGGAAGGAAGGAAGGAAGGAAGGAAGGAAGGAAGGAAGGAAGGAAGGAAAAAGAGTAAGAGAAAGAGAGAGCACAATATTTAGGCTACAGATAAACACAAAAATTAGGTGAACCAAAAAAACATATCCTTAGGCCCTATTGTAAACATTCTCCTTTCAAATTGTGTCATTTAGATAAAAGGTGAATGGGCCTTTACATGTTTCATTTGTTGTAACCATGGTTTGCTATTCCATAAAATACATACACGTTTTATTTCATTCATTCCAAAGAAGTGCTCTGGCAGTAGGATTGAATCGGTCTAAGTCACCATCTGTGGAAGGCCAGCGTCCTAGCTAACCTTGTCATGCCAAGGAGTGGAATGACAGCACACACAAACTGGTACCAGGGTAATGATATCACAAACAAACTGGTACCAGGGTAATGATATCACAAACAAACTGGTACCAGGGTAATGATATCACAAACAAACTGGTACCAGGGTAATGATGGCACACACAAACTGGTACCAGGGTAATGATATCACAAACAAACTGGTACCAGGGTAATGATATCACAAACAAACTGGTACCAGGGTAATGATGGCACACACAAACTGGTACCAGGGTAATGATAGAACACACAAACTGGTACCAGGGTAATGATATCACAAACAAACTGGTACCAGGGTAATGATATCACAAACAAACTGGTACCAGGGTAATGATAGAACACACAAACTGGTACCAGGGTAATGATATCACAACCAAACTGGTACCAGGGTAATGATAGAACACACAAACTGGTACCAGGGTAATGATATCACAACCAAGCTGGTACCAGGGTAATGACATCACAAACAAACTGGTACCAGGGTAATGATGGCACAAACAAACTGGTACCAGGGTAATGATATCACAAACAAACTGGTACCAGGGTAATGATAGCACAAACAAACTGGTACCCCAAATCGTTGGCTGCTGTCAAATTGTGGTCACCATAGAGACGGGAGGAACCGCGCGCGCTGCTCTCCTCCCACGGGCGGAGCGGGCCGGTTTAAATACCTTGGTAGGATGCTTCATCCGGTGGAAGGATAGTTCAACCCTCAGCAGTTTACCTGTCCCGTCCCGCTATCTCGTGGAGTAACGTATACCCAGACATCTTTGTAGGATAGACTACATCCCGAGTCCATCATCTACCGGAGAAAGACTAAAGTGAGTATTGAGTCTGCTTCCTTTTAAATAAATGTGGCCGTATGCGAATAGTCTACCGGTAACAGCCTGCCGTTCTCTATAGACAGGTGCATATAGAGGGGTCTGTTACTGCGTGCAGGACAGCGTTGTTTGAACACGGAAATATATATCTATTGTCAATTCTGTTAGAAGAAAGACCGTTGGAAAAGGAAATACGCTACAAGGTTTTAGGCGGGCTGCACCTGTTCAGGTGCTACGTGTTGCTTTGCAATGTTTCAATCAACAATGTGCACTTTATTGGACTTTCAGATAAGTTGTTGTCGCTAAATTTAGATGACGTTTCGACTTTTCCATGTAGGACCCGATCCCCTGGGTCTCAGCTTGTGTTTTAGTGTTGTGGTGATATAAGGGTATAGTTGGGTTGGGTTTGAACAGGCAATAAGCACGACACTACCTACCTACCTACTGTGCCATAAAGGTTTAGACCTCTTGACAGAGGCTGTGTTTACATACAGGCTCGGATAATAGAGTGATGTTTATGTCAGGTGATGGACTTTTTCCAACTGCCATTTCATTTATTAGCATGTCACCTTGTGCAACAATTCATAGACCTAAAAAATACAACCATCATCACCAGAAGTTGGTTTGACACCCGAGTTGGGATCAATCCCATTTCAACTCCCATCTATTGAAAATACAACCATCATCACCAGAAGTTGGTTTGACACCTGAGTTGGGATCAATCCCATTTCAACTCCCATCTATTGAAAATACAACCATCATCACCAGAAGTTGGTTTGACACCTGAGTTGGGATCAATCCCATTTCAACTCCCATCTATTGAAAATACAACCATCATCACCAGAAGTTGGTTTGACACCTGAGTTGGGATCAATCCCATTTCAACTCCCATCTATTGAAAATACAACCATCATCACCAGAAGTTGGTTTGACACCTGAGTTGGGATCAATCCCATTTCAACTCCCATCTATTGAAAATACAACCATCATCACCAGAAGTTGGTTTGACACCTGAGTTGGGATCAATCCCATTTCAACTCCCATCTATTGAAAATACAACCATCATCACCAGAAGTTGGTTTGACACCTGAGTTGGGATCAATCCCATTTCAACTCCCATCTATTGAAAATACAACGGCACCATTCAATAACGTGAATGTGAATTTCAATTCATCTCCTGTATTGAAATGGAATTGACCCGACCCCTGGTATCCCCGCTGGCCCAGCCGCCACACAGCCCAGTACCTGGTAACCTGTCCTTACTGTGCAGCCAGAACACCATCAGCTAATGTCAATGTGTCCTTTTACTGGGCACTTTCACCTCTTCATTCAAAGACTCCATCATGGACACTCTTACTGATGGTTGTGGCTGCTTTGTGTGATGTATTGTTGTCTCTACCTTCTTAGCCTTTTGTTCTGTTGTCTGTGCCCAATAATGTTTGTGCTGCTACCATGTTGTGCTGCTACCATGTTGTGTTGCTACCATGTTGTGCTGCTACCATGTTGTTCTGCTACCATGTTGTGCTGCTGCCATGTTGTGCTGCTACCATGTTTGTGCTGCTGCCATGTTGTGTTGCTACCATGTTGTGTTGCTGCCATGTTGTGTTGCTGCCATGTTGTGTTGCTACCATGTTGTGTTGCTACCATGTTGTGTTGCTGCCATGTTGTGCTGCTGCCATGTTGTGTTGCTGCCATGTTGTGTTGCTACCATGTTGTGTTGCTACCATGTTGTGTTGCTGTTGTGCTGCTGCCATGTTGTGCTGCTGTCATGTTGTGCTGCTGCCATGTTGTGTTGCTACCATGTTGTGTTGCTACCATGTTGTGCTGCTGCCATGTTGTGCTGCTACCATGTTGTGTTGCTACCATGTTGTGTTGCTACCATGTTGTGCTGCTACCATGTTGTGCTGCTACCATGTTGTGTTGCTGCCTTGCTATGTTGTTGTCTTAGGTCTCTCTTTATGTAGTGTTGTGTTGTCATGTGCTGCTGCCATGCTATGTTGTTGTCTTAGGTCTCTCTTTATGTAGTGTTGTGTTGTCATGTGTTGCTGCCTTGCTATGTTGTTGTCTTAGGTCTCTCTTTATGTAGTGTTGTGTTGCTGCCTTGCTATGTTGTTGTCTTAGGTCTCTCTTTATGTAGTGTTGTGTTGTCTCTCTTGTCGTAATGTGTGTTTTGTCCTATATTTTTATTTAATTTATTTTTAATCCCAGCCCCCTTTTGCCTTTTGGTAGGCCGTCATTGTAAATAAGAATTTGTTCTTAACTGACTTGCCTAGTTAAATAAATGTTAAATGAAAAAATAAATAGATGTGAATGCTGTGACCAGAGACTACGCGGCCTAGTGACTGACTGATTGACAGGTCATCATGTTGGTGTCAACAGTAACGCTAGGCTGGAGCTGGCCACAGGAGAGGAGACACTGACTGGACACACAGTTCCCTTATAAGGAATAGAACTGGTTCAGTCCCTGGCTGTGCCCTTAATCCTATGGGCCCTGGTCAAAAGTAGTGCACTACGTAGGGACTAGGATGCCATTTGGGACGCAAACCCCCTAGCATCTCTCTGTATAGGGCCATCAGAGGCAGTGGGCTTTGAGGAGAGGTTTCAACCAAACATGGTCATCGTTATCGTCCTCCCAGCATGGCTTATCAACCGCTGTTTCAAGGCTTTTATAGCTGCTGTTATCCTGCTGATATTTTACATATTCTATGGCGTCGTGGTCATGGGCAGGCGGAGCTGGGCTGCTGCAAAGCCTTGTGGGTCCTGTGACCCGCAGCAGGGAGAGAAGAAGAGCTGTCAGTGAGTAATGATGACGTGGTTGTAGGAGATTGGGAATGAGACCCTGAATAAATAAAAAATTAATCGAGATTGAAACTGAAGCTGTAGACCGATATAACGAGGCATTGGAGGATGAATTTAAAATGTGCTGTTAAACCACAGAGTGATACAGAGAGAGAGAAAGAGAGGGGGGAAGAGAGAGACTGGACAGAGACAGACAGACAGACAGACATACAGACAGACAGACAGACAGACAGAATGTTTCTGAGGTCTAAAGTAGCATTTCCTATTAATCACTGTGATTGTTGTTGTTTGAGTTGATGTTTTGTGAATTCTCCATCAGAGGGATAGTTATAACATCATACTCTCTCCCCCTCTTCCTATATCTCTCCTTCTCCTCCTCTCTTCCTATATCTCTCCTTCTCCTCCTTCTTCCTCCTCCTCCTCCTCTCCCTTCTCTCTCTCTCTTCCTATATCTCTCCTTCTCTCCTCTCTTCCTATATCTCTCCTTCTCTCCTTCCTCTCTCCTTCCTCTCTTCCTATATCTCTCCTTCTCCTCCTCTCCTTCTCCTCCTCTCTTCCTATATCTCTCCTTCTCCTCCTCTCTTCCTATATCTCTCCTTCTCCTCCTCTCTTCCTATATCTCTCCTTCTCCTCCTCTCTTCCTATATCTCTCCTTCTCCTCCTCTCTTCCTATATCTCTCCTTCTCCTCCTCTCTCCTCATATCTCTCCTTCTCCTCCTCTCTTCCTATCCTCCTTCTCCTCCTCTCTCCTATATCTCTCCTTCCTCCTCTTCCTATATCTCTCTTCTCTCCTCCTCCTCTTCCTATATCTCTCCTTCTCCTCCTCTCTTCCTATATCTCTCCTTCTCCTCCTCTCTTCCTCTCCTTCTCCTCTTCTTCCTATATATCTCTCCTTCTCCTCCTCTCTTCCTCTTCCTTCTCCTCCTCTCTTCCTATATCTCTCCTTCTCCTCCTCTTCCTTCCTCCTTCTCTTCCTATCTCTCATATCTCTCCTTCTCCTCCTCTCTTCCTATATCTTCTCCTCCTCTCTTCCTATATCTCTCTCCTTCTCCTCCTCTCTTCCTATATCTCTCTTCTCCTCCTCTCTTCCTATATCTCTCCATCTCTCCTTCTCCTCCTCTCTTCCTATATCTCCTTCTCTTCCTATATCTCTCCTTCTCCTCCTCCTTCCTATATCTCTCTTCTCCTCCTCTCTTCCTATATCTCTCCTCCTCCTCTCTTCTTCCTATATCTCTCCTTCTCCTCCTCTCTTCCTATATCTCTCCTTCTCTCTCTCCTCTCTTCCTATATCTCTCCTTCTCCTCCTCTCTTCCTATATCTCTCCTTCTCCTCCTCTCTTCCTCTCTCCTCTCTCTCTTCCTTCTCTCCTTCCTCTCTTCCTTCCCTATATCTCTCCTTCTCCTCCTCTCTTCCTATATCTCTCCTTCTCCTCCTCTCTTCCTATATCTCTCCTTCTCCTCCTCTCTTCCTATATCTCTCCTTCTCCTCCTCTCTTCCTATATCTCTCCTTCTCCTCCTCTCTTCCTATATCTCTCCTTCTCCTCCTCTCTTCCTATATCTCTCTCCTCCTCTCTTCTCTCTCTCTCCTTCTTCCTATATCTCTCTCTCTCTCTTCCTATATCTCTCCTCCTCCTCCTCCTCTCTTCCTATATCTCTCCTTCTCCTCCTCTCTTCCTATATCTCTCCTTCTCCTCCTCTCCATCTTCTCTCTCCTCTCTTCCTATATCTCTCTTCCTTCTCCTCCTCTTCATATCTCCCCTCTTCCTTCCTATCTCTCCTTCTCCTCCTCTCCTCCTCTCTTCCTATATCTCTCCTTCTCTTCCTTCCTCTTCATCTCCCCTCCTCTCTTCCTCTTCCTATATCTCTCCTTCTCCTCCTCTCTTCATCTCTCCCCTCTCTTCCTATATCTCTATTTCTCCTCCTCTCTTCATCTCTCCCTCTCTTCCTATATCTCTCTTCCTATATCTCTCCTTCTCCTCCTCTCTTCCTATATCTCTCCTTCTCCTCCTCTCTTCCTATATCTCTCCTTCTCCTCCTCTCTTCATCTCTCCCTCTCTTCCTATATCTCTACTTCTCCTCCTCTCTTCCTATATCTCTCCTTCTCCTCCTCTCTTCCTATATCTCTCCTTCTCCTCCTCTCTTCCTATCTCTCTCCTCCTCTCTTCCTATCTCTCCTTCTCCTCTTCATCTCTCCTTCTCCTCCTCTCTTCCTCTATCTCTCTCTTCTCCTCTCCTTCTCCTCCTCTCTTCTATATCTCTCCTCTCCTCCTCTCTTCATCTCTCCTCTCTCTTCTTCTATATCTCTCCCTTCTCCTCCTCTCTTCCTATATCTCTCCTTCTCCTCCTCTCTCTCCTATATCTCTCCTTCTCTCTTCCTTCTCTCTTCTCTCCTCTCTTCATCTCTCCTCTCTTCCTATATCTCTCCTTCTCCTCCTCTCTTCCTATATCTCTCCTTCTCCTCCTCTCTTCCTATATCTCTCCTTCTCCTCCTCTCCTTCTCCTCCTCTCTTCCTATATCTCTCCTTCTCCTCCTCTCTTCCTATATCTCTCCTTCTCCTCCTCTCTTCATCTCTCCTCCTCTCTTCCTATATCTCTCCTTCTCCTCCTCTCTTCATCTCTCCCTCTCTTCCTATATCTCTCCTTCTCCTCCTCATCTCTACCTTTTCCTCTCTCTTTCTCTCCCTCTCCCTCAGATTTGAGACCGACCCTCCAATCACAGACGACCTTCCTGTCACCGACGACGACCTTCCCAAGATGGCTGCCGCCTCCGCCTCTGACGACAGCAAGTTCCTGCGGCAGGACGACGACTTCAGAAACAGTGGTGTGGGGCAGGCTGATTGGTCGGCCAAGAAGATGGTGTGGATCCCGTCAGAGAAGGAGGGGTTTGAGGCTGCCAGCATCAAGGAGGAGAAGGGAGACGATGTAAGGATGTTACACCCCAAATGGCACCCTATTCCCTATATAGTACACTACTTTTCACCAGGGCCCTAGTAAATCTTCATCCTCTTCCTCCTCTTCTTCTTCCTCTTCCTCCTTCTCCTCCTCCTCATCTTCCTCCTCATCCTCTTCCTCCTCGTTTTCCTCCTCTTCTTCCTTTTCCTCCTGCTCCTCTTCCTGTTCTTCCTCCTCCTCTTCCTCCTCCTCCTCTTCCTCCTGTTCTTCCTCCTCCTCTCTCCTCCTCTCCAGGTGCTGGTAGAGTTGGCTAACGGTAGGAAAGCGACAGTCAACAAGGATGACATCCAGAAGATGAACCCTCCTAAGTTCAGTAAGGTGGAGGACATGGCAGCTCTAACCTGTCTCAACGAGGCCTCTGTCCTCCACAACCTCAAAGAGAGGTACTTCTCCAGCCTCATCTACGTGAGTACACTCTTACAACAAATGGGTTCCTAAAGGGTTCTTCAGTCCCCATAGGAGAAGCCTTTTGGGTCCCATGTAGAAACCTCTGTGGAAAGGGTCCTATATGGAACCCAAAAGGGTTCTCCCTGGAACCAAAAGGGTTCTACCTGGAACCCAAAAGGGTTCTCCCTGGAACCAAAAGGGTTTTACCTGGAACCCAAAAGGGTTCTCCCTGGAACCAAAATTGTTCTACCTGGAACCCAAAAAGTGTTATTCAAAGGGTTCTCCTATAGGGACAGCCGAAGATCCATTTTAGGTTCTAGATAGCACTTATTTGTTCACTTTTTACTGCAGTGGGCTAAATCAGCGCCACACAGAGTGTTTCTGGGTCGTCTTAAACAAATCTACTTTGAAACAAAAGTCTACACCTCACACACATGGTTATGGGCTTAAATAAAATAAGACCCCTGAACCATGTCAGATACAGACCCCTGTACCATGTCAGATACAGACCCCTGTACCATGTCAGATACAGACCCCTGTACCATGTCAGATACAGACCCCTGTACCATGTCAGATACAGACCCCTGAACCATGTCAGATACAGACCCCTGTACCATGTCAGATACAGACACCTGTACCATGTCAGATACAGACCCCTGTACCATGTCAGATACAGACCCCTGAACCATGTCAGATACAGACCCCTGAACCATGTCAGATACAGACCCCTGAACCATGTCAGATACAGACCCCTGAACCATGTCAGATACAGACCCCTGAACCATGTCAGATACAGACCCCTGAACCATGTCAGATACAGACCCCTGTACCATGTCAGATACAGACCCCTGTACCATGTCAGATACAGACCCCTGAACCATGTCAGATACAGACCCCTGAACCATGTCAGATACAGACCCCTGAACCATGTCAGATACAGACCCTGAACCATGTCAGATACAGACCCCTGAACCATGTCAGATACAGACCCCTGAACCATGTCAGATACAGACCCTGAACCATGTCAGATACAGACCCCTGAACCATGTCAGATACAGACCCCTGTACCATGTCAGATACAGACCCCTGAACCATGTCAGATACAGACCCCTGAACCATGTCAGATACAGACCCCTGAACCATGTCAGATACAGACCCCTGAACCATGTCAGATACAGACCCCTGAACCATGTCAGATACAGACCCCTGAACCATGTCAGATACAGACCCCTGAACCATGTCAGATACAGACCCCTCAGAACCATGTCAGATACAGACCCCTGAACCATGTCAGATACAGACCCCTGAACCATGTCAGATACAGACCCCTGAACCATGTCAGATACAGACCCCTGAACCATGTCAGATACAGACCCCTGAACCATGTCAGATACAGACCCCTGAACCATGTCAGATACAGACCCCTGTACCATGTCAGATATAGAGTTGAAATGTATTCAATGTTGAGTTTGTATCCCAGTATTACACTTTATATACATCACAGAAGACTGAAATCTAACAAAACCGTTTGACGAAGAAACACAGAATTCTCAGCTGGTTTTTATGAATAGTGTTTATAAAATGATAATATGAATAACATTCCACCCATGAGGCCACTGGAGGGTGATTTGATCATTTGACTGCAGGAAACGCATACAAGTGTATAGACAATATCCGTATAGACACACACACACACACACACACACACACACACACACACACACACACACACACACACACACACACACACACACACACACACACACATAAATGATGATTTGGTTTTAGCTGTATGTTGATCCTAACCTCTCCTCCTCCTCCTCTTCATCATCTTCCTCCTTTTCTCCCCTGCTCTCTTCCTTCTCTTGCCCCTCTCCTCGCCTCTTTCTCCTCCCACCTCCTCCTCCTCTCTTCCTTCTCCCCTCCTCCATCCTCCCTCCTCTCCTTCATCCTCTTCCTTCCCCTCCACTCCCCCTCCCCTCCTCTCCTTCCCCTCCTCTCTTCCTTCTCCCCTCCTCCATCCTCCCTCCTCCTCTCCTCCATCCTCTTCCTTCCCCTCCACTCCCCTCCTCTCCTCTTCCTCCCTCCTCCATCCTCCCTCCTCCTCTCCTTCCCCTCCTCTCCCCTCCTCTCCTTCCCCTCCTCTCTTCTCCAGACATATTCAGGTCTGTTCTGTGTGGTGGTGAACCCATATAAGATGCTTCCTATCTACTCAGAGAAGATCATTCAGATATATAAGGGGAAGAAACGCCACGAGGTTCCTCCTCATATCTACTCCATCACTGATAACGCTTACAGGAACATGATGCAAGGTGAGAGAGAGAGAGAGAGAGAGAGAGAGAGAGAGAGAGAGAGAGAGAGAAGAGAGAGAGAGCAAAGGAGAGAGAGAGAGAGAGTTTGTATAGGCGTGTGTGTGTGTGTGTGTGTCATTTAATGAATGTTATAGAAATGGGACAACACAGTTTAATTGAGGACAGGCGATACAGCATTGAATGTCTAGAGACATCTGTCTGGTCTAGCAGTGGATTTAACCTTAAACTTGCCTTCCAAATGCCTTCCTGGTATTCCCTATATAGTTCACTACTTTTCACCAGGGCCCTACTCCCTATATAGTTCACTACTTTAGCCCTACCAGAGCCCTAATTCCCTATAAGTCAGCTTTTCACCAGAGCACATCAAATGAAATATTTGTCACATGCTTTGTGAACAACAGGTGTAGACTAACAGTGAAAAGCTGACTTACGTCCCCAACAATGAAGAGAGAAGATGAGATGCAAATTATACTAATAATGATAATAATAAATACACAATGATCAATGATAACTTTGTTATATACACAGAGTACCAGTACCTAGTCAATGATAACTTGGTTATATACACAGAGTACCAGTACCTAGTCAATGATAACTTGGTTATATACACAGAGTACCAGTACCTAGTCAATGATAACTTGGTTATATACACAGAGTACCAGTACCTAGTACCTAGTCAATGATAACTTGGTTATATACACAGGTACCAGTACCTAGTCAATGATAACTTGGTTATATACACAGAGTACCAGTACCTAGTCAATGATAACTTTGTTATATACACAGGGTACCAGTACCTAGTTATAACTTGGTTATATACACAGAGTACCAGTACCTAGTCAATGATAACTTGGTTATATACACAGGGTACCAGTACCTAGTCAATGATAACTTGGTTATATACACAGAGTACCAGTACCTAGTCAATGATAACTTGGTTATATACACAGGTTATATCAATGATAACTTGGTTATATACAGGAGTACCAGTACCAGTACCTAGTCAATGATAACTTGGTTATATACACAGAGTACCAGTACCTAGTCAATGATAACTTGGTTATATACACAGAGTACCAGTACCTAGTCAATGATAACTTGGTTATATACACAGGGTACCAGTACCTAGTCAATGATAACTTGGTTATATACACAGGGTACCAGTACCTAGTCAATGATAACTTGGTTATATACACAGGGTACCAGTACCTAGTCAATGATAACTTGGTTATATACACAGGGTACCAGTACCTAGTCAATGATAACTTGGTTATATACACAGGGTACCAGTACCTAGTCAATGATAACTTGGTTATATACACAGGGTACCAGTACCTAGTCAATGATAACTTGGTTATATACACAGGGTACCAGTACCTAGTCAATGATAACTTGGTTATATACACAGGGTACCAGTACCTAGTCAATGATAACTTGGTTATATACACAGAGTACCAGTACCTAGTCAATGATAACTTGGTTATATACACAGAGTACCAGTACCTAGTCAATGATAACTTGGTTATATACACAGGGTACCAGTACCTAGTCAATGATAACTTGGTTATATACACAGGGTACCAGTACCTAGTCAATGATAACTTGGTTATATACACAGAGGTACCAGTACCTAGTCAATGATAACTTGGTTATATACACAGGGTACCAGTACCTAGTCAATGATAACTTGGTTATATACACAGAGTACCAGTACCTAGTCAATGATAACTTGGTTATATACACAGGGTACCAGTACCTAGTCAATGATAACTTTGTTATATACACAGGGTACCAGTACCTAGTCAATGATAACTTGGTTATATACACAGGGTACCAGTACCTAGTCAATGATAACTTGGTTATATACACAGGGTACCAGTACCTAGTCAATGATAACTTGGTTATATACACAGGGTACCAGTACCTAGTCAATGATAACTTGGTTATATACACAGGGTACCAGTACCTAGTCAATGATAACTTGGTTATATACACAGGGTACCAGTACCTAGTCAATGATAACTTGGTTATATACACAGGGTACCAGTACCTAGTCAATGATAACTTGGTTATATACACAGGGTACCAGTACTGAGTCAATGATAACTTGGTTATATACACGGGGTATCAGTACTGAGTCAATGATAACTTGGTTATATACACAGAGTACCAGTACCTAGTCAATGATAACTTGGTTATATACACAGAGTACCAGTACCTAGTCAATGATAACTTGGTTATATACACAGAGTACCAGTACCTAGTCAATGATAACTTGGTTATATACACAGAGTACCAGTACCTAGTCAATGATAACTTGGTTATATACACAGGGTACCAGTACCTAGTCAATGATAACTTGGTTATATACACAGGGTACCAGTACCTAGTCAATGATAACTTGGTTATATACACAGGGTACCAGTACCTAGTCAATGATAACTTGGTTATATACACAGGTACCAGTACTAGTCAATGATAACTTGGTTATATACACAGGGTACCAGTACCTAGTCAATGATAACTTGGTTATATACACAGGGTACCAGTACCTAGTCAATGATAACTTGGTTATATACACAGGGTACCAGTACCTAGTCAATGATAACTTGGTTATATACACAGGGTACCAGTACCTGAGTCAATGATAACTTGGTTATATACACAGGTACCAGTACCTAGTCAATGATAACTTGGTTATATACACAGGGTACCAGTACTGAGTCAATGATAACTTGGTTATATACACAGGGTACCAGTACCTAGTCAATGATAACTTGACCTAGTCAATGATAACTTGGTTATATACACAGGGTATAGTACCTAGTCAATGATAACTTGGTTATATACACAGGGTACCAGTACCTAGTCAATGATAACTTGGTTATATACACAGGGTACCAGTACCTAGTCAATGATAACTTGGTTATATACACAGGGTACCAGTACCTAGTCAATGATAACTTGGTTATATACACAGGGTACCAGTACCTAGTCAATGATAACTTGGTTATATACACAGGGTACCAGTACCTAGTCAATGATAACTTGGTTATATACACAGGGTACCAGTACCTAGTCAATGATAACTTGGTTATATACACAGGGTACCAGTACCTAGTCAATGATAACTTGGTTATATACACAGGGTACCAGTACCTAGTCAATGATAACTTGGTACACAGGGTACCAGTACCTAGTCAATGATAACTTGGTTATATACACAGGGTACCAGTACCTAGTCAATGATAACTTGGTTATATACACAGGTACCAGTACCTAGTCAATGATAACTTGGTTATATACACAGAGTACCAGTACCTAGTCAATGATAACTTGGTTATATACACAGGTACCAGTACCTAGTCAATGATAACTTTGTTATATACACAGGGTACCAGTACTGAGTCAATGATAACTTGGTTATATACACAGGGTACCAGTACTGAGTCAATGATAACTTGGTTATATACACAGGGTACCAGTACCTAGTCAATGATAACTTGGTTATATACACAGGGTACCAGTACCTAGTCAATGATAACTTGGTTATATACACAGGGTACCAGTACCTAGTCAATGATAACTTGGTTATATACACAGGGTACCAGTACCTAGTCAATGATAACTTGGTTATATACACAGGGTACCAGTACCTAGTCAATGATAACTTGGTTATATACACAGGGTATCAGTACTGAGTCAATGATAACTTGGTTATATACACAGAGTACCAGTACCTAGTCAATGATAACTTGGTTATATACACAGAGTACCAGTACCTAGTCAATGATAACTTGGTTATATACACAGGGTAATGATAACTTATACCAGTAGTCAATGATAACTTGGTTATATACACAGGGTACCAGTACCTAGTCAATGATAACTTGGTTATATACACAGGGTACCAGTACCTAGTCAATGATAACTTGGTTATATACACAGGGTACCAGTACCTAGTCAATGATAACTTGGTTATATACACAGGGTACCAGTACCTAGTCAATGATAACTTGGTTATATACACAGGGTACCAGTACCTAGTCAATGATAACTTGGTTATATACACAGGGTACCAGTACCTAGTCAATGATAACTTGGTTATATACACAGGGTACCAGTACTGAGTCAATGATAACTTGGTTATATACACAGGGTACCAGTACCTAGTCAATGATAACTTGGTTATATACAAGGGGTACCAGTACCTAGTCAATGATAACTTGGTTATATACACGGGGTATCAGTACTGAGTCAATGATAACTTGGTTATATACACAGGGTATCAGTACTGAGTCAATGATAACTTGGTTATATACACAGGGTATCAGTACTGAGTCAATGATAACTTGGTTATATACACAGGGTACCAGTACCTAGTCAATGATAACTTGGTTATATACACAGGGTACCAGTACTAGTCAATGATAACTTGGTTATATACACAGGGTACCAGTACCTAGTCAATGATAACTTGGTTATATACACAGGGTACCAGTACCTAGTCAATGATAACTTGGTTATATACACAGGGTACCAGTACCTAGTCAATGATAACTTGGTTATATACACAGGGTACCAGTACCTAGTCAATGATAACTTGGTTATATACACAGGTACCAGTACCTAGTCAATGATAACTTGGTTATATACACAGGGTACCAGTACCTAGTCAATGATAACTTGGTTATATACACAGGGTACCAGTACCTAGTCAATGATAACTTGGTTATATACACAGGGTACCAGTACCTAGTCAATGATAACTTGGTTATATACACAGGGTACCAGTACCTAGTCAATGATAACTTGGTTATATACACAGGGTACCAGTACCTAGTCAATGATAACTTTGTTATATACACAGGGTACCAGTACCTAGTCAATGATAACTTGGTTATATACACAGGGTACCAGTACTGAGTCAATGATAACTTGGTTATATACACGGGGTACCAGTACCTAGTCAATGATAACTTGGTTATATACACAGAGTACCAGTACCTAGTCAATGATAACTTGGTTATATACACAGGGTACCAGTACCTAGTCAATGATAACTTGGTTATATACACAGGGTACCAGTACTGAGTCAATGATAACTTGGTTATATACACAGGGTACCAGTACCTAGTCAATGATAACTTGGTTATATACACAGGGTACCAGTACCTAGTCAATGATAACTTGGTTATATACACAGGGTACCAGTACCTAGTCAATGATAACTTGGTTATATACACAGGGTACCAGTACCTAGTCAATGATAACTTGGTTATATACACAGGGTACCAGTACCTAGTCAATGATAACTTGGTTATATACACAGGTACCAGTACCTAGTCAATGATAACTTGGTTATATACACAGGGTACCAGTACCTAGTCAATGATAACTTGGTTATATACACAGGGTACCAGTACCTAGTCAATGATAACTTGGTTATATACACAGGGTACCAGTACCTAGTCAATGATAACTTGGTTATATACACAGAGTACCAGTACCTAGTCAATGATAACTTGGTTATATACACAGGGTACCAGTACCTAGTCAATGATAACTTGGTTATATACACAGGGTACCAGTACCTAGTCAATGATAACTTGGTTATATACACAGAGTACCAGTACCTAGTCAATGATAACTTGGTTATATACAAGGGGTACCAGTACCTAGTCAATGATAACTTGGTTATAAACACAGAGTACCAGTACCTAGTCAATGATAACTTGGTTATATACACAGAGTACCAGTACCTAGTCAATGATAACTTTGTTATATACACAGGGTACCAGTACCTAGTCAATGATAACTTGGTTATATACACAGGGTACCAGTACTGAGTCAATGATAACTTGGTTATATACACGGGGTACCAGTACCTAGTCAATGATAACTTGGTTATATACACAGGGTACCAGTACCAAGTCAATGATAACTTGGTTATATACACAGGGTACCAGTACCTAGTCAATGATAACTTGGTTATATACACAGGGTACCAGTACCTAGTCAATGATAACTTGGTTATATACACAGGGTACCAGTACCTAGTCAATGATAACTTGGTTATATACACAGGGTACCAGTACCTAGTCAATGATAACTTGGTTATATACACAGGGTATCAGTACTGAGTCAATGATAACTTGGTTATATACACAGAGTACCAGTACCAGTACTGAGTCAATGATAACTTGGTTATATACACAGAGTACCAGTACCTAGTCAATGATAACTTGGTTATATACACAGAGTACCAGTACCTAGTCAATGATAACTTGGTTATATACACAGGTACCAGTACCTAGTCAATGATAACTTGGTTATATACACGGGGTACCAGTACCTAGTCAATGATAACTTGGTTATATACACAGGGTACCAGTACCTAGTCAATGATAACTTGGTTATATACACAGGGTACCAGTACCTAGTCAATGATAACTTGGTTATGTACACAGGGTACCAGTACCTAGTCAATGATAACTTGGTTATATACACAGGGTACCAGTACCTAGTCAATGATAACTTGGTTATATACACAGGGTACCAGTACCTAGTCAATGATAACTTGGTTATATACACAGGGTACCAGTACCTAGTCAATGATAACTTGGTTATATACAAGGGGTATCAGTACTGAGTCAATGATAACTTTGTTATATACACAGAGTACCAGTACCTAGTCAATGATAACTTGGTTATATACACAGAGTACCAGTACCTAGTCAATGATAACTTGGTTATATACAAGGGGTATCAGTACTGAGTCAATGATAACTTGGTTATATACACAGGGTATCAGTACTGAGTCAATGATAACTTGGTTATATACAAGGGGTATCAGTACTGAGTCAATGATAACTTGGTTATAAACACAGGGTACCAGGACCTAGTCAATGATAACTTGGTTATATACACAGGGTATCAGTACTGAGTCAATAATAACTTGGTTATATACACAGGGTACCAGTACCTAGTCAATGATAACTTGGTTATATACACAGGGTACCAGTACCTAGTCAATGATAACTTGGTTATATACACAGAGTACCAGTACCTAGTCAATGATAACTTGGTTATATACACAGGGTACCAGTACCTAGTCAATGATAACTTGGTTATATACACAGAGTACCAGTACCTAGTCAATGATAACTTGGTTATATACACAGGGTACCAGTACCTAGTCAATGATAACTTGGTTATATACACAGGGTACCAGTACCTAGTCAATGATAACTTGGTTATATACACAGGGTACCAGTACCTAGTCAATGATAACTTGGTTATATACACAGGGTACCAGTACCTAGTCAATGATAACTTGGTTATATACACAGGGTACCAGTACCTAGTCAATGATAACTTGGTTATATACACGGAGTACCAGTACCTAGTCAATGATAACTTGGTTATATACACGGGGTACCAGTACCTAGTCAATGATAACTTGGTTATATACACAGGGTACCAGTACCTAGTCAATGATAACTTGGTTATATACACGGGGTACCAGTACTGAGTCAATGATAACTTGGTTATGTACACAGGGTACCAGTACTGAGTCAATGATAACTTGGTTATATACACAGGGTACCAGTACCTAGTCAATGATAACTTGGTTATATACATGAGGTACCAGTACCTAGTCAATGATAACTTGGTTATGTACACAGGGTACCAGTACCTAAAACTTATTTTTCATCCACTCCACAAATTTCGTGTTAACAAACTATAGTTTAGGCAAGTCGGTTAGGACATCTACTTTGTGAATGACACAAGTAATTTTTCCAACAATTGTTTACAGACAGATTATTTCACTTATAATTCACTGTATCACAATTCCAGTGGGTCAGAAGTTTACATACACTAAGTTGACTGTGCCTTTAAACAGCTTGGAAAATTCCAGAAAATGATGTCATGGCGTTAGAAGCTTCTGATAGGCTAATTGACATCATTTGAGTCAATTGGAGGTGTACCTGTGGATGTATTTCAAGGCCTACCTTCAAACTCAGTGCCTCTTTGCTTGACATCATGGGAAAATCTAAAGAAATCAGCCAAGACCCCAGAAAAAAAATTGTAGACTTCCACAAGTCTGGTTCGTTCTTGGGAAACTTTTTTGGAGAAATGTCCTCTGGTGAAACAAAAATATAACTGTTTGGTCATAATGACCATCGTTATGTTTGGAGGAAAAAGGGGAGGCTTGCAAGCCGACGAACACCATCCCAACTGTGAAGCATGGGGGTGGCAGCATCATGTTGTGGGGGTGCTTTGCTGCAGGAGGGACTGGTGCACTTCACAAAATAGATGGAATCATGAGGGAGGAAAATTACGTGGATATATTGAAGCATCATCTCAAGACATCAGTCAGGAAGTTAAAGCTTGGTTGCAAATGTGTCTTCCAAATGGACAATGACCCCAAGCATGCTTCCAAAGTTGTGGCAAAACGGCTTAAGGACCACAAAGTCAAGGTATTGGGGTGGCCATCACAAAGCCCTGACCTCAATCCTATAGAACATTTGTGGGCAGAACTGAAAAAGTGTGTGCGAGCAAGGAGGCCTACAAACCTGACTCAGTTACACCAGCTCTGTCAGGAGGAATGGGCCAAAATTCACCCAACTTACTGTGGGAAGCTTGTGGAAGGCTACCCAAAATGTTTGACCCAAGTTAAACAATTTAAAGGCAATGCTACCAAATACTAATTGAGTGTATGTAAACTTCTGACCCACTGGGAATGTGATGAAAGAAATTAAAGCTGAAATAAATCATTCTCGCTCTACAATTATTCTGACATTTCACATTCTTAAAATAAAGTGGGGATCCTAACTGACCTCAGACAGGGAATGTTTACTAGGACTAAATGTCAGGAATTGTGAAAACTGAATTTAAATGTATTTAGCTAAGGTGTATGTAAACTTCTGACTTCAACTGTAGATCTGTACATATAGGTAGTGGTAAAGTGACTAGGCAACAGGATAGCGATTAAACAGACAGAACTATTTTGGGTTCCATGTAGAACCCTTTCCACAGAGTGTACTACATGGAACCCAAAAGTAGTGCATTATTTAGGGAATAGAATTCCACACAGAACCCAACAGGATAGCGATTAAACAGACAGAACTATTTTGGGTTCCATGTAGAACCCTTTCCACAGAGTGTACTACATAGAACCCAAAAGTAGTGCATTATTTAGGGAATAGGATACCAGACAGAACCCAAATCCTACTGGTCCAGTTTCCTGCCATCAGAAGGGGGGTGATCTCCAAAATACCCATACATGGAGCAGGTTACCAAGGTTACCTTCCTCCAGTAGCCCTCTCCATCTCCCTGCTATTTTTAGCCAATATTGAGTGACAGCGAAGTTAATCTGGTGCAGAAATAGATTTAGGAAGAATTAGGGAAGCTGTTCCTGGCCTCTAGTCTTTCCTCTATGTGTGAGTGAACAGAGCACCTTGAGTTCATGTTTGGTGTGTTCAGCTTGGCTTCAACTGTCCTGCCTTAACCCATCTCTCTCCCTCTGTTCCCCTTGTCTGCTTCTATCTCTCTCCCCCTCCCTCCCTCTCCCTCTCTCTCCCCTCCCTACCTCTCTCTCTCCCCTCCCTCCCTCTCTCCCCCCTCCCTCTCTCTCCCCCTCCCTCCCTCTCTCTCTCCCCCTCCCTACCTCTCTCTCCCCCCCCCTCCCTACCTCTCTCTCCCCCTCCCTCCCTCTCTCTCCCCCTCCCTCCTCTCTCCCCCTCCCTCTCTCTCTCCCCCTCCCTCCCTCTCTCTCTCCCCCTCCCTACCCTCTCTGTCTCTCTCCCTCACCCTCTCTCCATCTCCCTCCTTCCCTATCTCTCCCTCCCTCCCTCCCCCTCTCCCCATCCCTCTGTCTATCTCTCCCCTTCCCTCTCTCCCTTTCTCCCTCCCCCTCTGTCTCTCTCTCCCCTTCCCTCTCTCTCCTTTCTCCCTCCCCCTCTCCCCATCCCTCTGTCTATCTCTCCCCCTTCCCTCTCTCTCTCTCTCCCCCCCTCTCCCCATCCCTCTGTCTATCTCTCCCCTTCCCTCCCTCCCTCCCTCCCTCCCTCCCTCCCTCCCTCCCTCCCTCTCTCTGTCTCTCTATCTCTCTCTCTCTCTCCCTCACCCTCACTCCATCTCCCTCCTTCCCTATCTCTCCCTCCCTCCTCTCCCCCTCCCTCCCTTCCCTTCCCTTTCTCCCTCCCTCCCTTTCTCTCTGTCTTTCTCCACAGAGCGTGAGGACCAGTCAATTCTGTGCACGTGAGTCCAAACCTCAAACACAAACATGTTTTTTCCAACACATGACCTTGTTGCCCCATGTACCAGGGATGTGTCCCAAATGTCACCTTATCCTGTGACCTTGGGTCTATCAGGTTCTACCTGAGCTAAGAAATGTTCTGAGATTTGGAGCATCAACGTTTTCACATCTCAGAATTCTTTTGTTCACTCTTAGAATAAAGGGTTCCAAAAGGGTTCTTCCGCTGTCCCCATATGAGAACCCTTTTTGGTTCCAGGTAGAACCCTTTTTGGTTCCAGCACCCTCTGTGGAAAGGGTTTCACATGGAACCCAAAAGGGTTCTACCTGGAACCAAAAAGGGTTCTACCTGGAACCAAAAAGGGTTCTTCAAAGGGTTCTTGAAATAGTACCCCTATTGGGGACAGAAGAAGAACCCTTTTAGGTTCTAGATAGCACCTGTTTTCTAAGAGCGTAGTGAATTCTTCTTTCATAACGAATTAAGGTCGTCACCTAAATCTTGAGACATTTGTAAATAGTTTTTTTGGGGGGGGGTGCATCTGCAGATAGAACCCTATGGTTCTGACATCTGCAGATAGAACCCTATGGTTCTGACATCTGCATATAGAACCCTATGGTTCTGACATCTGCAGATAGAACCCTATGGTTCTGAAATGTCAATCTGGGTTCAGCCATAAGTTTCTATCAGACACTTCTGAATTAGACAGATGTGAGTCTGGACCCCTGTCCCTCTCCTCCCTAACACCCTGTCCCTCTCTCTCTAACCCCTGTCTCTCTCCTCTCTACCCTACCAGAGGTGAGTCTGGACCCCTGTCCCTCTCCTCCCTAACACCCTGTCTCTCTCCTCTCTACCCCACCAGAGGTGAGTCTGGACCCCTGTCCCTCTCCTCCCTAACACCCTGTCTCTCTCCTCTCTACCCCACCAGAGGTGAGTCTGGACCCCTGTCCCTCTCCTCCCTAACACCCTGTCTCTCTCCTCTCTACCCCACCAGAGGTGAGTCTGGACCCCTGTCCCTCTCATCCCTAACACCCTGTCTCTCTCCTCTCTACCCCACCAGAGGTGAGTCTGGACCCCTGTCCCTCTCTCTCTAACCCCCTGTCTCTCTCCTCTCTACCCCACCAGAGGTGAGTCTGGACCCCTGTCCCTCTCTCTCCTAACCCCTGTCTCTCTCCTCTCTACCCCACCAGAGGGGAGTCTGGACCCCTGTCCCTCTCTCTCTAACCCCCTGTCTCTCTCCTCTCTACCCCACCAGAGGTGAGTCTGGACCCCTGTCCCTCTCCTCCCTAACACCCTGTCTCTCTCCTCTCTACCCCACCAGAGGTGAGTCTGGACCCCTGTCCCTCTCCTCCCTAACACCCTGTCTCTCTCCTCTCTACCCCACCAGAGGTGAGTCTGGACCCCTGTCCCTCTCCTCCCTAACACCCTGTCTCTCTCCTCTCTACCCCACCAGAGGTGAGTCTGGACCCCTGTCCCTCTCCTCCCTAACACCCTGTCTCTCTCCTCTCTACCCCACCAGAGGTGAGTCTGGACCCCTGTCCCTCTCTCTCTAACCCCCTGTCTCTCTCCTCTCTACCCCACCAGAGGGGAGTCTGGACCCCTGTCCCTCTCTCTCTAACCCCCTGTCTCTCTCCTCTCTACCCCACCAGAGGTGAGTCTGGACCCCTGTCCCTCTCTCTCTAACCCCCTGTCTCTCTCCTCTCTACCCCACCAGAGGGGAGTCTGGACCCCTGTCCCTCTCTCTCTAACCCCCTGTCTCTCTCCTCTCTACCCCACCAGAGGTGAGTCTGGACCCCTGTCCCTCTCTCTCTAACCCCCTGTCTCTCTCCTCTCTACCCCACCAGAGGTGAGTCTAGACCCCTGTCCCTCTCTCTCTCTAACCCCCTGTCTCTCTCCTCTCTCTCTCCTCTCTACCCCACCAGAGGGGAGTCTGGACCCCTGTCCCTCTCCTCCCTAACACCCTGTCCCTCTCCTCTCTACCCCACCAGAGGGGAGTCTGGACCCCTGTCCCTCTCTCTCTAACCCCCTGTCTCTCTCCTCTCTACCCCACCAGAGGTGAGTCTAGACCCCTGTCCCTCTCCTCCCTAACACCCTATCCCTCTCTCTCTAATCCCCTGTCTCTCTCCTCTCTACCCCACCAGAGGTGAGTCTGGACCCCTGTCCCTCTCTCTCTAACCCCCTGTCTCTCTCCTCTCTACCCCACCAGAGGTGAGTCTGGACCCCTGTCCCTCTCTCTCTAACCCCGTCTCTCTCCTCTCTACCCCACCAGAGGTGAGTCTGGACCCCTGTCCCTCTCCTCCCTAACACCCTGTCCATTTACATTTACATTACATTTAAGTCATTTAGCAGACGCTCTTATCCAGAGTGACTTACAAATTGGTGCATTCACCTTATGACATCCAGTGGAACAGCCACTTTACAATAGTGCATCTAAATCTTTTAAGGGGGGGGGTGAGAAGGATTACTTTATCCTATCCTAGGTATTCCTTAAAGAGGTGGGGTTTCAGGTGTCTCCGGAAGGTGGTGATTGACTCCGCTGTCCTGGCGTCGTGAGGGAGTTTGTTCCACCATTGGGGGGCCAGAGCAGCGAACAGTTTTGACTGGGCTGAGCGGGAACTGTACTTCCTCAGTGGTAGGGAGGCGAGCAGGCCAGAGGTGGATGAACGCAGTGCCCTTGTTTGGGTGTAGGGCCTGATCAGAGCCTGGAGGTACTGAGGTGCCGTTCCCCTCACAGCTCCGTAGGCAAGCACCATGGTCTTGTAGCGGATGCGAGCTTCAACTGGAAGCCAGTGGAGAGAGCGGAGGAGCGGGGTGACGTGAGAGAACTTGGGAAGGTTGAACACCAGACGGGCTGCGGCGTTCTGGATAAGTTGTAGGGGTTTAATGGCACAGGCAGGGAGCCCAGCCAACAGCGAGTTGCAGTAATCCAGACGGGAGATGACAAGTGCCTGGATTAGGACCTGCGCCACTTCCTGTGTGAGGCAGGGTCGTACTCTGCGGATGTTGTAGAGCATGAACCTACAGGAACGGGCCACCGCCTTGATGTTAGTTGAGAACGACAGGGTGTTGTCCAGGATCACGCCAAGGTTCTTAGCGCTCTGGGAGGAGGACACAGTGGAGTTGTCAACCGTGATGGCGAGATCATGGAACGGGCAGTCCTTCCCGGGAGGAAGAGCAGCTCCGTCTTGCCGAGGTTCAGCTTGAGGTGGTGATCCGTCATCCACACTGATATGTCTGCCAGACATGCAGAGATGCGATTCGCCACCTGGTCATCAGAAGGGGAAAGGAGAAGATTAATTGTGTGTCGTCTGCATAGCAATGATAGGAGAGACCATGTGAGGTTATGACAGAGCCAAGTGACTTGGTGTATAGCGAGAATAGGAGAGGGCCTAGAACAGAGCCCTGGGGGACACCAGTGGTGAGAGCACGTGGTGAGGAGACGGATTCTCGCCACGCCACCTGGTAGGAGCGACCTGTCAGGTAGGACGCAATCCAAGCGTGGGCCGCGCCGGAGATGCCCAACTCGGAGAGGGTGGAGAGGAGGATCTGATGGTTCACAGTATCGAAGGCAGCCGATAGGTCTAGAAGGATGAGAGCAGAGGAGAGAGAGTTAGCTTTAGCAGTGCGGAGCGCCTCCGTGATACAGAGAAGAGCAGTCTCAGTTGAATGACTAGTCTTGAAACCTGACTGATTTGGATCAAGAAGGTCATTCTGAGAGAGATAGCGGGAGAGCTGGCCAAGGACGGCACGTTCAAGAGTTTTGGAGAGAAAAGAAAGAAGGGATACTGGTCTGTAGTTGTTGACATCGGAGGGATCGAGTGTAGGTTTTTCAGAAGGGGTGCAACTCTCGCTCTCTTGAAGACGGAAGGGACGTAGCCAGCAGTCAGGGATGAGTTGATGAGCGAGGTGAGGTAAGGGAGAAGGTCTCCGGAGATGGTCTGGAGAAGAGAGGAGGGGATAGGGTCAAGCGGGCAGGTTGTTGGGCGGCCGGCCGTCACAAGACGCGAGATTTCATCTGGAGAGAGAGGGGAGAAAGAGGTCAGAGCACAGGGTAGGGCAGTGTGAGCAGAACCAGCGGTGTCGTTTGACTTAGCAAACGAGGATCGGATGTCGTCGACCTTCTTTTCAAAATGGTTGACGAAGTCATCTGCAGAGAGGAGGAGGGGGGAGGGGGAGGAGGATTCAGGAGGGAGGAGAAGGTGGCAAAGAGCTTCCTAGGGTTAGAGGCAGATGCTTGGAATTTAGAGTGGTAGAAAGTGGCTTTAGCAGCAGAGACAGAAGAGGAAAATGTAGAGAGGAGGGAGTGAAAGGATGCCAGGTCCGCAGGGAGGCGAGTTTTCCTCCATTTCTGCTCGGCTGCCCGGAGCCCTGTTATGTGAGCTCGCAATGAGTCGTCGAGCCACGGAGCGGGAGGGGAGGACCGAGCCGGCCTGGAGGATAGGGGACATAGAGAGTCAAAGGATGCAGAAAGGGAGGAGAGGAGGGTTGAGGAGGCAGAATCAGGAGATAGGTTGGAGAAGGTTTGAGCAGAGGGAAGAGATGATAGGATGGAAGAGGAGAGAGTAGCGGGGGAGAGAGAGCGAAGGTTGGGACGGCGCGATACCATCCGAGTAGGGGCAGTGTGGGAAGTGTTGGATGAGAGCGAGAGGGAAAAGGATACAAGGTAGTGGTCGGAGACTTGGAGGGGAGTTGCAATGAGGTTAGTGGAAGAACAGCATCTAGTAAAGATGAGGTCGAGCGTATTGCCTGCCTTGTGAGTAGGGGGGAAGGTGAGAGGGTGAGGTCAAAAGAGGAGAGGAGTGGAAAGAAGGAGGCAGAGAGGAATGAGTCAAAGGTAGACGTGGGGAGGTTAAAGTCGCCCAGAACTGTGAGAGGTGAGCCGTCCTCAGGAAAGGAGCTTATCAAGGCATCAAGCTCATTGATGAACTCTCCGAGGGAACCTGGAGGGCGATAAATGATAATGATGTTAAGCTTGAAAGGGCTGGTAACTGTGACAGCATGGAATTCAAAGGAGGCGATAGACAGATGGGTAAGGGGAGAAAGAGAGAATGACCACTTGGGAGAGATGAGGATCCCGGTGCCACCACCCCGCTGATCAGAAGCTCTCGGGGTGTGCGAGAACACGTGGGCGGACGAAGAGAGAGCAGTAGGAGTAGCAGTGTTATCTGTGGTGATCCATGTTTCCGTCAGTGCCAAGAAGTCGAGGGACTGGAGGGAGGCATAGGCTGAGATGAACTCTGCCTTGTTGGCCGCAGATCGGCAGTTCCAGAGGCTACCGGAGACCTGGAACTCCACGTGGGTCGTGCGCGCTGGGACCACCAGATTAGGGTGGCCGCGGCCACGCGGTGTGGAGTTTGTATGGTCTGTGCAGGGAGGAGAGAACAGGGATAGACAGACACATAGTTGACAGGCTACAGAAGAGGCTACGCTAATGCAAAGGAGATTGGAATGACAAGTGGACTACACGTCTCGAATGTTCAGAAAGTTGAGCTTACGTAGCAAGAATCTTATTGACTAAAATGATTAAAATGATACAGTACTGCTGAAGTAGGCTAACTGGCAGTGGCTGCGTCCCTCTCCTCTCTACCCCACCAGAGGTGAGTCTAGACCCCTGTCCCTCTCCTCCCTAACACCCTATCCCTCTCTCTCTAACCCCCTGTCTCTCTCCTCTCTACCCCACCAGAGGTGAGTCTGGACCCATGTCCCTCTCTCTCTAACCCCCTGTCTCTCTCCTCTCTACCCCACCAGAGGTGAGTCTGGACCCCTGTCCCTCTCTCTCTAACCCCCTGTCTCTCTCCTCTCTACCCCACCAGAGGTGAGTCTGGACCCCTGTCTCTCTCTCTCTAACACCCTGTCCCTCTCTCTCTAACCCCCTGTCTCTCTCCTCTCTACCCCACCAGAGGTGAGTCTAGACCCCTGTCCCTCTCCTCCCTAACACCCTGTCCCTCTCTCTCTAACCCCCTGTCTCTCTCCTCTCTACGCCACCAGAGGTGAGTCTGGACCTCTGTCCCTCTCTCTCTAACCCCCTGTCTCTCTCCTCTCTACGCCACCAGAGGTGAGTCTGGACCCCTGTCCCTCTCTCTCTAACCCCCTGTCTCTCTCCTCTCTACGCCACCAGAGGTGAGTCTGGAGCGGGAAGACAGAAAACACAAAGAAGGTGATCCAGTATCTGGCGGTGGTGGCTTCCTCTCACAAGGGCAGCAAGAAGGACACTGGAGCTGTGAGTGTTAGCTCTAGTGTACAATACAATATGATACACTACAATACACTGGAGCTGTGTTACCTCTAGTGTACAATACAATATGATACACTACAATACACTGGAGCTGTGTTACCTCTAGTGTACAATACGATATGATACACTACAATACACTGGATCTGTGTTACCTCTAGTGTACAATACGATATGATACACTACAATACACTGGAGCTGTGTTACCTCTAGTGTACAATACAATATGATACACTACAATACACTGATACAATATGATACACTACAATACACTGGAGCTGTGAGTGTTCACTCTAGTGTACAATACAATATGATACACTACAATACACTGGAGCTGTGTTACCTCTAGGGTACAATACAATATGATACACTACAATGCACTGGAGCTGTGTTACCTCTAGTGTACAATACAATATGATACACTACAATACACTGGATCTGTGAGTGTTACCCTAGGGTTGCAAAACGTTCCCAAATGTTCCAGAAATCCTGGATGGAAGTTTCCTGGAATCAGGATGGAATAAGCAGGACATCTGGGAATCATCCAACTGGGATTTCTGGAAAACCTGGGAATTTTGGGAAGTTAGAGGAATTTGTACAACCCCTACCTCTACTGTACTCTGCTAAACACATTCAATACAATGTGACCTGTTGAGACCCTCAGAGGATAGCAGCAGATATTGACCCTCAGAGGATAGCAGCAGATATTGACCCTCAGAGGATAGCAGCAGATATTGACCCTCAGAGGATAGCAGCAGATATTGACTCTCAGAGGATAGCAGCAGATATTGACTCTCAGAGGATAGCAGCAGATATTGACTCTCAGAGGATAGCAGCAGATATTGACTCTCAGAGGATAGCAGCAGATATTGACTCTCAGAGGATAGCAGCAGATATTGACCCTCAGAGGATAGCAGCAGATATTGACCCTCAGAGGATAGCAGCAGATATTGACCCTCAGAGGAGCAGCAGATATTGACCCTCAGAGGATAGCAGCAGATATTGACCCTCAGAGGAGCAGCAGATATTGACCCTCAGAGGATAGCAGCAGATATTGACCCTCAGAGGAGCAGCAGATATTGACCCTCAGAGGATAGCAGCAAATATTGACCCTCAGAGGAGCAGCAGATATTGACCCTCAGAGGAGCAGCAGATTTTGACCCTCAGAGGATAGCAGCAGATATTGACCCTCAGAGGAGCAGCAGATATTGACCCTCAGAGGATAGCAGCAGATATTGACCCTCAGAGGAGCAGCAGATATTGACCCTCAGAGGATAGCAGCAGATATTGACCCTCAGAGGAGCAGCAGATATTGACCCTCAGAGGATAGCAGCAGATATTGACCCTCAGAGGAGCAGCAGATATTGACCCTCAGAGGATAGCAGCAGATATTGACCCTCAGAGGATAGCAGCAGATATTGACCCTCAGAGGAGCAGCAGATATTGACCCTCAGAGGAGCAGCAGGTATTGACCCTCAGAGGAGCAGCAGATATTGACCCTCAGAGGAGCAGCAGATATTGACTCTCAGAGGATAGCAGCAGATATTGACCCTCAGAGGATAGCAGCAGATATGTACTTTTATCAATGTTGATAACAAAGCATTTCTTTAACGATGAAAAACATTTCTGTTGTGTGACAGGATGCACCAACGCTAGTCAAGGTATGACAACTCTTTCTGTGATGTGGGCGATGCTGACTACTGTAACCTTAACTGACTGTGTGGTAGAAACTACGGCTGCTCTGATTGGTGGACTGCTTCCTCTACAGTTTGTGCTGCTTTGTGCTGCTGGTGGTTTAGGCTTTATGTCTTCTGCTGAAGAGGCAAATCTCTCACAACCAATACTGATAGACAATGAGCTGCTATGGACCCGCCCCCCTAGTTCTATATTCAATACTGATAGCCAATGAGCTGCTATGGACCCGCCCCCCTAATTCTATATTCAATACTTAGGTGTTATGTCTTCTGCTGAAGAGGCAAAGTTCTATATTCAATACTGATAGCCAATGAGCCGTATTCTAAGTCCTGCTATGGACCCGCCCCCCTAGTTCTATATTCATATGCTATATATTCTATATTAACCTTACCCAATCACAGAAGAAGACAGTTTAGGGTTCACATATCAGACACAACCTATTCCCCAAGGATACAATTACAGAAGAAGAAGAGGAAGAATTTTATTTAAAAAATAGCTAGTGACAGTGATGAAGAAGGAGAATATAAGAATACTTTATTGTGTATCATAAATAATACGTTATGCCAGGTTATAATACGTTATGCCAGGTTATGATACGTTATGCCAGGTTATAATACGTTATGCCAGGTATTAATATGCCAGGTATTAATATATTATGCCAGGTTATAATACGTTATGCCAGGTTATAATGCGTTATGCCAGGTTATAATGCATTATGCCAGGTTATAATACGCCAGGTTATTATGCAAGGTTATAATGCATTATGCCAGGTTATAATACGTTATGCAAGGTTATGATACGTTATGCCAGGTTATGATACGTTATGCAAGGTTATGATACGTTATGCCAGGTTATGATACGTTATGCCAGGTTATAATATATTATGCAAGGTTATGATACGTTATGCCAGGTTATGATACGTTATGCCAGGTTATAATACGTTATGCCAGGTTATAATACGTTATGCCAGGTTATGATACGTTATGCCAGGTTATGCCAGGTTATAATACGTTATGCCAGGTTATAATACGTTATGCCAGGTTATAATACATTATGCCAGGTTATGATACGTTATGCCAGGTTATGATACGTTATGCCAGGTTATGATATGTTATGCCAGGTTATGCCAGGTTATAATACGTTATGCCAGGTTATGATACGTTATGCCAGGTTATGATACGTTATGCCAGGTTATAATACGTTATGCCAGGTTATAATACGTTATGCCAGGTTATAATACGTTATGCCAGGTTATGCCAGCCAGGTTATGATACGTTATGCCAGGTTATGATATGTTATGCCAGGTTATAATACGTTATGCCAGGTTATGATACGTTATGCCAGGTTATGATACGTTATGCCAGGTTATAATACGTTATGCCAGGTTATAATACGTTATGCCAGGTTATAATACGTTATGCCAGGTTATGATACGTTATGCCAGGTTATGATACGTTATGCCAGGTTATGCCAGGTTATAATACGTTATGCCAGGTTATAATACATTATGCCAGGTTATGATACGTTATGCCAGGTTATGATACGTTATGCCAGGTTATGATATGTTATGCCAGGTTATGCCAGGTTATAATACGTTAGGCCAGGTTATAATACGTTATGCCAGGTTATAATGCGTTATGCCAGGTTATAATGCATTATGCCAGGTTATAATACGTTATGCAAGGTTATGATACGTTATGCCAGGTTATAATACGTTATGCCAGGTTATAATACGTTATGCCAGGTTATGATACGTTATGCCAGGTTATGATACGTTATGCCAGGTTATGCCAGGTTATAATACGTTATGCCAGGTTATAATACGTTATGCCAGGTTATGATACGTTATGCCAGGTTATAATACGTTATGCCAGGTTATAATACGTTATGCCAGGTTATAATACGTTATGCCAGGTTATGATACGTTATGCCAGGTTATGATATGTTATGCCAGGTTATGATACGTTATGCCAGGTTATAATACGTTAGGCCAGGTTATGATACGTTATGCCAGGTTATAATACGTTATGCCAGGTTATAATACGTTATGCCAGGTTATGATACGTTATGCCAGGTTATGATACGTTAGGCCAGGTTATGATACGTTATGCCAAGTTATGATACGTTATGCCAGGTTATGATACTTTATGCCAGGTTATGCCAGGTTATAATACGTTATGCCAGGTTATAATACGTTATGCCAGGTTATGATACGTTATGCCAGGTTATGATGCGTTATGCCAGGTTATGATACGTTATGCCAGGTTATAATACGTTATGCCAGGTTATAATACGTTATGCCAGGTTATGATACGTTATGCCAGGTTATGATACGTTAGGCCAGGTTATGATACGTTATGCCAAGTTATGATACGTTATGCCAGGTTATGATACTTTATGCCAGGTTATGCCAGGTTATAATACGTTATGCCAGGTTATAATACGTTATGCCAGGTTATGATACGTTATGCCAGGTTATGATGCGTTATGCCAGGTTATAATACATTATGCCAGGTTATGATACGTTATGCCAGGTTATAATGCATTATGCCAGGTTATAATACGTTATGCCAGGTTATGATACGTTATGCCAGGTTATAATGCGTTATGCCAGGTTATAATGCATTATGCCAGGTTATAATACGTTATGCCAGGTTATGATACGTTATGCCAGGTTATAATACATTATGCCAGGTTATGATACGTTATGCCAGGTTATAATACGTTATGCCAGGTTATGATACGTTATGCCAGGTTATGATACGTTATGCCAGGTTATGATACGTTATGCCAGGTTATAATACGTTATGCCAGGTTATGATACGTTATGCCAGGTTATAATACGTTATGCCAGGTTATAATACGTTATGCCAGGTTATGATACGTTATGCCAGGTTATAATACGTTATGCCAGGTTATAATAAGTTATGCCAGGTTATAATACGTTATGCCAGGTTATAATAACTTATGCCAGGTTATGATACGTTATGCCAGGTTATAATACGTTATGCCAGGTTATGATAACTTATGCCAGGTTATAATACGTTATGCCAGGTTATAATAACTTATGCCAGGTTATGATACGTTATGCCAGGTTATAATACGTTATGCCAGGTTATAATACGTTATGCCAGGTTATAATAAGTTATGCCAGGTTATAATACGTTATGCCAGGTTATAATAACTTATGCCAGGTTATGATACGTTATGCCAGGTTATAATACGTTATGCCAGGTTATGATAACTTATGCCAGGTTATAATACGTTATGCCAGGTTATAATAACTTATGCCAGGTTATGATACGTTATGCCAGGTTATAATACGTTATGCCAGGTTATGATACGTTATGCCAGGTTATGATACGTTATGCCAGGTTATAATACGTTATGCCAGGTTATGATACGTTATGCCAGGTTATAATACGTTATGCCAGGTTATAATACGTTATGCCAGGTTATAATACGTTATGCCAGGTTATGCCAGGTTATAATACGTTATGCCAGGTTATAATACGTTATGCCAGGTTATAATATATTATGCCAGGTTATGATACGTTATGCCAGGTTATAATGTATTATGCCAGGTTATGCCTGGTTATAATATGCTATGCCTGGTTATAATACATTATAATACGTTATGCCAGGTTATAATACGTTATTCCAGGATATAATACATTATCATACGCTATGCCAGGTTATGATACGTTATGCCAGGTTATAATGCATTATAATACGTTATGCCTTGTTATAATACGCTATGCCAGGTTATGATACGTTATGCCAGGTTATAATGCATTATAATACGTTATGCCTTGTTATAATACGCTATGCCAGGTTATAATACATTATGCCAGGTTATAATACATTATAATATGTTATGCCAGGTAATGCCAGGTATTAATACATTATGCCAGGTTATAATGCATTATAATACGTTATGCCTGGTTATAATACATTATAATAGGTTATAATGATCACATCATCATCTGCCTCCTCTGTAGGAGAAGCCAGAGAAGCCTGGGTCTCTGGCCTATGTGAGTATGAGAGTAGCACCCTATTCCCTATTTAGTGCACTACTTTTGACCTATAGAGGTCTGGTAAAAAAAAGTGCACTGCATATGTAATAGGGTGCCATTTGGGAGTTCATACCTGCATGCTAGCTAGCGTGTCACACCTAGATTAACCGATATGATAAATCTCTCCTGTCCTATAGCACGTGAACACTATTAACTGCTGATGGACCTGTCTGTGTGTTAGAAAGTAGTGGCCTGTATGACATTTAAAAATAGTGTGTGAAACATCAAAGTCACCCCATAATAATCTTTTCACGAATCTCTCTGAGTGGTTGCTATGCTACATCTCACTGACTGTGTTTTGCTCTGTGTCTGTTGCACTGCTTGTTAGTGTGCTAAAAAAAAGTGTGTTTCTGTTGTCCATTTCTTTGTTGTTGTACAGTGTGACATAACTTGTGTTGTTCTGTCGTGTGACATCATTCTCTGGTAATATTCATGAAGTGGAATAATAATTGTGACATCACAATAATTGTGACGTCACAGATATGTTGGACATATGTGATTGGTTTTCCTGCTTTCCCCCGTTTTGCCCTACAGGGGGAGCTAGAGAAGCAGCTGCTGCAGGCTAACCCCATACTGGAAGCCTTCGGGAACGCCAAGACCATCAAGAACGACAACTCCTCACGATTCGTAATTAACTCACAGTTTACACACGCTCAGACATTATTACACACTCTTTTCAAACAAAACTATATATATTTTTTTTTAAATTCAAATTAAATTAATTCATTCATTCCATCGCTCTCTACTACTCTACTACTAACTTAATTAAAGCTTTTAACTAGGACCCAGAGTCTTTCCCGGTTTGATTACGAAGTCAGGAAAATCTCCTGGCACCAGTCCCTTGTTATTAGAGTACAGACTGTTAGTCCTTGTCATGACATTTATCAAGAGCTCAGTGCTCATATATACAGTATCCTACATCTCTCTCCTCATATATACAGTATCCTACATCTCTCTCCTCATATATACAGTATCCTACATCTCTCTCCTCACATATACAGTATCCTACATCTCTCTCCTCACATATACAGTATCCTACATCTCTCCTCATATATACAGTATCCTACATCTCTCTCCTCATATATACAGTATCCTACATCTCTCTCCTCACATATACAGTATCCTACATCTCTCTCCTCACATATACAGTATCCTACATCTCTCTCCTCACATATACAGTATCCTACATCTCTCTCCTCATATATACATTATCCTACATCTCTCTCCTCACATATACAGTATCCTACATCTCTCTCCTCATATATACAGTATTCTACATCTCTCTCCTCACATATATAGTGTCCTACATCTCTCTCCTCATATACAGTATCCTACATCTCTGTCCTCATATATACAGTATCCTACATCTCTCTCCTCATATACAGTATCCTACATCTCTCTCCTCATATACAGTATCCTACATCTCTCTCCTCACATATACAGTATCCTACATCTCTCTCCTCACATATACAGTATCCTACATCTCTCCTCATATATACAGTATCCTACATCTCTCTCCTCACATATACAGTATCCTACATCTCTCTCCTCACATATACAGTATCCTACATCTCTCTCCTCACATATACAGTATCCTACATCTCTCTCCTCACATATACAGTATCCTACATCTCTCTCCTCATATATACATTATCCTACATCTCTCTCCTCACATATACAGTATCCTACATCTCTCTCCTCATATATACAGTATTCTACATCTCTCTCCTCACATATATAGTGTCCTACATCTCTCTCCTCATATACAGTATCCTACATCTCTGTCCTCATATATACAGTATCCTACATCTCTCTCCTCATATACAGTATCCTACATCTCTCTCCTCATATACAGTATCCTACATCTCTCTCCTCACATATACAGTATTCTACATCTCTCTCCTCACATATACAGTATCCTACATCTCTCTCCTCACATATACAGTATCCTACATCTCCCTCCTCACATATACAGTATCCTACATCTCTCTCCTCATATATACAGTATCCTACATCTCTCTCCTCACATATACAGTATCCTACATCTCTCTCCTCACATATACAGTATCCTACATCTCTCTCCTCATATACAGTATCCTACATCTCTCTCCTCACAGGGCAAGTTTATTAAGCTCAACTTTGACGTGACCGGATTCCTGGTTGGAGCCAACATCGATACCTGTATCCTCATGAAATATACTTCCTCTAAATATACAGACTCTGGGCTCCTCATAGAGATGTATTGTAGGTGTTTTTATTGTAGGTGTTTAATTCATCTTTTAGAGATTCGGGAGATATTAAAACGCACATAAGGGACAGTTTCCCGGACACAGGTTAAACCCTAGTCCTGGACTAAAAAACATGTTCAATGAAGACTTCATATTCATATTTCATGCGTGTCGGGGGAAACTGGCCCAACGTAAAATGCAGTGTCTTGTTCCTGCACCACAGAGGGTTTTGTCTTTGACCCTCCCCTGTCCACCAGACCTGCTGGAGAAGTCTCGCTGTATCCGCCAAGCCAAGATAGAGAGAGCCTTCCATATCTTTTACTACATGGTGGCCGGAGCGAAGGACCAACTAAAGGGTGAGGAGAGAGATGGATAGAATGAGATGGATAGAATGAGATAGATAGAATGAGATGGATAGAATGAGATGGATAGAATGAGATAGATAGAATGAGATGGATAGAATGAGATAGATAGATAGATAGAATGAGATAGATAGATAGATAGATAGAATGAGATAGATAGATAGATAGATAGATAGATAGATAGATAGATAGATAGATAGAGAATAGATAGATAGATAGAAGATAGAGATAGATAGATAGATAGATAGATAGATATAGATAGATAGATAGATAGATAGATAGATAGATAGATAGATAGATAGATAGAAGATAGAGATAGATAGATAGATAGAGATAGATAGATAGATAGATAGATAGATAGATAGATAGATAGATAGATAGATAGAATGAGATAGATAGATAGATAGAATAGATAGATAGATAGATAGATAGATAGATAGATAGATAGATAGATAGATAGATAGATAGATAGATAGATAGATAGAATAGAGATAGATAGATAGATAGATAGATAGAATGAGATAGATAGATAGATAGATAGATAGATAGATAGATAGAGATAGATAGATAGATAGATAGATAGAATAGATAGATAGATAGATAGATAGATAGAATGAGATAGATAGATAGATAGATAGATAGATAGATAGATAGATAGATAGATAGATAGAATGAGATAGATAGATAGATAGATAGATAGATGAGATAGATAGATAGATAGATAGATAGATAGATAGATAGATAGATAGATAGATAGATAGATAGATAGATATAATGAGATAGATAGATAGATAGATAGATAGATAGATAGATAGATAGATAGATAGATAGATAGATAGAATGAGATAGATAGATAGAGATAGATAGATAGATAGATAGAATGAGATAGATAGATAGATAGATATAATGAGATAGATAGATAGATAGAATGAGATAGATAGATAGATAGATAGATAGATAGATAGATAGATAGATAGATAGAGATAGATAGATAGATAGATAGATAGATAGATAGATAGATAGATAGATAGAATGAGATAGATAGATAGATAGATAGATAGATAGATAGATAGATAGATAGATAGATAGATAGATAGATAGATAGATAGATAGATAGATAGATAGATAGATAGATAGATAGATAGATAGAATGAGATAGATAGATAGATAGATAGATAGATAGATAGATAGATAGATAGATAGATAGATAGATAGATAGATAGATAGATAGATAGATAGATAGATAGAATGAGATAGATAGATAGATAGATATAATGAGATAGATAGATAGATAGATAGATAGAATGAGATAGATAGATAGATAGATAGAATGAGATAGATAGATAGATAGATAGATAGATAGATAGATAGATAGATAGATAGATAGATAGATAGAATGAGATAGATAGATAGATAGATAGATAGATAGATAGATAGATAGATAGATAGAATGAGATAGATAGATAGATAGATAGATAGATAGATAGAATGAGATAGATAGATAGATAGATAGATAGAATGAGATAGATAGATAGATAGATAGATAGATAGATAGATAGATAGATAGATAGATAGAATGAGATAGATAGATAGATAGATAGATAGATAGATAGATAGATAGATAGATAGATAGATAGATAGATAGATAGATAGATAGATAGATAGATAGATAGATAGATAGATAGATAGATAGATAGATAGAATGAGATAGATAGATAGATAGATAGATAGATAGAATGAGATAGATAGATAGATAGATAGATAGATAGAATGAGATATATAGATAGATAGATAGATAGATAGATAGAATGAGATAGATAGATAGAATGAGATAGATAGATAGAATGAGATAGAGAGATGGATAGAATGAGATAGATAGATAGATAGAATGAGATAGAGAGATGGATAGAATGAGATAGATAGATAGATATAATGAGATAGATAGATAGATAGAATGAGATAGATATATAGATAGAATGAGATAGATAGATAGAATGAGATGGATAGAATGAGATAGATAGATAGATAGAATGAGATAGATAGATAGAATGAGATGGATAGATAGATGTGAATGAGATAGATAGATAGATAGATACTGTTCATTTTTATTGTTTATTTCAGATATATTATCTATAGATAGATAGATGTTAACATAGATACCCATAATAAAGATAGAATTGAATTGAAATGGAATTGATAGATAGATAGATAGATAGAATTAGATAGATAGATAGAATTAGATAGATAGATAGATAGAATTAGATAGATAGATAGAATTAGATAGATAGATAGATAGATAGATAGATAGATAGATAGATAGATAGATAGATATAATTAGATAGATAGATAGATATAATTAGATAGATAGATAGATATAATTAGATAGATAGATAGATAGAATTAGATAGATAGATAGATAGATAGATAGATAGATAGATAGATAGATAGATAGATAGATAGATATAATTAGATAGATAGATAGATATAATTAGATAGATAGATAGATATAATTAGATAGATAGATAGATAGAATTAGATAGATAGATAGATAGAAATAGATAGATAGATAGATAGATAGATAGATAGATAGATAGATAGATAGATAGATAGATAGATAGATAGATATAATTAGATAGATAGATAGATAGATAGAATTAGATAGATAGATAGATAGATAGATAGAATTAGATAGATAGATAGAATTAGATAGATAGATAGATAGATAGATAGATAGATAGATAGATATAATTAGATAGATAGATAGATATAGATAGATAGATAGATATAATTAGATAGATAGATAGATAGAATTAGATAGATAGATAGATAGATAGATAGATAGATAGATAGATAGATAGATAGATAGATAGATAGATATAATTAGATAGATAGATAGATATAATTAGATAGATAGATAGATATAATTAGATAGATAGATAGATAGAATTAGATAGATAGATAGATAGATAGAAATAGATAGATAGATAGATAGATAGATAGATAGATAGATAGATAGAATTAGATAGATAGATAGATAGATAGATAGATAGATAGATAGATAGATAGATAGATAGATAGATAGATATAATTAGATAGATAGATAGATAGATAGAATTAGATAGATAGATAGATAGATAGAATTAGATAGATAGATAGTTAGATAGAATGAGATAGATAGATAGATAGATAGAATGAGATAGATAGATAGATAGATAGAATGAGATATATAGATAGATAGATCGATAGATAGATAAAATGTTTATTTCACTTTATATATTATCTACCTCACTTGCTTTGGCAATGTTAACACATGTTTCCCATGCCAATAAAGCCCTTGAATTGAATTGAAATTTAATAGATAGATGGATAGATGGATAGATAGATAGATAGATATGGATGGATGGATGGACAGGCCTCAGGCCTTATTTAATTATATAGTGTGTAACCATACAGCTCCTCCTCTCCTGTCTGTTCCTGAATAGAGGAGCTGTTACTGGAGGATTTTGGGGCCTACCGGTTCCTGGTGTCAGGTCATGTGGAGGTGCCTGGTCAGGAAGATGATCAGATGTTCATAGAAACACTGGAGGCCATGGAGATCATGGGTTTCTCTGAGGACGAGAGGACAGGTACTGGAGAGAGGGGAGATCATGGGTTTCTCTGAGGACGAGAGGACAGGTACTGGAGAGAGGGGAGATCATGGGTTTCTCTGAGGACGAGAGGACAGGTACTGGAGAGAGGGGAGATCATGGGTTTCTCTGAGGACGAGAGGACAGGTACTGGAGAGAGGGGAGATCATGGGTTTCTCTGAGGACGAGAGGACAGGTACTGGAGAGAGGGGAGATCATGGGTTTCTCTGAGGACGAGAGGACAGGTACTGGAGAGAGGGGAGATCATGGGTTTCTCTGAGGACGAGAGGACAGGTACTGGAGGGAGGGGAGATCATGGGTTTCTCTGAGGACGAGAGGACAGGTACTGGAGGGAGGGAGATCATGGGTTTCTCTGAGGACGAGAGGACAGGTACTGGAGGGAGGGGAGATCATGGGTTTCTCTGAGGACGAGAGGGAGATCATGGGTTTCTCTGAGGAGGGGACAGGTACTGGAGAGAGGGAGATCATGGGTTTCTCTGAGGACGAGAGGACAGGTACTGGAGGGGGAGATCATGGGTTTCTCTGAGGACGAGAGGACAGGTACTGGAGGAGGGGAGATCATTTTCTCTGAGGACGAGAGGACAGGTACTGGAGGGAGGGAGATCATGGGTTTCTCTGAGGACGAGAGGACAGGTACTGGAGAGAGGAGATCATGGGTTTCTCTGAGGACGAGAGGACAGGTACTGGAGGGAGGGGAGAGGGTTTCTCTGAGGACGAGAGGACAGGTACTGGAGAGAGGGGAGATCATGGGTTTCTCTGAGGACGAGAGGACAGGTACTGGAGGGAGGGGAGATCATGGGTTTCTCTGAGGACGAGAGGACAGGTACTGGAGAGAGGGGAGATCATGGGTTTCTCTGAGGACGAGAGGACAGGTACTGGAGGGAGGGGAGATCATGGGTTTCTCTGAGGACGAGAGGACAGGTACTGGAGGGAGGGAGATCATGGGTTTCTCTGAGGACGAGAGGACAGGTACTGGAGGGAGGGGAGATCATGGGTTTCTCTGAGGACGAGAGGACAGGTACTGGAGAGAGGGGAGATCATGGGTTTCTCTGAGGACGAGAGGACAGGTACTGGAGGGAGGGGAGATCATGGGTTTCTCTGAGGACGAGAGGACAGGTACTGGAGGGAGGGGAGATCATGGGTTTCTCTGAGGACGAGAGGACAGGTACTGGAGGGAGGGGAGATCATGGGTTTCTCTGAGGACGAGAGGACAGGTACTGGAGGGAGGGGAGATCATGGGTTTCTCTGAGGACGAGAGGACAGGTACTGGAGGGAGGGGAGATCATGGGTTTCTCTGAGGACGAGAGGACAGGTACTGGAGGGAGGGGAGATCATGGGTTTCTCTGAGGACTCTGGAGGGAGGGGAGATCATGGGTTTCTCTGAGGACGAGAGGACAGGTACTGGAGGATCATGGCTGTCTCTGAGGGGAGATCATGGGTTTCTCTGAGGACGAGAGGACAGGTACTGGAGGGAGGGGAGATCATGGGTTTCTCTGAGGACGAGAGGACAGGTACTGGAGGGAGGGGAGATCATGGGTTTCTCTGAGGACGAGAGGACAGGTACTGGAGGGAGGGGAGATCATGGGTTTCTCTGAGGACGGGACAGGTACTGGAGGGAGGGGATCATGGGTTTCTCTGAGGACGAGAGGACAGGTACTGGAGGGAGGGGAGATCATGGGTTTCTCTGAGGACGAGAGGACAGGTACTGGAGGGAGGGAGATCATGGGTTTCTCTGAGGACGAGAGGACAGGTACTGGAGGGAGGGGAGATCATGGGTTTCTCTGAGGACGAGAGGACAGGTACTGGAGGGAGGGGAGATCATGGGTTTCTCTGAGGACGAGAGGACAGGTACTGGAGGGAGGGGAGATCATGGGTTTCTCTGAGGACGAGAGGACAGGTACTGGAGGGAGGGAGATCATGGGTTTCTCTGAGGACGTACTGGGGAGGGAGATCATGGGTTTCTCTGAGGACGACAGGTAGGAGGATCATGGGTTTCTCTGAGGACGAGAGGACAGGTACTGGAGGAGGGGAGATCATGGTTTCTCTGAGGACTACTGGAGGGAGGGGAGATCATGGGTTTCTCTGAGGACGAGGACAGGTACTGGAGGGAGGGGAGATCATGGGTTTCTCTGAGGACGAGAGGACAGGTACTGGAGGAGGGGAGATCATGGGTTTCTCTGAGGACGAGAGGACAGTTACTGGAGGAGGGGGAGATCATGGGTTTCTCTGAGGACGAGAGGACAGGTACTGGAGGGAGGGAGATCATGGGTTTCTCTGAGGACGAGAGGACAGGTACTGGAGGGAGGGGAGATCATGGGTTTCTCTGAGGACGAGAGGACAGGTACTGGAGGGAGGGGAGATCATGGGTTTCTCTGAGGACGAGAGGACAGGTACTGGAGGAAGGGGAGGGCTGTCTCTGAGGACAAGAGGACAGGTACTGGAGGGAGGGGAGATCATGGCTGTCTCTGAGGACGAGAGGACAGGTACTGGAGGGAGGGGAGATCATGGGTTTCTCTGAGGACGAGAGGACAGGTACTGGAGAGAGGGGAGATCATGGGTTTCTCTGAGGACGAGAGGACAGTTACTGGAGGGAGGGGAGATCATGGGTTTCTCTGAGGACGAGAGGACAGGTACTGGAGGGAGGGGAGATCATGGGTTTCTCTGAGGACGAGAGGACAGGTACTGGAGGGAGGGGAGATCATGGGTTTCTCTGAGGACGAGAGGACAGGTACTGGAGGGAGGGGAGATCATGGGTTTCTCTGAGGACGAGAGGACAGGTACTGGAGGAAGGGGAGGGCTGTCTCTGAGGACAAGAGGACAGGTACTGGAGGGAGGGGAGATCATGGCTGTCTCTGAGGACGAGAGGACAGGTACTGGAGGAAGGGGGGGGCTGTCTCTGAGGACGAGAGGACAGGTACTGGAGGGAAGAGGAGGGCAGTCTGGCTTTTAGTCTATCATTCTCTTTCACTACCTCACTTTGTCTTTCTCTGAACATCTGTTGTTCTCTCTCTCTCTCACTCTATCTCTCTATCTCTCTTGAGGACGAGGGGATGGGTAGGGATAGGGCTGTTTCTCTTTCTGTTGTCTCTCTCAGTGATGTCTGTCTCTCTCTCCCCTCCCACTCTCCTCTCATCCCTCACTCCTCTCCTCTCTCTAGGCATGATGAAGGTGGTCTCCACTGTGCTCCAGCTGGGGAACATTAAGTTCAACAAGGAGAGGAACAATGAGCAAGCCACCATGCCCGACAACACAGGTGATACATGACATCACACAGGTAGTAGCAGAAATTTGTTAGACATGACATCACGCAGGTAGGAGAAAAACAGGTTAGACATGACATCACAAAGGTAGGAGCAACACAGGTGTGACATGACATCACACAGGTAGTAACCACACAGGTGAGACATGACATCACACAGGTAGTAACCACACAGGTGAGACATGAAATCACACAGGTAGGAGCAACACAGGTGAGACATGAAATCACAAAGGTAGGGGCAACACAGGTGAGACATGACATCACACAGGTAGTAACCACAGGTAACATACCACTAACACAGGTAACAAAGATAACAGGTAACATACCACTAACACAGGTAAGAAAGACAACAGGTTACATACTACTAACACAGGTAATAAAGACAACAGGTAACATACCACTAACACAGGTAAGAAAGATAACAGGTAACATACCACTAACACAGGTAAGAAAGACAACAGGTAACATACCACTAACACAGGTAAGAAAGATAACAGGTAACATACTACTAACACAGGTAAGAAAGACAACAGGTAACATACCACTAACACAGGTAAGAAAGACAACAGGTAACATACCACTAACACAGGTAAGAAAGACAACAGGTAACATACTAACACAGGTAAGAAAGACAACAGGTAACATACCACTAACACAGGAAAGATAACAGGTAACAGGTAAGAAAGACAACAGGTAACATACTACTAACACAGGTAAGAAAGACAACAGGTAACATACCACTAACACAGGTAAGAAAGATAACAGGTAACATACCACTAACACAGGTAAGAAAGATAACAGGTAACATACCACTAACACAGGTAAGAAAGACAACAGGTAACATACCACTAACACAGGTAAGAAAGACAACAGGTAACATACTACTAACACAGGTAAGAAAGACAACAGGTAACATACCACTAACACAGGTAAGAAAGACAACAGGTAACATACCACTAACACAGGTAAGAAAGACAACAGGTAACATACCACTAACACAGGTAAGAAAGATAACAGGTAACATACCACTAACACAGGTAAGAAAGATAACAGGTAACATACCACTAACACAGGTAATAAAGATAACAGGTAACATACCACTAACACAGGTAAGAAAGATAACAGGTAACATACCACTAACACAGGTAAGAAAGATAACAGGTAACATACCACTAACACAGGTAAGAAAGACAACAGGTAACATACCACTAACACAGGTAAGAAAGACAACAGGTAACATACCACTAACACAGGTAAGAAAGATAACAGGTAACATACCACTAACACAGGTAAGAAAGATAACAGGTAACATACCACTAACACAGGTAAGAAAGACAACAGGTAACATACCACTAACACAGGTAAGAAAGATAACAGGTAACATACCACTAACACAGGTAAGAAAGATAACAGGTAACATACCACTAACACAGGTAAGAAAGATAACAGGTAACATACCACTAACACAGGTAAGAAAGATAACAGGTAACATACCACTAACACAGGTAAGAAAGATAACAGGTAACATACCACTAACACAGGTAAGAAAGACAACAGGTAACATACCACTAACACAGGTAATAAAGACAACAGGTAACATACAGTACAACAAATCTTTCTCTCTCTCTTTCCCTTTCTTCTCTTCTCTTTTCTTCCTATCTCTCTCTCTTCCTCCCCCCCCCCCTCTCTCTCTCTCCCTCCCTCCCTCTCTCTCTCTCTCTTCCTTCCCCCTCCCCTCTCTCTCTCTCTCCTCCCTCCCCCTCCCTCCCCCTCCTCTCCCCCTCTCTCTCTCTCTCTCTCTCCTCCCCCTCCCCTCCCCTCTCTCTCTCTCTCTCTCCTCCTCCCCCTCCCTCTCTCTCTCTCTCTCTCTCTCTCCTCCTCCCCCCCTCCCCTCTCTCTCTCTCCTCCCCCTCCCCCCTCTCTCTCTCTCTCCTCCTCCCTCCCCCTCTCTTCTCTCTTTCTCTCTTCAGCGGCTCAGAAAGTGTGCCACCTGCAGGGTATCAACGTGACAGACTTCACCCGTTCCGTCCTCACCCCCCGTATCAAGGTGGGCAGAGAGGTGGTGCAGAAGGCTCAGACCAAGGAGCAGGTACTCTTCTATTCTACTCTATTCTATTCTGTTCTTCAGTATTATATTATACTCCATTCTACTCTATTATATTCTACTCTATTATATTCTACTCAAGTCTACTCTACTCTATTCCACTCTACTTTATTCTAATATATTCTATTATACTCTAGTCTACTCTATTATGTTCTATTCTACTCTATTATGTTCTATTCTACTCTATTATGTTTTATTCTACTCTATTATGTTTTATTCTACTCTTTTCTATTCTACTATATTCTGTTCTTCAGTATTATATTATACTCCATTCTACTCTATTATATTCTACTCAAGTCTACTCTACTCTATTCCACTCTACTTTATTCTAATCTATTCTATTATACTCTATTCTACTCTATTATGTTCTATTCTACTCTATTATGTTCTATTCTACTCTATTATGTTTTATTCTACTCTATTATGTTTTATTCTACTCTTCTATTCTACTATATTCTGTTCTTCAGTATTATATTATACTCCATTCTACTCTATTATATTCTACTCAATTCTATTATACTCTATTCCACTCTACTTTATTCTAATCTATTCTATTAAACTCGTTTCTATTGTACTCTATTATATTCTACTCTATTGTTCTCTATTCTACTCTATTGTGTTGTATTCTATTCTACTCTATTCTATTTGACTCAATTATATTCTGCTCTATTCTATTCTACTCTATTCTATTATCTTCTATTCTACTATTGTCTATTATACTATCTTCTATTATCTATTCTACTATCTTCTATTCTACTATTTTCTATTATAATATCTTCTATTCTACTCTATTCTACTATCTTCTATTCTACTATTTTCTATTCTAATATCTTCTATTCTACTCTATTCTACTATCTTCTATTCTACTATTTTCTATTCTAATATCTTCTATTGTACTCTATTCTACTATCTTCTATTCTATTCTATTCAATTCTACTCTATTCTATTCTACTCGGTTCTACTTTGTTATATTTTACTCTATTCTATTCAACTCTACTCTATTCAACTCTACTCTATTCAACTCTACTCTATTCAACTCTACTCTATTCAACTCTACTCTATTCTACTCGGTTGTACATTGTTATATTTTACTCTATTCTATTCAACTCTACTCTATTCAACTCTACTCTATTCAACTCTACTCTATTCTACTCGGTTGTACTTTGTTATATTTTACACTATTCTAAGCAACTCTACTCTATTCAACTCTACTCTGTTCTATTCTATTCAACTCTACTCTGTTCAACTCTACTCTATTCAACTCTACTCTATTCAACTCTACTCTGTTATATTCTATTCAACTCTACTCTATTCTACTCTACTCGGTTGTACTTTGTTATATTTTACTCTATTCTATTCAACTCTACTCTATTCAACTCTACTCTGTTCTACTCTATTCTATTCATCTCTACTCTATTCTACTCTACTCAATTCTACTTTACTATATTCTATTCTACTTTATTCTACTGTTTTCTACTGTATTCTACTCTATTCTATGCTACTATATTCTGTTCTATTCTACTTGATTATTTTCTACCCTTTTCTGTTCTATTATATTATACCCTGTTCAACTCGTACTTGTACTCTATTCTACTTTATTCTATTGAACTACTACTACTCTATTCTACTATCGTCTACTCTGCTCTACTCTATTATATTCAATCTACTTTATTATATTCTACTCTGTTCTACTCTATTCTGTTCTACTCTATTTTACTGTAATGTACTCTGTACTATTCTATTCAAATCTACTCTTACTCTCTTCTGTTCTCTTCGATTCTGTTCTAATCTATTCTATTCTAATATGTTCTAGTCAATTCTTCACTACTCTAATCTACCCTATTCTACTCTCTTCTACTCTATTCTATTCAAATATATTCTACTCTATTCTATTCTATTCTACTATATTATATTCGACTCTATTGTTTTTGGTTCTACTTTATTGTTATATTATGCTCTATTCTATTCAACTCTACTATATTCTACTTCATTCTACTCTATTACATTCAACTCTAAACTAATGTAATCTATCCAATTTTATTCAACTCTACTCTATTCTATTATTATGCTCTATTCTATTCAACTCTGTTTGACTCCATCCTATTATGTTCTACTCTATTATATTGTACTATATTCTACTCTACTTTATTCTGTTATATTCTATTCTACTCTATTCTGTTTTATTCAACTATACACTACTCTAATCTACTCTATTCAACTCCCTTCTTCTCTTTAATCAACTCTATTATGTTCTCCTCTAGTCTTCTCTACTATATTCTACTCTATTCAACACTACTCTATTCTACTCTGTTCTACTCTATTCAACTCTACTCTATTATGTTCTATTATGTTCTACCCTATTCTACTATGTTCTATTCAACTCTACACAATTCTAATCTACTCTATTCTAATCTACTCTATTTAACTCTAGTCTATTATATTATATTATATTCTACTCTATTCTAATCTATTATATTCTAATCTATTATATTCTACCCTATTCTAATCTACTCTATTCTAATCTACTCTATTTAACTCTACTGTATTCAACTCTAATCTATTATATTCTACTCTATTCTAATCTACTCTATTCTAATCTATTATATTCTAATCTATTATATTCTACTCTATTCTAATCTACTCTATTCTAATCTATTATATTCTAATCTATTATATTCTACTCTATTCTAATCTATTATATTCTAATCTATTATATTCTACCCTATTCTAATCTACTCTATTTAACTCTAGTCTATTATATTATATTATATTCTACTCTATTCTAATCTATTATATTCTAATCTATTATATTCTACCCTATTCTAATCTACTCTATTCTAATCTACTCTATTTAACTCTATATTCAACTCTAATCTATTATATTCTACTCTATTCTAATCTACTCTATTCTAATCTATTATATTCTAATCTATTATATTCTACTCTATTCTAATCTACTCTATTCTAATCTATTATTTTCTAATCTATTATATTTTAATCTATTATATTCTACCCTATTCTATTCTAATTTACTCTATTCTAATCTACTTTATTCTACTATAATCTACTCTATTTTATTATTCTCTTGTCTATTGTATTCTAATCTACTCTATTTAACTCTACTGTATTCAACTCTAGTCTATTATATTCTACTCTATTCTAATCTATTATATTCTAATATATTATATTCTAATCTATTATATTCTAATCTATTATATTCTACCCTATTCTATTCTAATTTACTCTATTCTAATCTACTCTATTCTACTATAATCTATTATATTCTACTCTATTCTAATCTATTATATTATAATATATTATATTCTAATCTATTATATTTTAATCTATTATATTCTACCCTATTCTATTCTAATTTACTATATTCTAATCTACTCTATTCTACTATAATCTATTATATTCTACTCTCTTCTAATCTATTATATTCTAATTTATTATATTCTACTATATTATATTATATTCTAATCAATTATATTATACTCTATTCTACCCTACTCTAGTCTAATATACTCTATTTAACTCTACTCTACTCTATTAATCTCTAATCTATTATATTCTACTCTATTCTACTCTATTGAACTCTACTCCATTCTACTCTACTCAACGCTATTCTACTCTACTCTATTTTATTATTCTCTTGTCTATTGCATTCTACTCTACTCTATTCTAATCTACTCTATTTAACTCTACTCAACTAATCTATTATATTCTACTCTATTCTATTCAACTCTATTATATTATACTCTATTCTATTCTACTCTACTCTATTTTATTATTCTCTAGTCTATTGTATTCTACTCTATTCTACTCTACTCTATTTTATTATTCTCTAGTCTATTGTATTCTACTCTATTCTATTCTAGATTCAACTTAATTGTACAATACCTTCCTCTCACATGTTCAGTTAAAAGTTTAATCTTATTTTCAACAGAGACCTGGCAACATATAATGTATCTGAAGCCATAAGTAGTTATAGTACATAGCCCTTCTCTGGGGGAAGCTTTAGTCAGAGACAGGGCTGTACGTGGAGGCAGACCAGATGGCGGTTCACACACTCACTGTCTCCCTCTCTCCTTCTCCCCTCCCTCTCTCCTTCTCCCTCTCCCTCTCTCCTTCTCCCCCTCCCTCTCTCCTTCTCCCTCTCCCTCTCTCCTTCTCCCCCTCCCTCTCTCCTTCTCCCTCTCTCCTTCTCCCCCTCCCTCTCTCCTTCTCCCTCTCCCTCTCTCATTCTCCCCTCCCTCTCTCCCTCTCCTTCTCTCCTTCTCCCCCCCTCTCCTCCTTCTCCCTCTCCCTCTCTCATTCTCCCTCTCCCTCTCTCCTTCTCCCTCTCTCCTTCTCCCCTCCCTCTCTCCTTCTCCCTCTCCCTTTCTCCTTCTCCCCCTCCCTCCCTCTCTCCTTCTCCCTCTCCCTCTCTCCTCCCCTCCCTCTCTCCTTCTCCCCCTCCCTCTCTCCTTCTCCCTCTCCCTCTCCCTCTCTCATTCTCCCTCTCCCTCTCTCCTTCTCCCCTCCCTCTCTCCTTCTCCCTCTCCCTCTCTCATTCTCCCTCTCTCCTTCTCCCCTCCCTTTCTCCTTCTCCCCCTCCCTCTCTCCTCCCCCTCCCTCTTTCCTTCTACCCCTCCCTCTCTCCTTCTCCCTCTCCCTCTCTCCCCCTACCCCTCCCTCCCTCTCTCCCTCTCTCCCTCCCCCTCCCCCAGGCTGACTTTGCCATCGAGGCCCTAGCGAAGGCCATGTATGAGCGGTTGTTCAGGTGGATCCTGGCCAGGGTGAATAAGACTCTGGATAAGGCCAAACGTAAAGGAGCATCATTCCTGGGGATCCTAGACATCGCTGGCTTCGAAATCTTTGAGGTGAGATTGAGGAGCATCCTCTTTAAGTTGACAGAGAAAGGAATTCAGCAGGGGTCCCGTAAGGCCAGTTGGTAGCTCATGGAGCATCGCAATGCCAAGGTTGTGGGTTCGATTCCCATGGAGGACCGGTAAAATAAAATGACGCACCAACGACTGTAATTCACTCTGGATTCGAGCATCTGCTATATTACTGAAATTTAAACCATTTAAAATGGGTAAATGTAGCGATTTGGGAGCCCCATCTACCTCCCAAAAGGGACATTTCCCCAGAACATTAACTACTATGATTATTATTATCCCACAATTAAAAACACCCCTACGGCCCTAGTCAAAGTAGTGCACTAAATAGGGAATAGGATGTAATTTGGGATGCAGACCTGATGTACAGGACTATGAGGTGAGCAGTACCTCTATGTTCATTCCATCTCTCCCATCTCCCCTCCTCAGGGACTACCACGGTACTGTAGCCCTGTGTAAACCACTGTGTACCTTCTCCTTCTCCTCAGGGACTACCACGGTACTGTAGCTCTGTGTAAACCACTATGTACCTTCTCCTTCTCCTCAGGGACTACCACGGTACTGTAGCTCTGTGTCAACCACTATGTACCTTCTCCTTCTCCTCAGGGACTACCATGGTACTGTAGCTCTTTGTAAACCACTATGAACCTTCTCCTCAGGGACTACCACGGTACTGTAGCTCTTTGTAAACCACTATGTACCTTCTCCTCAGGACAACTCGTTTGAGCAGCTGTGCATCAACTACACCAACGAGCGTCTGCAGCAGCTGTTCAACCACACCATGTTCATCCTGGAGCAGGAGGAGTACAAGAGAGAGGGGATCGACTGGGCCTTCATAGACTTCGGCCTGGACCTGCAGCCCTGCATAGAGCTCATCGAGAGACCGGTAACACACACACACACACAGAGACACACACATACTGTACACATTGAACCTACAGCAATGCACATACGGATGGGTGCTGGTTCTCTAAAGCTAACCCTCCCCCACCCTTCTAGAACAATCCTCCAGGTATCTTGACTCTGTTGGATGAGGAGTGCTGGTTCCCTAAAGCTAACCCGCCCCCCACCCTTCTAGAACAATCCTCCAGGTATCTTGGCTCTGTTGGATGAGGAGTGCTGGTTCCCTAAAGCTAACCCTCCCCCCACCCTTCTAGAACAATCCTCCAGGTATCTTGGCTCTGTTGGATGAGGAGTGCTGGTTCCTAAATCTAACCCTCCCCCACCCTTCTAGAACAATCCTCCAGGTATCTTGGCTCTGTTGGATGAGGAGTGCTGGTTCCCTAAAGCTAACCCTCCCCCCACCCTTCTAGAACAATCCTCCAGGTATCTTGGCTCTGTTGGATGAGGAGTGCTGGTTCCCTAAAGCTAACCCTCCCCCCACCCTTCTAGAACAATCCTCCAGGTATCTTGGCTCTGTTGGATGAGGAGTGCTGGTTCCTAAAGCTAACCCTCCCCCCCACCCTTCTAGAACAATCCTCCAGGTATCTTGGCTCTGTTGGATGAGGAGTGCTGGTTCCCTAAAGCTAACCCTCCCCCACCCTTCTAGAACAATCCTCCAGGTATCTTGGCTCTGTTGGATGAGGAGTGCTGGTTCCCTAAAGCTAACCCTCCCCCACCCTTCTAGAACAATCCTCCAGGTATCTTGGCTCTGTTGGATGAGGAGTGCTGGTTCCCTAAAGCCACAGACTTGTCCTTCGTTGAGAAGCTGATGAACACACACACGTCCCACTGCAAGTTCTCCAAACCCAAATCACTCAAAGACAAGACTGCCTTCTCTGTTCTTCACTACGCCGGCAAGGTGAGATTATATATTTCTGTCTGAAGAGTTCTCCACTAGGCTGGCAGGGTGAGATTATATATTTCTGTCTGAAGAGTTCTCCACTAGGCTGGCAGGGTGAGGTGAGATTATATATTTCTGTCTGAAGAGTTCTCCACTAGGCCGGCAAGGTGAGATTATATATTTCTGTCTGAAGAGTTCTCCACTAGGCCGGCAGGGTGAGATTATATATTTCTGTCTGAAGAGTTCTCCACTAGGCCGGCAGGGTGAGATTATATATTTCTGTCTGAAGAGTTCTTCACTAGGCCGGCAAGGTGAGATTATATATTTCTGTCTGAAGAGTTCTCCACTAGGCCGGCAAGGTGAGATGAGATTATATATTTCTGTCTGAAGAGTTCTCCACTAGGCCGGCAAGGTGAGATGAGATTATATATTTCTGTCTGAAGAGTTCTCCACTAGGCCGGTAGGGTGAGATGAGATTATATATTTCTGTCTGAAGAGTTCTCCACTAGGCTGGCAGGGTGAGATTATATATTTCTGTCTGAAGAGTTCTCCACTAGGCCGGCAGGGTGAGATTATATATTTCTGTCTGAAGAGTTCTCCACTAGGCCGGCAAGGTGAGATGAGATTATATATTTCTGTCTGAAGAGTTCTCCACTAGGCTGGCAGGGTGAGATGAGATTATATATTTCTGTCTGAAGAGTTCTCCACTAGGCCGGCAAGGTGAGATGAGATTATATATTTCTGTCTGAAGAGTTCTCCACTAGGCCGGCAAGGTGAGATTATATATTTCTGTCTGAAGAGTTCTCCACTAGGCCGGCAGGGTGAGATGAGATTATATATTTCTGTCTGAAGAGTTCTCCACTAGGCCGGCAGGGTGAGATGAGATTATATATTTCTGTCTGAAGAGTTCTCCACTAGGCCGGCAGGGTGAGATGAGATTATATATTTCTGTCTGAAGAGTTCTCCACTAGGCCGGCAAGGTGAGATGAGATTATATATTTCTGTCTGAAGAGTTCTCCACTAGGCCGGCAAAGTGAGATTATATATTTCTGTCTGAAGAGTTCTCCACTAGGCAGGCAGGGTGAGATGAGATTATATATTTCTGTCTGAAGAGTTCTCCACTAGGCAGGCAGGGTGAGATGAGATTATATATTTCTGTCTGAAGAGTTCTCCACTATGTCGGCAGGGTGAGATGAGATTATATATTTCTGTCTGAAGAGTTCTCCACTAGGCTGGCAGGGTGAGATGAGATTATATATTTCTGTCTGAAGAGTTCTCCACTAGGCTGGCAGGGTGAGATGAGATTATATATTTCTGTCTGAAGAGTTCTCCACTAGGCTGGCAGGGTGAGATGAGATTATATGTAGGTGGATTAATAACATGGTTGTGTTGTGGTTATGTTGTGTTGTGGTTGTGGTTATGTTGTGTTGTGGTTGTGGTTATGTTGTGTTGTGGTTGTGTTATACAGTAGGTGATCTACAACAGTGCCAGCTGGCTGACGGAGAACATGGTTGTGTTGTGGTTGTGGTTATGTTGTGGTTGTGGTTATGTTGTGTTGTGGTTGTGTTATACAGTAGGTGATCTACAACAGTGCCAGCTGGCTGACGGAGAACATGGTTGTGTTGTGGTTGTGGTTGTGGTTATGTTGTGGTTGTGGTTATGTTGTTTTATGATCGTGATTGTGTTATAGGTGGACTACAATGGGGACAGCTGATTGAAGGAGAACATGGTTGTGGTTGTGTTATGGTTGTGTTGTGTTGTGGTTGTGTTATAGGTGGACTACAACGGGGCCAACTGGCTGACTAAGAACATGGACCCTCTGAATGACAACGTGACGGCTCTCCTCAACAACTCATCCAACCCCTTCATACAGGACCTCTGGAAGGATGGTGAGCCACAGGAAGCGTCCCAAAATGGCACCCTGTTCCCTAAGTGGTACACTACGTTAGACCAGGCCCCATAGCGCTCTGGTCAAAAGTAGTGCACTGTATATAAGGAATAGGGTCCTATTTAGGATGCAAGCACAGTTGGTCTACTACCTATTCACTTTACTATACTCCTATCAGTATTCTTCAGTATTCAGTCTCTCCTTCTTGCCTGTCACCTGTTCTTCTCCCTCCCTCTCTCTTTCATCTCCACCTCTTTCTCCCTCTCTCTCTCTTTCATCTCCTCCTCTTTCTCCCTCCCTCTCTCTTTCATCTCCTCCTCTTTCTCCCTGCCTCTCTCTTTCATCTCCTCCTCTTTCTCCCTCCTCTCTCTTTCATCTCCTCCTCTTTCTCCCTGCCTCTCTCTTTCATCTCCACCTCTTTCTCCCTCCCTCTCTCTTTCATCTCCTCCTCTTTCTCCCTCCCTCTCTCTTTCATCTCCTCCTCTTTCTCCCTGCCTCTCTCTTTCATCTCCTCCTCTTTCTCCCTGCCTCTCTCTTTCATCTCCTCCTCTTTCTCCCTGCCTCTCTCTTTCATCTCCTCCTCTTTCTCCCTCCCTCTCTCTTTCATCTCCTCTTTCTCCCTCCCTCTCTCTTTCATCTCCTCCTCTTTCTCCCTCCCTCTCTCTTTCATCTCCTCCTCTTTCTCCCTCCCTCTCTCTTTCTCCCTGCCTCTCTCTTTCATCTCCTCCTCTTTCTCCCTCCCTCTCTCTTTCATCTCCTCCTCTTTCTCCCTGCCTCTCTCTTTCATCTCCTCCTCTTTCTCCCTCTCTCTCTCTTTCATCTTCTCCTCTTTCTCCCTGCCTCTCTCTTTCATCTCCTCCTCTTTCTCCCTCCCTCTCTCTTTCTCCCTCCCTCTCTCTTTCATCTCCTCCTCTTTCTCCCTCCCTCTCTCTTTCATCTCATCCTCTTTCTCCCTGCCTCTCTCTTTCATCTCCTCCTCTTTCTCCCTGCCTCTCTCTTTCATCTCCTCCTCTTTCTCCCTGCCTCTCTCTTTCATCTCCTCCTCTTTCTCCCTGCCTCTCTCTTTCATCTCCTCCTCTTTCTCCCTGCCTCTCTTTTCATCTCCTCCTCTTTCTCCCTCCCTCTCTCTTTCATCTCCTCCTCTTTCTCCTCCCTCTCTCTTTCATCTCATCCTCTTTCTCCCTGCCTCTCTCTTTCATCTCCTCCTCTTTCTCCCTGCCTTCTCTTTCATCTCCTCCTCTTTCTCCCTGCCTCTCTTTTCATCTCCTCCTCTTTCTCCCTCCCTCTCTCTTTCATCTCCTCCTCTTTCTCCCTCCCTCTCTCTTTAATCTCTTTCTCCCTCCCTCTCTCTCTCTTTCATCTCCTTCTCTTTCTCCCTGCCTCTCTCTTTCATCTCCTCCTCTTTCTCCCTGCCTCTCTCTTTCATCTCCTCCTCTTTCTCCCTGCCTCTCTCTTTCATCTCCTCCTCTTTCTCCCTCCCTCTCTCTTTCATCTCCTCCTCTTTCTCCCTCCCTCTCTCTTTCATCTCCTCCTCTTTCTCCCTCCCTCTCTCTTTCATCTCCTCCTCTTTCTCCCTGCCTCTCACCTTCCCCCCTAGCCTCTCTTCTCAGAGATCATGAATAATCCCTGTTCTGTTTCCAGTGGACCATGTGGTGGGTCTGGAGACCATTACCAAGATGTCAGAGAGCTCGGCCCCCAGCGCCACCAAGTCTAAGAAGGGCATGTTCAGGACAGTGGGTCAGCTCTACAAGGAATCCCTGGGCAAACTGATGACCACGTTGAACAACACACAGCCCAACTTCATACGCTGTATCATCCCCAACCACGAGAAGAGGGTAGGACACTATCCCCCTTACCCAAAACACTTACAGCTATTCATATACGTTTCATCAATTCATCTCCTCTCTCTTGAGTCACCCCTGATCTCTCTCTCTCCCTCATTCTTCCTGTGTGTGTGTGTAGGCAGGGAAGCTGGATGCCAACCTGGTTCTGGAACAGTTGAGGTGTAACGGGGTTCTGGAAGGGATCCGTATCTGCAGACAGGGCTTCCCCAACCGCATCGTGTTCCAAGAGTTCCGACAACGGTGAGGAACGTTCCAACACCAACGTTAAGGAACCACGATTGCGTCTGTGTAGTTAACACATAACAACGTGTTCTCTTCCTTCTGTCTTCCTCTCTTTCTTCCTCTTCTTCCTCTTCCTCTTCTTGTAGCTATGAGATCCTAGCAGCCAACTGCATCCCAAAGGGTTTCATGGACGGGAAACAGGCTTGTCAACTAATGGTGATTTCATCTTACTGAAAACGTCTGAGTGGATCTAACTGAAAGGTCTGAGTTGATCTAACTGAAAACGTCTGAGTTGGTCTAACTGAAAACGTCTGAGTTGATCTAACTGATAACGTCTGAGTTGATCTAACTGAAAACGTCTGAGTTGATCTAACTGAAAACGTCTGAGTTGATCTAACTGAAAACGTCTGAGTTGTTCTAACTGAAAACATCTGAGTTGTTCTAACTGAAAACGTCTGAGTGGATCTAACTGATACAGTCACTGAGCCTAAAAACCTTTTGGCACATTTGAACCTGCACTTTTTAGAAAACCTAAAGTTGAGCAATGAACTAAATAGGACAAATGTTTCTACCTTAGTTCTGGATAAGTAAAGAGTTATTCTAAAGGGACCTTTGTGTTGAAAGGTGTCACGATAAAGGTGTCACAATAAAGGTGTTTGGATAAAGGTGTCACGATAAAGGTGGCACGATAAAGGTGTCACGATAAAGATGTCACAATAAAGGTGTCACGATAAAGGTGTCACGATAAAGGTGGCACGATAAAGGTGTCACAATAAAGGTGTCACAATAAAGGTGGCACGATAAAGGTGGCACGATAAAGGTGTCACAATAAAGGTGTCACAATAAAGGTGGCACGATAAAGGTGGCACGATAAAGGTGGCACAATAAAGGTGTCACAATAAAGGTGGCACGATAAAGGTGGCACGATAAAGGTGTCACAATAAAGGTGTCACTATAAAGGTGTCACAATAAAGGTGTCACAATAAAGGTGTCACAATAAAGGTGTTCGGATAAAGGTGTCACAATAAAGGTGTCACAATAAAGGTGGCACGATAAAGGTGTCACGATAAAGGTGTCACAATAAAGGTGTCACAATAAAGGTGTCACGATAAAGGTGTCACAATAAAGGTGTCACGATAAAGGTGTCACAATAAAGGTGTTCAGATAAAGGTGTCACGATAAAGGTGTTCAGATAAAGGTGTCACAATAAAGGTGTTAAGATAAAGGTGTCACGATAAAGGTGTTCAGATAAAGGTGTCACAATAAAGGTGTTCAGATAAAGGTGTCACAATAAAGGTGTTAAGATAAAGGTGTCACGATAAAGGTGTCGTGATAAAGGTGTCATGATAAAGGTGTCATGATAAAGGTGCCACGATAAAGGTGTCGTGATAACGGTGTCACAATAAAGGTGTCACGATAAAGGTGTCATGATAAAGGTGTCACGATAAAGATGTTATGACTTCCTCTCCAGATGAAGCACCTGGACCTGGACCCTAATCTGTTCCGTATCGGTCAGAGTAAGATGTTCTTCAGAACAGGAGTGTTAGCCCAGCTGGAGGAGGAGAGGGACCTTAAACTGACCGTGGTCATCATCGCCTTCCAGGCCCACGCTAGGAGCTTCCTGTCTCGCCGGTTAGTGAAACAGTGTTGTTTCCAGCCTGGGCTCCACACACCGGGACCCTCACATCGACACATTACACCCGTGAGGTAGCGTTGCCAGTAGGTTAGTGTAACAGTGTTGTTTCCAGCCTGGGCTCCACACACCGGGACCCTCACATCGACACATTACACCCGTGAGGTAGCGTTGCCAGTCGCGCCCACAGCAGCATGATAGCAGACACACTCTGATACCCGTGAGGTAGCGTTGCCAGTAGCGCCCACAGCAGCATGATGGCAGACACACTCTGATACCCGTGAGGTAGCGTTGCCAGTCGCGCCCACAGCAGCATGATAGCAGACACACTCTGATACCCGTGAGGTAGCGTTGCCAGTCGCGCCCACAGCAGCATGATAGCAGACACACTCTGATACCCGTGAGGTAGCGTTGCCAGTCGCGCCCACAGCAGCATGATAGCAGACACACTCTGATGAGACTTCTGTCCACAGAGCGTTTAGTAAGCGTCAGGCCCAGCTGACTGCTATGAAGGTGATTCAGAGGAACTGTGCCGTCTACCTGGTCCTGAAGAACTGGCAGTGGTGGAGGCTGTTCACCAAGGTACACATCACACACACACACACACATACACACACACACACACACACACATCATACACACACATGTTGATGTTCTGCCACATCCATCACTTGTTGAGTATATCATAGTTTTGATTGGTTGATTTGTTTTGACATCAGCTCTTATGTAAACGTTGATTGGTCGTCCCGCAGGTGAAGCCCCTCCTCCAGGTGACGCGACAGGAAGAAGAAATGGGTCAGAAGGAAGAGGAGCTGAAGTCTGCCAAGGATCTGGCTCAGAAGAGCCAGGTGGAACTGAAGGAGATCTCCCAGAAACACACACAGGTGAAGTGGACACACACACACACACACACACACACACACACACACACACACACACACACACATGAAGTGGAGACACACACACATGAAGTGGAGACACACACACACACATGAAGTGGAGACACACACACACACACGAAGTGGAGACACACACACACACACACACACGAAGTGGAGACACACACACACACACACACACAGGTGAAGTGGAGACACACACGCACACAGGTAAGGCCGAGACACACACACACACATGAAGTGGAGACACACACACACACACACATGAAGTGGAGACACACACACACACACACATGAAGTGGAGACACACACACACACAGGTGAAGTGGAGATACACACACACACACACACACACAAACACACACACACACACACACACACACATACAAGTGCGGTAGAGACACACACACACACACACATACAAGTGAGGTAGAGACACACACACACACACACAGTGTGGTAGAACTGAGTGTTGGGGCGGCAGGGTAGCCTAGTGGTTAGAGCGTTGGACTAGTAACCGGAAGGTTGCGAGTTCAAACCCCCGAGCTGACAAGGTACAAATCTGTCGTTCTGCCCCTGAACAGGCAGTTAACCCACTGGTCCCAGGCCGTCATTGAAAATAAGAATGTGTTCTTAACTGACTTGCCTGGTTAAATAAAGGTAAAATTTAAAAAAATACAGGTGAGGTGGAGACACACACACACACCCTCTCTGTCTCTCTCTCTCTCTCTCTCTGACTCTCTCTCTCTCTAGGTAGTAGAGGAGCGAGCTAAACTGGAGCAGAAGCTTCAGGCGGAGACAGAGTTGTATGCTGAGGCAGAGGAGATGAGGGTTCGTCTGGAGGTCAAGAAGCAGGAGCTGGAGGAGGTGCTCCATGAGATGGAGTCGCGGCTGGAGGAAGAGGAGGAGAGAGCCACACAGCTGCAGCAGGAGAGGAAGGACATGCAGCAGCAACTACAGGTGGACAGATCCAAAATGGCTACCAAGCGATGACCTTTTCAACTCTGGTATATCAGTGATGAGTCAAAATGGACAAAATCAGAAACTTTGGCATGAAATGCTAATATGGATATTACCGGGTTCATTGACTTCCTTTGATTTCTGGTTGGGAAATGCTGAAGTTAGGGGATGGTGGATTGACTGTGCTCTGTCCTTATCCATAGACTGGTATAGATGTAAGGCCCTGTTGTGGATCATGTGACCCTGTTGTGGATCATATGGTCCTGTTGTGGGTCCGGTGAAGGCCCTGTTGTGGGTCAGGTGGAGGTCCTGTTGTGGGTCAGGTGGAGGTCCTGTTGTGGGTCAGGTAAAGGTCCTGTTGTGGGTCAGGTAAAGGTCCTGTTGTGGGTCAGGTAAAGGTCCTGTTGTGGGTCAGGTGGAGGTCCTGTTGTGGGTCAGGTGGAGGTCCTGTTGTGGGTCAGGTAAAGGTCCTGTTGTGGGTCAGGTAAAGGTCCTGTTGTGGGTCAGGTGGAGGTCCTGTTGTGGGTCAGGTGGAGGCCCTGTTGTGGGTCAGGTGGAGGCCCTGTTGTGGGTCAGGTAAAGGTCCTGTTGTGGGTCAGGTGGAGGTCCTGTTTTGGGTCAGGTGGAGGCCCTGTTGTGGGTCAGGTAAAGGTCCTGTTGTGGGTCAGGTGGAGGTCCTGTTGTGGGTCAGGTGGAGGCCCTGTTGTGGGTCAGGTAAAGGTCATGTTGTGGGTCCGGTGAAGGCCCTGTTGTGGGTCAGGTGGAGGTCCTGTTGTGGGTCAGGTAAAGGTCCTGTTGTGGGTCAGGTGGAGGTCCTGTTGTGGGTCAGGTGGAGGCCCTGTTGTGAGTCAGGTAAAGGTCCTGTTGTGGGTCAGGTGGAGGTCCTGTTGTGGGTCAGGTGGAGGCCCTGTTGTGGGTCAGGTGAAGGCCCTGTTGTGGGTCAGATGGAGGTCCTGTTGTGGGTCAGGTGGAGTGACAGAGACCATGTGGGTTGAAACATTGTGATTGTATCACCTAACCTTTATTAAAACATTATATTTGGGAACAGAAAACACACAAACTCTTATCCTATATATTATTGCCCCTCCCTGTCCCTCTCTCTCTTTCCTCTTCATCCCTTTCTCCTCTCTGTGTTTTAGGCCATGGAGGCCCATCTGTCAGAGGAGGAGGACTCTCGTCAGAAGCTGCAGCTGGAGAAGGTGACTGTTGAGGGGAAGGTCAAGAAACTGGAGGAGGACGTTGTCATCATGGAGGACCAGAATAACAAACTACTCAAGGTGTGTTGTTCTCCACCCCTGTCTCAATAAACACCATTCACCCACCTACCCACCCACCGATCTTCCTCCCTGTTCTCCTGTTCCTCAGCAACTTGAGCTGTTGAAGGAGCATGTAGCACTCAGTCCCTGACCCCTCTCCTCTGACCTCTGATTAACCTTTCTCCCTGCTGTGTGTTGTTATTCAGGAGCCTAAGCTGTTGGAGGAGAGAGTAGTACAGTCCCTGACTCCTCACCTCTGAACCCTGACCTTTCTCTCTTTTATCCGTTGTTCTTCAGGAGCGTAAACTGTTGGAGGAGAGAATAGCAAAATCCCTGACCCCTCACCTCTGAACCCTGACCTTTCTCTCTTTTATCCGTTGTTCTTCAGGAGCGTAAACTGTTGGAGGAGAGAATAGCACAGTCCCTGACCCCTCACCTCTGAACCCTGACCTTTCTCTCTTTTCTCCGTTGTTCTTCAGGAGCGTAAACTGTTGGAGGAGAGAATAGCAGACTCCAGCTCTAACCTGGCTGAGGAAGAGGAGAAGTCTAAGAACCTGACCAAGCTGAAGAACAAACATGAGTCTATGATCTCAGACCTGGAGGGTGAGTTACTCACCTCTGACCTCTAACCCCTGACCTCTCACCCCTGGCATCAATCAGTCAGTCAGTAATCAGCCAATTATCTGTCTTTCATTTAGACCTTAATTGGTTGAATCTGGTGTGTTAGGACTGGGATAAAAGCTGAACAAAGCTTACACACTCTCCGAGAATGCATCAGTCTACTTCTGCTATAGATGATGATGACGATTCCTTTCCCTCTTCCTCCTCCTCTTCCTCAGTGCGTATGAAGAAGGAGGAGAAGGGCAGGCAGGATGTGGAGAAGGCCAAGAGGAAGCTGGAGACGGAGCTGGCTGATCTCCAGGAGCAGCTGGCCGACCTGCAGGCCCAGATAGCCGAGCTCAGAGCACAGCTCGCCACCAAGGAGGAGGAGCTACTGGCCACACAGGCCAGGTAATCAATCCCAGATCATCAGGGATGAACTATCTTCAATCAGTAGCTTTATTATCCAGGAACATATAAACACACTTGACAAAGAGTTAAAGAGTTGAGAGAGACTGTACGTTCACAATCCTAACCGTTATTAGGCATATCTACACACATAAAATAGCTATTATTTCTCATGCCCTAAATCTCTCTCTCTCTCTCTCTCTCTCTCTCTGTCAGGTTGGAAGAGGAGTCTGCTGCATGTGTTGCTGCGGTGCGTCGTGTCAGGGAGCTGGAGGGGCTGCTAGGTGAGATCCATGTCAAGGAAGGGTGTCCCAAAAGACACCCGCAAGGGTCAAAGGTAGCAGGTTGGCGTTGATTGGGGTAGAACTCGTCCTTGAGGTAGAACTGAGCGTTGATTGGGATGAGTCTCGTCCTTGAGGTAGAACTGAGCGTTGATTGGGATGAGTCTGGTCGTTGAGGTAGAACTGAGCGTTGATTGGGATGAGTCTGGTCCTTGAGGTAGAACTGAGCATTGATTGGGATGAGTCTGGTCCTTGAGGTAGAACTGAGCGTTGATTGGGATGAGTCTGGTCCTTGAGGTAGAACTGAGCGTTGATTGGGATGAGTCTGGTCCTTGAGGTAGAACTGAGCGTTGATTGGGATGAGTCTGGTCCTTGAGGTAGAACTGAGCGTTGATTGGGATGAGTCTGGTCCTTGAGGTAGAACTGAGCATTGATTGGGATGAGTCTCATCCTTGAGCGTTGATTGGGATGAGTCTCGCCCTTGAGGTACAACTGAGCGTTGATTGGGATGAGTCTTGTCCTTGAGGTAGAACTGAGCGTTTATTGGGATGAGTCTCGTCCTAAATTGTCTTTATTGTAAAAAATTACTGGGAAAAAATGTAGGTTTTTGGTCTTAATTTAAGGTTAGGCATTAAGGTTAGCAGTGTGGTTAAGGTTAGGGTTAGCAGTGTGGTTAAGGTTAGGGTTAGCAGTGTGGTTAAGGTTAGGGTTAGCAGTGTGGTTAGGGTTAGCAGTGTGGCTAAGGTTAGGGTTAGCAGTGTGGTTATGGTTAGGGTTAGCAGTGTGGTTAAGGTTAGGGTTAGCAGTGTGGTTAAGGTTAGGGTTAGCAGTGTGGTTAAGGTTAGGGTTAGCAGTGTGGTTAAGGTTAGGGTTAGCAGTGTGGTTAAGGTTAGCAGTGTGGCTAAGGTTAGGGTTAGCAGTGTGGTTAAGGTTAGGGTCAGCAGTGTGGTTAAGGTTAGGGTCAGCAGTGTGGTTAGGGTTAGCAGTGTGGTTAAGGTTAGGGTTAGCAGTGTGGTTAAGGTTAGGGTTAGCAGTGTGGTTAAGGTTAGGGTTAGCAGTGTGGTTAGGGTTAGCAGTGTGGTTAAGGTTAGGGTTAGCAGTGTGGTTAAGGTTAGGGTTAGCAGTGTGGTTAGAGTTAGCAGTGTGGTTAAGGTTAGGGTTAGCAGTGTGGTTAGGGTTAGCAGTGTGGTTAAGGTTAGGGTTAGCAGTGTGGTTAAGGTTAGGGTTAGCAGTGTGGTTAAGGTTAGGCATTAAGGTTAGCAGTGTGGTTAAGGTTAGGGTTAGCAGTGTGGTTAAGGTTAGCAGTGTGGTTAAGGTTAGGGTTAGCAGTGTGGTTAAGGTTAGGGTTAGCAGTGTGGTTAAGGTTAGGCATTAAGGTTAGCAGTGTGGTTAAGGTTAGGGTTAGCAGTGTGGTTAAGGTTAGGGTTAGCAGTGTGGTTAAGGTTAGGGTTAGCAGTGTGGTTAGGGTTAGCAGTGTGGTTAAGGTTAGGGTTAGCAGTGTGGTTAAGGTTAGGGTTAGCAGTGTGGTTAAGGTTAGGGTTAGCAGTGTGGTTAAGGTTAGGGTTAGCAGTGTGGTTAAGGTTAGGGTTAGCAGTGTGGTTAAGGGTTTAAAGTCAGACGTTTGTGCCTGTGCCAGCTAAGGTTAGGGTAATGACCACTCTGCAGAGCTGCTCCAGAACAACATCCATGATGGAAACTGCTAACCTGCTCAAAGGCAGTGCACTACATGAGGAATAGCGTCCCGTCTGGGTGTTCTCTGGTCATATGTGTGTGTGTGTGTGTGTGTGTGTGTGTGTGTGTGTGTGTGTGTGTGTGTGTGTGTGTGTGTGTGTGTGTGTGTGTGTGTGTGTGTGTGTGTGTGTGTGTGTGTGTTCGCTGGTCATATGTGTGTGTGTGTGTGTTCTCTGGTCATATGTGTGTGTGTGTGTGTTCTCTGGTCATATGTGTGTGTGTGTGTATGTGATCAATAGGTGAGATCCAGGAGGACCTGGAGTCAGAGGGGGCTGCCAGGAGGAGGGCTGATGCAGCCTGCAGAGACCTGGGAGAGGAGCTGAACGCTCTGAGGTCTGAGCTGGAAGACACTCTGGACACCACCGCCGCACAGCAGGAGCTACGGTACGGTCTGGTCACGGTCACCACCACGTCCTGACTCTCTCAGTTTGACCTCTAGAGGACACCACATCCTGACCATACGGTCTCAGTTTGACCTCTAGAGGACCCCACATCCTGACCATTCGGTCTCAGTTTGACCTCTAGTGATCTCTAGAGGACACCACATCCTGACCATACGGTCTCAGTTTGACCTCTAGAGGACACCACATCCTGACCATACGGTCTCAGTTTGACCTCTAGAGGACCCCATATCCTGACCATATGGCTCAGTTTGACCTCTAGTAACCTCTAGAGGACACCACATCCTGACCATACGGTCTCAGTTTGACCTCTAGAGGACACCACATCCTGACCATACGGTCTCAGTTTGACCTCTAGAGGACTTCACATCCTGACCATACGGTCTCAGTTTGACCTCTAGTGACCTCTAGAGGACACCACATCCTGACCATACGGTCTCAGTTTGACCTCTAGAGGACCCCACATCCTGACCATACGGCTCAGTTTGACCTCTAGTAACCTCTAGAGGACCCCACATCCTGACCATACGGCTCAGTTTGACCTCTAGTAACCTCTAGAGGACACCACATCCTGACCATACGGTCTCAGTTTGACCTCTAGAGGACTTCACATCCTGACCATACGGTCTCAGTTTGACCTCTAGTGACCTCTAGAGGACACCACATCCTGACCATACGGTCTCAGTTTGACCTCTAGAGGACACCACATCCTGACCATACGGTCTCAGTTTGACCTCTAGTGACCTCTAGAGGACACCACGACCTGACCATACGGTGTCAGTTTGACCTCTAGTGACCGTCTAGAGGACACCACATCCTGACCATACGGTCTCAGTTTGACCTCTAGTTACCTCTAGAGGACACCACATCCTGACCATACGGTCTCAGTTTGACCTCTAGAGGACACCACATCCTGACCATACGGTGTCAGTTTGACCTCTAGTGACCGTCTAGAGGACACCACATCCTGACCATATGGCTCAGTTTGACCTCTAGTGACCTCTAGAGGACTCCACATCCTGACCATACGGTGTCAGTTTGACCTCTAGTGACCTCTAGAGGACACCACATCCTGACCATACGGTCTCAGTTTGACCTCTAGAGGACACCACGTCCTGACCATACGGCTCAGTTTGACCTCTAGTGACCTCTAGAGGACTCCACATCCTGACCATACGGTGTCAGTTTGACCTCTAGTGACCTCTAGAGGACTCCACATCCTGACCATACGGTGTCAGTTTGACCTCTAGTAACCTCTAGAGGACACCACATCCTGACCATACGGTGTCAGTTTGACCTCTAGTGACCGTCTAGAGGACACCACATCCTGACCATACGGACTCAGTTTGACCTCTAGTGACCTCTAGAGGACACCACATCCTGACCATACGGTCTCAGTTTGACCTCTAGAGGACACCACGTCCTGACCATACGGCTCAGTTTGACCTCTAGTGACCTCTAGAGGACACCACATCCTGACCATAGTCTCAGTTTGACCTCTAGTGACCTCTAGAGGACACCACTGGATTCCACCGCTGCACAGCAGGAACTACGGTGCGGCTCCAATTGGGACACACACACTGATGGTTGCTGTGTGTTGTGTTCTCCAGGACGAAGCGAGAGCAGGAGGTTGCCATGTTGAAGAAGGTGATGGAGGAGGAAGGGAGGAACCATGAAGCTCAGGTCCAGGAGATGAGACAGAAACACACACAGACTGTTGAGGAACTGTCTGAACAACTGGAGCAGGCCAAGAGGGTAACACACACACCTGACGCCTGCATGGGAACACACACACACACACACACACAAAGTAAACACACTCCCTCACACCCTCCCGTCTCTCCCTCATTCCCTCCACTCTCCCTTCTCTCCCTACTCCCTCACACCCTCCCTTCTCTCCCACTCCCTCATTCCCTCACACCCTCCCTTCTCTCCCACTCCCTCATTCCCTCACACCCTCCCTTCTCTCCCTCATTCCCTCACACCCTCCCTTCTCTCCCTACTCCCTCACACCCTCCTGACCCTCCCCACTCCCTCATCCCCTCCACCCTCCCTTCTCTCCCCTCCCCTCACACCCTCCTGACCCTCCCCACTCCCTCATCCCCTCCACCCTCCCTTCTCTCCCACTCCCTCATTCCCTCATACCCTCCCTTCTCTCCCTCATTCCCTCACACCCTCCCTTCTCTCCCTACTCCCTCACACCCTCCTGACCCTCCCCACTCCCTCATCCCCTCCACCCTCCCTTCTCTCCTCTCCCCTCCCCTCACACCCTCCTGACCCTCCCCACTCCCTCATCCCCTCCACCCTCCCTTCTCTCCCCTCCCCTCACCCTCCTGACCCTCTCCACTCCCTCATTCCCTCCACCCTCCCTTTTCTCCCCACTCCCTCATCCCCTCCACCCTCCCTTCTCTCCCCACTCCTCACACCTTCCTGTCCCTCCCCACTCCCTCATTCCCTCCACCCTCCCTTCTCTCCCCACTCCCTCATTCCCTCCACCCTCCCTCCACTCCCTCATTCCCTCCACCCTCCCGTCTCTCTCCACTCCCTCATCCCCTCCACCTTCCCTTCTCTCCCTACTCCCTCACACCCTCCTGACCCTCCCCACTCCCTCACACCCTCCTGACCCTCCCCACTCCCTCATCCCCTCCACCCTCCCTTCTCTCCCCACTCCTCACACCTTCCTGTCCCTCCCCACTCCTCACACCCTCCCGTCTCTCCCAACCCTCCCTTCTCTCCCCAGGTGCGAGCCAGTCTGGAGAAGGCTAAGCAGGGATTGGAGAAGGAGTCATCTGACCTCAGCGCAGACCTCCACTCATTGGCCAACGCCAAGCAGGAGGTGGAGCACAAGAGGAAGAAGGTCGAAGGTCAGCTGTCAGACTTGCAGTCGCGCTACAACGACAGCGAGAGACAGAGGGGGGAGCTGGGAGAACGAGTCTCTAAATTGACCGTGAGTAGCGTACACTGGCTACAGATGTAGGATCTTAATTTGAACCAGTTTGCTACAGCAGGAAAATAATCCCGCAGTAACAGGAAATTTGAATTATTATGTGGATTGTAATTAATGGACATTTTAGTAGGGGTTGATACATTTTTCGTAAGGGAAAATCAAGTCTGAAACTCCAAAGTGGAAATTAGTTCAACTTTTTTAAACCTCAAATACACGACACGTTTGCAGAAAATGTATCCTGCAACAGGGTGATCAAATTAATATCCTACATCTGTACCACATCACATGTCAGATGGAAATAATAATGACAAACGTTTAAGACCTGAAACACGAGCAGGGGGTTGTCCTTAGTACAACTGTCCTCTATGTATGGGTGTTGAGCAGGGGGTTGTCCTTAGTACAGCTGTCCTCTGTGTATGGGTGTTGAGCAGGGGGTTGTCCTTAGTACAACTGTCCTCTATGTATGGGTGTTGAGCAGGGGGTTGTCCTTAGTACAACTGTCCTCTATGTATGGGTGTTGAGCAGGGGGTTGTCCTTAGTACAACTGTCCTCTATGTATGGGTGTTGAGGTTGTTGACAACTGTCCTCTAGGGGTGTTGAGCAGGGGTTGTCCTTAGTACAACTGTCCTCTATGTATGGGTGTTGAGCAGGGGGTTGTCCTTAGTACAACTGTCCTCTATGTATGGGTGTTGAGCAGGGGGTTGTCCTTAGTACAACTGTCCTCTATGTATGGGTGTTGAGCAGGGGGTTGTCCTTAGTACAACTGTCCTCTATGTATGGGTGTTGAGCAGGGGGTTGTCCTTAGTACAACTGTCCTCTATGTATGGGTGTTGAGCAGGGGGTTGTCCTTAGTACAACTGTCCTCTATGTATGGGTGTTGAGCAGGGGGTTGTCCTTAGTACAACTGTCCTCTATGTATGGGTGTTGAGCAGGGGGTTGTCCTTAGTACAACTGTCCTCTATGTATGGGTGTTGAGCAGGGGGTTGTCCTTAGTACAACTGTCCTCTATGTATGGGTGTTGAGCAGGGGGTTGTCCTTAGTACAACTGTCCTCTATGTATGGGTGTTGAGCAGGGGTTGTCCTTAGTACAACTGTCCTCTATGTATGGGTGTTGAGCAGGGGGTTGTCCTTAGTACAGCTGTCCTCTATGTATGGGTGTTGAGCAGGGGGTTGTCCTTAGTACAACTGTCCTCTATGTATGGGTGTTGAGCAGGGGGTTGTCCTTAGTACAGCTGTCCTCTATGTATGGGTGACCCATCTGAGAACGCTAAACAACAGCCCAGAAATACAACAGTCATTGAAATACAACACACCATGGGTGTTCACCTGGTAAGTTGACTCAACAGCTTACCCCACCATGGTGTTTACCTGGTAAGTTGACTGAGAACGCTAAACAACAGCCCAGAAATACAACAGTCATTGAACACTATGGCGTCTCTTACCCCTGGTGTTCACCTGGTAAGTTGACTGAGAACGCTAAACAACAGCCCAGAAATACAACAGTCATTGAACACCATGGCGTCTCTTACCCCTGGTGTTCACCTGGTAAGTTGACTGAGAACGCTAAACAACAGCCCAGAAATACAACAGTCATTGAACACCATGGCGTCTCTTACCCCTGGTGTTTACCTGGTAAGTTGACTGAGAACGCTAAACAACAGCCCAGAAATACAACAGTCATTGAACACCATGGCGTCTCTTACCCCTGGTGTTTACCTGGTAAGTTGACTGAGAACGTATTGTGGTTTACAGCAAGGACCTGGGGATGAAGGAGCAGATTTTGGTGTGTTTATATTTACATGATTACAGACATCATCATTTATTATTTCATGTTTGTGACAACCTGCTACTCTTTTCTCCCATTCACTTCTTCTTTCCCCGTCTTCTCTCATCCACTTCTCCTCTCATCCCCTTCTTCTCTCATCCCCTTCTTCTCTCATCCCTCTGTTCCAGTCTGAGTTGGACAGTGTGAGCGGTCTGCTGAATGAGGTGGAGGGGAAGAACATTAAACTGAGTAAAGACCTGGTCAGTCTGGGGTCCCAGCTACATGACTCTCAGGTGAGACTCAGACCTACAGGACTCAGACCTACAGGACTCTCAGGTGAGACTCAGACCTACAGGACTCTCAGGTGAGACTCAGACCTACAGGACTCTCAGGTGAGACTCAGACCTACAGGACTCAGACCTACATGACTCTCAGGTGAGACTCAGACCTACAGGACTCTCAGGTGAGACTCAGACCTACAGGACTCTCAGGTGAGACTCAGACCTACAGGACTCTCAGGTGAGACTCAGACCTACAGGACTCTCAGGTGAGACTCAGACCTACAGGACTCTCAGGTGAGACTCAGACCTACAGGAATCTCGGGTGAGACTCAGACCTACAGGACTCTCAGGTGAGACTCAGACCTACAGGACTCAGACCTACAGGACTCTCGGGTGAGACTCAGACCTACAGGACTCTCAGGTGAGATTCAGACCTACAGGACTCTCAGGTGAGACTCAGACCTACAGGACTCTCAGGTGAGACTCAGACCTACAGGACTCTCAGGTGAGACTCAGACCTACAGGACTCTCAGGTGAGACTCAGACCTACAGGACTCTCAGGTGAGACTCAGACCTACAGGAATCTCGGGTGAGACTCAGACCTACAGGACTCTCAGGTGAGACTCAGACCTACAGGACTCAGACCTACAGGACTCTCGGGTGAGACTCAGACCTACAGGACTCTCGGGTGAGACTCAGACCTACAGGACTCTCGGGTGAGATTCAGACCTACAGGACTCTCGGGTGAGACTCAGACCTACAGGACTCTCGGGTGAGACTCAGACCTACAGGACTCAGACCTACAGGACTCTCGGGTGAGACTCAGACCTACAGGACTCTCGGGTGAGACTCAGAACTACAGGACTATCGGGTGAGACTCAGACCTACAGGACTCAGACCTACAGGACTCAGACCTACAGGACTCTCGGTTGAGACTCAGACCTATACAGGACTCTCGGGTGAGACTCAGACCTACAGGACTCAGACCTACAGGACTCAGACCTACAGGACTCTCGGGTGAGACTCAGACCTACAGGACTATCGGGTGAGGCTCAGACCTACAGGACTCTCGGTTGAGACTCAGACCTACAGGACTCTCGGGTGAGACTCAGACCTACAGGACTCAGACCTACAGGACTCTCTGACTTACTTCACAGAACAACTGGTAGGGGAAAGACTGAATAGATATGGGATGTTCAGCTGACAGGGAAACCTTCTCGGAGTGACAGATAAACAGAGACAACACACTACCACAACCTGTTTATGTTTATCTGTTTCCCTCTCCCCCCTCTCTCCCTTTCTCCTCCTCTCTCCCCCCTCTCTCCCTTTCTCCTCCTCTCTCCCCTCCCCTCTCTCCCCCTCTCCCCCTCTCTCCCTTTCTCCTCCTCTCCCCCTCTCCTCTCTCCCCCTCTCCTCCTCTCTCCCCCTCTCCCCCTCTCCCTTTCTCCTCCTCTCCCCCTCTCTCTCCTCTCTCCCCCCCTCTCCTCCTCTCTCCCCCCCCTCTCTCCTCCCTCTCTCTCCTCCCTCTCTCCCCCCTCTCTCTCCCCTCCCCCTCCAGGAGTTGTTGTCAGAGGAGACTCGTCAGAAGCTGAACCTGTCAGGTCGTCTTCGCCAGACAGAGGAAGACAGGAACAACCTTCTCGAACAGCTGGAGGAAGAGACAGAGGCCAAGAGAGGAGTGGAGAGACAGGCCTCCAGCCTCAACATGCAGGTCAGTACAGAGACAGGCCTCCAGCCTCAACATGCAGGTCAGTAGAGAGACAGGCCTCCAACCTCAACATGCAGGTCAGTAGAGAGACAGGCCTCCAGTCTCAACATGCAGGTCAGTCTCAACATGCAGGTCAGACAGGCCTCCAGTCTCAACATGCAGGTCAGTAGAGAGACAGGCCTCCAGCCTCAACATGCAGGTCAGTAGAGAGACAGGCCTCCAGCCTCAACATGCAGGTCAGTAGAGAGACAGGCCTCCAGCCTCAACATGCAGGTCAGTAGAGAGACAGGCCTCCAGCCTCAACATGCAGGTCAGTAGAGAGACAGGCCTCCAGCCTCAACATGCAGGTCAGTAGAGAGACAGGCCTCCAGCCTCAACATGCAGGTCAGCAGAGAGAGAGAGAGAGAGAGAGGTCAGTAGTGTTACAGAAAGAGAATATAGAGTTTGACCTTTGACCCCCCCTCTCTCTCGTCAGCTGTCTGACTGTAAGAAGCGTCTGGATGAGCAGCAGGGAACAGTGGAAGTCCTGGAGGAGGGGAAGAAACGCCTGCAGAGAGACCTGGAGGCTGCCAACTCACAGTACGACAATTACACATACAAGATAAATATACTGTATATAACAGTGATATAGATTTAGAATAAAACATGTGTAGGATCTTAATTTGATCACTCAATTTGTTGCTGAGAATTTTTCTGCGCAGCAGGAATGAGCAGATGATCTTTTTGATTTAAATAAATTCACTGGAAAACCTGCACCAACACACAGTTAAATTAACAGTATTGCACGTTTTGTGGGGGACTAGAGCTAGTAGCAACACATGGTTATATTAACAGTATTGCACTTTTTGAGGGGGACTAGAGCTAGTAGCAACACATGGTTATATTAACAGTATTGCACTTTTAGAGGGGGACTAGAGGGGGACTAGAGCTAGTAGCAACACATGGTTATATTAACAGTATTGCACTTTTAGAGGGGGACTAGAGCTAGTAGCAACACATGGTTATATTAACAGTATTGCACTTTTAGAGGGGGACTAGAGCTAGTAGCAACATTATGGACACAGTTATATTAACAGTATTGCACTTTTTGTGGGGGACTAGAGGGGGACTAGAGGGGGACTAGAGGGGGACTAGAGGGGGACTAGAGGGGGACTAGAGCTAGCAACATTATGGACTGTAAACGTTCAAATCCTGTTGCTGCAGGATTATTTTGCTGCGACATTACTGGTCAAATGAAGATCCTGCATCTGTACAGACATACTGTATATAATATATATAACTAACCGTATGTAACTATATGTTACTCCTCCATGGTGTGTTTGTAGGTATGAGGAGAAGGTGTGTGCCTATGATAAACTGGAGAAGAACAGGATCAGACTACAGCAGGAACTGGAGGACATTCTGATGGACCTGGACAACCAGAGAACCTTGGTCTCCAACCTGGAAAAGAAACAGAGGAAGTTTGACCAGGTTAGTAGTCCATTCAACTCAATTCAACTTCATTAAACTCAAATCGATTCAACTCAGTTCAATTCAATCCAATTCATTTCAACTCAATTCAACTTAATTGATCCCCTCAGAGGCAATTAAGAAAGGGAAGTCAGTAACAACAAGTATCATAATCAACACAACACCCTCCACACAACAGATATCATTTCTTAGCCTGGTTCCCTATCTGTTTGTGCTGTCTTGCCAACCTTTAACCGCTATTATCTTTGCCTCCACCTGTGAAAATCTGTTATTTTCTCATCTCCTCTTTCTCTCCTCTCCTCTCCTCTCCTCTCCTCTCCTCTCCTCCCACCTCTCTCAGATGCTAGCAGAGGAGCGTTCCATCTCCGGTAAGTATGCAGAGGAGCGTGACCGAGCGGAGGCGGAGGCCAGAGAGAAGGAGACGCGGGCACTGGCTCTGGGGAGGGCCTTGGAGGAGATGCAGGGCTCCCTGGAGGAGCAGGAGAGAAGCAACAAGGCCCTCAGGGCAGAGATGGAGGACCTGGTCAGCTCCAAGGACGATGTCGGGAAGAACGTATGTTTGTGTGTTTGTATCTCTCACTCTCTCCATCTTTCACTCTCTCCCTTTCTCTCCCTCTCTTTCTCTCTCTCTCTTTCACTATCTCCTTTTCTCTCCCTCTCTTTCTCTCCCTTTCTCTCCTCTCCCTCTCTTTCACTATCTCCCTTTCTCTCCCTCTCTTTCACTATCTCACTTTCTCTCCATTTACATTTACATTTACATTTAAGTCATTTAGCAGACGCTCTTATCCAGAGCGACTTACAAATTGGTGCTTTCACCTTATGACATCCAGTGGAACAGCCACTTTACAATAGTGCATCTAGGTCTTTTAAGGGGGGGGGGGGTGAGAAGGATTACTTTATCCTATCCTAGGTATTCCTTAAAGAGGTGGGGTTTCAGGTGTCTCCGGAAGGTGGTGATTGACTCCGCTGTCCTGGCGTCGTGAGGGAGTTTGTTCCACCATTGGGGGGCCAGAGCAGCGAACAGTTTTGACTGGGCTGAGCGGGAACTGTACTTCCTCAGTGGTAGGGAGGCGAGCAGGCCAGAGGTGGATGAACGCAGTGCCCTTGTTTGGGTGTAGGGCCTGATCAGAGCCTGGAGGTACTGAGGTGCCGTTCCCCTCACAGCTCCGTAGGCAAGCACCATGGTCTTGTAGCGGATGCGAGCTTCAACTGGAAGCCAGTGGAGAGAGCGGAGGAGCGGGGTGACGTGAGAGAACTTGGGAAGGTTGAACACCAGACGGGCTGCGGCGTTCTGGATGAGTTGTAGGGGTTTAATGGCACAGGCAGGGAGCCCAGCCAACAGCGAGTTGCAGTAATCCAGACGGGAGATGACAAGTGCCTGGATTAGGACCTGCGCCGCTTCCTGTGTGAGGCAGGGTCGTACTCTGCGGATGTTGTAGAGCATGAACCTACAGGAACGGGCCACCGCCTTGATGTTAGTTGAGAACGACAGGGTGTTGTCCAGGATCACGCCAAGGTTCTTAGCGCTCTGGGAGGAGGACACGATGGAGTTGTCAACCGTGATGGCGAGATCATGGAACGGGCAGTCCTTCTATCTCTCTTTCTCTCCCTCTCTTTCACGATCTCCCTTTCTTTCCCTCTCTCCCTCTCTTTCACTATCTCCCTTTCTCTCCCTCTCTCCCTCTCTTTCACTCTCTCCCTTTCTCCATTAAGCTTTCTCTTTCTCTCCCTCTCTTTCTCTCCCTCTCTTTCTCTCTCTCCATCAAGCTCTCTCTTTCTTTGTCTCTCTCTCTCGTGCCCCTGTTGTCAGGTTCATTGTGACTGATTGTGTTGTGGGTTGGCCAGGTCCATGAGTTGGAGAAGACAAAGCGAGGTCTGGAGGCGGTGCTGGATGAGATGCGGACCCAGATGGAGGAGCTGGAGGACGAGCTACAGGTCGCGGAGGATGCTAAGCTACGTCTGGAGGTCAACACGCAGGCCATGAAGACACAGCATGACAGAGACCTGCAGGGACGAGACGAACAGGGGGAGGAGAGGAGGAAACAACTACTGAAACAGGTAGGATACAGGGAGGGGAGGAGGAGACAGGGGGAGGGGAGGAGGAGACAGGGGAGGGGAGGAGGAGACAGGGGAGGAGAGGAGGAGACAGGGGAGGGAGGAGGAGACAGGGGAGGAGAGGAGGACACAGGGGAGAATGAGACAGGAAGGAGGAGACAGGGGAGGGAGGAGGAGACAGGGGAGGGGAGGAGGAGACAGGGGAGGGAAGGAGGAGACAGGGGAGGGAGGAGGAGACAGGGGAGGGAAGGAGGAGACAGGGGAGGGGAGGAGGAGACAGGGGAGGGAGGAGGAGACAGGGGAGGGGAGGAGGAGACAGGGGAGGGAGGAGGGGACAGGGGAGGGGAGGAGGGGACAGGGGAGGAGAGGAGGACACAGGGGAGAATGAGACAGGGAAGGAGGAGACAGGGGAGGGGAGGAGGAGACAGGGGAGGGAGGAGAGACAGGGGAGGGGAGGAGGAGACAGGGGAGGGGAGGAGGAGACAGGGGAGGAGGAGGAGACAGGGGAGGGGAGGAGGAGACAGGGGAGGGGAGGAGGAGACAGGGGAGGGGAGGAGGAGACAACTACTGAAACAGGTAGGAGATGGGGAGGGGAGGAGGAGACAGAAGAAGGCGAAGTAGAAACAACTATGGAAACAGGGGAAGGAGAGGAGGACAGGGGGTGTCTAATCTCCCTCATTCTCTCCCGGGCGTGAGCTGGAGGGTGAGCTGGAGGAGGAGCGGAGGCAGCATGTGGGGGTGACAGCCCTCTCCCCTCTCTGCCTCTTCCTCCCTCCCTCCCTCCCTCCTTCCTCCTCTCCCCCCTCCCTCCCTCCCCTCCCCTCCCTCCCTCCCTCCCTCCCTCCCTCCTCTCCCTCCCTCTCCCCCTCCCCCTCCCTCCCTCCCTCTCTCCTCCCCTCCCTCCCCTCCCTCCCTCCCCTCCTCCCTCCCTCCCTCCCCTCCTCTCCCTCCCTCCCTCCCCCCTCCCTCCCTCCCCTTCCCTCCCTCCTTCCCCTCCTCTCTGCTTCTTCCTCCCTCCTCTCCCCCTCCTCCCCCTCCCTCCCTCCCTCCTTCCCCTCCTCTCTCCCTCCCTCCCTCCTCTCTCCCTTCCCTCCCCTCCCTTCCTCTCCTCCTGGTGTGTGAACTGGAGGAGGAGAGGAAGCAGTGTGTGGGGGCGACAGCCGTCTAACCGCTCTCTCTTTCTCCTCCTCTCTCTCTTTCTCCTCCTCTCTCCCTCCCTCCCTCCTCTCTCCCTTCCCTCCCCTCCCTTCCTCTCCTCCAGGTGTGTGAACTGGAGGAGGAGAGGAAGCAGTGTGTGGGGGCGACAGCCGTCTAACCGCTCTCTCTCTCTCCCTCCTCCCTCCCTCTCCTCCAGGTGCGTGAGCTGGAGGCTGAGCTGGAGGAGGAGAGGAGGCAGCGTGCGGGGGCGACAGCAGGGAGGAAGAAGCTGGAAGGAGAGGTGAATGATCTGGAGGACCAGGTGGAAGCCACCAGTAGGGGGCGTGACGAGGCCGTCAAACAGCTGCGCAAGATACAGGTCAGTCACACACCACAGAGGAACAACACTGAGATCCTGGCTGTAGGGGGAAGTTGTCTGTAGACTCTGATCCTGGATGTAGGGGGAAGTTGTCTGTAGACTCTGATCCTGGCTGTAGGGGGAAGTTGTCTATAGACTCTGATCCTGGATGTAGGGGAAGTTGTCTGTAGACTCTGATCCTGGCTGTAGGGGGAAGTTGTCTATAGACTCTGATCCTGGATGTGGGGGGAAGTTGTCTGTTCTCTGATCCTGGATGTAGGGGGAAGTTGTCTGTAGACTCTGATCCTGGCTGTAGGGGGAAGTTGTCTGTAGACTCTGATCCTGGATGTAGGGGGAAGTTGTCTGTAGACTCTGATCCTGGCTGTAGGGGGAAGTTGTCTGTAGACTCTGATCCTGGATGTGGGGGGAAGTTGTCTGTTCTCTGATCCTGGATGTAGGGGGAAGTTGTCTGTAGACTCTGATCCTGGATGTAGGGGGAAGTTGTCTGTAGACTCTGATCCTGGATGTAGGGGAAGTTGTCTGTAGACTCTGATCCTGGCTGTAGGGGAAGTTGTCTGTAGACTCTGATCCTGGATGTAGGGGGAAGTTGTCTGTAGACTCTGATCCTGGCTGTAGGGGGAAGTTGTCTGTAGACTCTGATCCTGGATGTGGGGGGAAGTTGTCTGTTCTCTGATCCTGGATGTAGGGGGAAGTTGTCTGTAGACTCTGATCCTGGATGTAGGGGGAAGTTGTCTGTAGACTCTGATCCTGGATGTAGGGGGAAGTTGTCTGTAGACTCTGATCCTGGCTGTAGGGGGAAGTTGTCTGTAGACTCTGATCCTGGATGTAGGGGGAAGTTGTCTGTAGACTCTGATCCTGGATGTGGGGGGAAGTTGTCTGTAGACTCTGATCCTGGATGTAGGGGGAAGTTGTCTGTAGACTCTGATCCTGGATGTAGGGGGAAGTTGTCTGTAGACTCTGATCCTGGATGTGGGGGGAAGTTGTCTGTAGACTCTGATCCTGGATGTAGGGGGAAGTTGTCTGTAGACTCTGATCCTGGCTGTAGGGGGAAGATGTCCCTAGACGGTGTAGACTCTGATCCTGGGTCCGTTTAGCATTTCTCCACTAATGACCTCCCTCTCCGGCTTCTATTCCTTCTCCTCTCCTTCCCCTCTCCTCCTCCCCGCTCCTCCTCTCCTCTCCTCCCCCCGCTCCTCCTCCTCCCCACTCCTCCTCTCCTCTCCTCCTCCCGCCTCCTCAGGCCCAGATGAAGGAGCTCCAGAGGGAGGTGGAGGATTCCCGTGCAGCCCAGAAGGAGGTACTGTCCTCAGCCAGGGAGTCCGAGAGGAGAGCCAAGACCCTGGAGGCCAGCTTCATGCAGCTACAGGAGGTACAGTCTCCCCCCACCCCTCTCTCCCTCTGTCTCTCCCTCCCCCTCTCTCCCTCTGTCTCCCCCTCTCTCCCCTCTCTCCCTCTGTCTTTCCCTCCCCCTCTCTCCCTCTGTCTCTCCCTCCCCCTCTCTCTCTTCCCTCTCTCTGTCTCCCCTCTCTCTCTCTCTCTGGACACAGAATATGTTAACATGGGAGAATCTTGCCTTGTGATACACACATCACTAGAACCTTCACTCTGCCTCTTTCCTGTTCTTGTCTCCTAACATGCCCCCCCTCTCTCCTCCTCCATCTCTTCACTCTTTGTCCCCCTGTAGGACTTGGCTGCGGCAGAGAGGGCTCGTAAGCAGGCCGAGACAGAGAGAGATGAGTTGTCTGAGGATCTGGCCAGCAACTCTGGGAAGTGAGTGTGTAGGCTACTTTTAAAAGGTCCCCTAGACTATGTCCCAAATGCCACCCTATAGGCCATTGGTCCGTGATCTAAAGTAGTGCACTATAAAGGGAATAGGATGTAATATGGGACACAGGCCTCATCTCTTTTCCTTCATCTGTATTGATGTAGAACATCTGGACATGTGACAACATCCTCAGTACTGTTAACACCTAACCCTTAACACAAACCTAACCCTTAACCCTTTACACAAACCTAACCCTTAACCCTTAACCCTTTACACAAACCTAACCCTTAACACAAACCTAACCCTTAACCCAAACCTAACCTTTAACCCAAACCTAACCCTACCCTAAAACTAACCTAACCCTTAACCCAAACCTAACCCTACCCTAAAACAAACCTAACCCTTAACCCAAACCTAACCCTTAACCCAAACCCAACCATACCCTAAAACTAACCTAATCCTTAACCCAAACCTAACCCTACCCTAAAACTAACCTAACCCTTAACCCAAACCTAACCCTACCCTAAAACTAACCTTAACCCTTAACCCAAACCTAACCATACCCTAAAACTAACCTAACCCTTAACCCAAACCTAACCATACCCTAAAACTAACCTAAACCTAACCATACCCTAAACCTAACCTAAACCCTTAACCCAAACCTAACCATACCCTAACCTAACCTAACCCTTAACCCAAACCTAACCATACCCTAAAACTAACCTAACCCTTAGCCCAAACCTAACCATACCCTAAAACTAACCTAGCCCTTAACCCAAACCTAACCCTACCCTAAAACTAACCTTAACCCTTAACCCAAACCTAACCATACCCTAAAACTAACCTAACCCTTAACCCAAACCTAACCATACCCTAAAACTAACCTAAACCTAACCATACCCTAAACCTAACCTAAACCTAACCATACCCTAAACCTAACCTAACCCTTAACCCAAACCTAACCATACCCTAAAACTAACCTTAACCCAAACCTAACCATACCCTAAAACTAACCTAACCCAAACCTAACCCTACCCTAAAACTAACCTTAACCCTTAAACCTAACCATACCCTAAAACTAACCTTAACCCTTAACCCAAACCTAACCATACCCTAAAACTAACCTAACCCAAACCTAACCATACCCTAAAACTAACCTTAACCCTTAAACCTAAGCCTTAACCCAAACTTAACCCTACCCTAAAACTAACCTAACCCAAACCTAACCATACCCTAAAACTAACCTTAACCCTTAACCCAAACCTAACCATACCCTAAAACTAACCTAACCCAAACCTAACCATACCCTAAAACTAACCTTAAACCTAACCCTTAACCCAAACTTAACCCTTAAACCTAACCCTTAACCCAAACTTAACCCTACCCTAAAACTAACCTAACCCTTAACCTAACCCTTAACCCAAACCTAACCATACCCTAAAACTAACCTTAACCCTTATGCCTAAACCTAACCCAAACCTAACCATACCCTAAAACTAACCTTAACCTTAACCCTAACCCAAACTTAACCCTTAAACCTAACCCTTAACCCAAACTTAACCCTACCCTAAAACTAACCTTAACCCTTATCCCAAACTTAACCCTACCCTAAAACTAACCTTAACCCTTAAGCCTAAACTTAACCCTTAACCCAAACTTAACCCTACCCTTAACCCAAACTTAACCCTTAACCCAAACTTAGCCATACCCTAAAATGAACCTTAACCCTTATGCCTAAACCTAACCCTTAACCCAAACTAAACATACCCTAAAACTAACCTTAACCTTAACCCAAACTTAACCCTTAAACCTAACCCTTAACCCAAACTTAACCCTACCCTAAAACTAACCTTAACCCTTATCCCAAACTTAACCCTACCCTAAAACTAACCTTAACCCTTAAGCCTACACTTAACCCTTAACCCAAACTTAACCCTACCCTAAAACTAACCTTAACCCTTAACCCTAAACCTAACCATACCCTAAAACTAACCTTAACCCTTAACCCAAACTTAACCCTTAACCCAAACTTAACCATACCCTAAAACTAACCTTAACCCTTATGCCTAAACTTAACCCTTAACCCAAACTTAACCCTTAAACCTAAACTTAACCCTTGACCCAAGCTTAACCCTTAAACCTAACCCTTAACCCAACTTAACCCTTAAACCTAACCCTTAACCCTAAAACCTAACCCTTAACCCAAACTTAACCCTTAAACCTAACCCTTAACCCAAACTTAACCCTTAAACCTAAACCTAACCCTTAACCCAAACTTAACCCTTAAACCTAAACCTAACCCTTAACCCAAACTTAACCATACCCTAAAACTAACCTTAACCCTAATGCCTAGACCTAACCCTTAACCCAAACTTAACCCTTAAACCTAACCCTTAACCCAAACATAAGCCTTAAAACTAAACGTAACCCTTAACCCAAACTTAACACTTAAACCTTTAGCCTTACCTTTAACTCATTAGTTTCTCCCATTCAATTCAGTGCAGACTATTGACATTTATACTGTAAGTCTCTGCTCATCTGCTCCTCCTCCTCTTCCTCTCCTCCTCCTCCTCTCCTCTTCCTCTCTCCTCCTCTTCTCAGGTCTATGATGTCCGATGAGAAGCGTCGTCTGGAGGCTAAGATCAGCCAGCTAGAGGAAGAGCTGGAGGAGGAGCAGGCCAACATGGAGAACCTCCACGACCGCCTCCGGAAGACACAGCAACAGGTAGGAGAGGAGGGGAGTATACACTAGGTAGTGTGTAGGTGGGAGGGGAGTGTGCTTTAGGTAGGGTTTACGGGGAGGGGAGTATGCACTAGGTAGTGTGAAGGGAGGAGGAGCAGACCAAGAGACACTCAGTGACTTCCCTACCTCTTCCCTTTACTGTCTCCATACCTCTTCCCTTTACTGTCTCCCTACCTCTTCCCTTTACTGTCTCCCTACCTCTTCCCCCTACTGTCTCCCTACCTCTTCCCTTTACTGTCTCCCTACCTCTTCCCTTTACTGTCTCCATACCTCTTCCCTTTACTGTCTCCCTACCTCTTCCCTTTACTGTCTCCCTACCTCTTCCTTTTCCCTTTACTGTCTCCTACTGTCTCCCTACCTCTTCCCTTTTCCCTTTACTGTCTCCCTCCCTTCTTCCCTTTACTGTCTCTTCTTCCCTTTACTGTCTCCCTACCTCTTCCCTTTACTGTCTCCCTACCTCTTCCCCTTTACTGTCTCCCTACCTCTTCCCTTTACTGTCTCCCTACCTCTTCCCTTTACTGTCTCCCTACCTCTTCCCTTTACTGTCTCCATACCTCTTCCCTTTACTGTCTCCCTACCTCTTCCCTTTACTGTCTCCCTACCTCTTCCCTTTACTGTCTCCCTACCTCTTCCCTTTACTGTCTCCCTACCTCTTTCCCTTTACTGTCTCCCCCTACCTCTTCCCTTCCATTTACTGTCTCCCTACCTCTTCCCTTTACTGTCTCCCTACCTCCCTACTTTCCCTTTACTGTCTCCATACCTCTTCCCTTTACTGTCTCCCTACCTCTTCCCTTTTCTGTCTCCATACCTCTTCCCTTTACTGTCTCCCTACCTCTTCCCTTCCTTTCTTCCCTTTACTGTCTGTCTCCCCTACCTCTTCCCTTTACTGTCTCCATACCTCTTCCCTTTACTGTCTCCCTACCTCTTCCCTTTACTGTCTCCCTACCTCTTCCCTTTACTGTCTCCCTACCTCTTCCCTTTACTGTCTCCCTACCTCTTCCCTTTACTGTCTCCCTACCTCTTCCCTTTACTGTCTCCCTACCTCTTCCCTTTACTGTCTCCCTACCTCTTCCCTTTACTGTCTCCCTACCTCTTCCCTTTACTGTCTCCCTACCTCTTCCCTTTACTGTCTCCCTACCTCTTCCCTTTACTGTCTCCCTACCTCTTCCTTTACTGTCTCCCTACCTCTTCCCTTTACTGTCTCCATACCTCTTCCCTTCTCCTACTGTCTCCTCCCTACCTCTTCCCTTTACTGTCTCCCTACCTCTTCCCTTTACTGTCTCCCTACCTCTTCCCTTTTCTGTCTCCCTACCTCTTCCCTTTACTGTCTCCCTACCTCTTCCCTTTACTGTCTCCCTACCTCTTCCCTTTCCCTACTGTCTCCCTACCTCTTCCCTTTACTGTCTCCCTACCTCTTCCCTTTACTGTCTCCCTACCTCTTCCCTTTACTGTCTCCCTACCTCTTCCCCTTCTTCCCCTTTACTCTCCCTACCTCTTCCCTTTACTGTCTCCATACTCCCTTTACCTCTTCCCTTTACCTCTTCCCTTTACTGTCTCCCTACCTCTTCCCTTTACTGTCTCCCTACCTCTTCCCTTTACTGTCTCCCCTCTTCCCTTTACTGTCTCCCTACCTCTTCCTTTACTGTCTCCCTACCTCTTCCCTTCTCCCTGTCTTCCCTTTACCTCTTCCTCTTCCCTTTACTGTCTCCCTACCTCTTCCCTTTACTGTCTCCCTACCTCTTCCCTTTACTGTCTCCCTACCTCTTCCTTTACTGTCTCCCTACCTCTTCCCTCCTTTACTGTCTCCCTACCTCTTCCCTTTACTGTCTCCCTACCTCTTCCTCTTCCTACTGTCTCCCTACCTCTTCCCTGTCTCCCTACCTCTTCCCTTTACTGTCTCTTTACTGTCTCCCTACCTCTTCCCTTTACTGTCTCCCTACCTCTTCCCTTTACTGTCTCCCTACCTCTTCCCTTTACTGTCTCCCTACCTCTTCCCTTTACTGTCTCCTACCTCTTCCCTTTACTCTTCCTCTTCCCTTTACTGTCTCCCTACCTCTTCCCTTTACTGTCTCCCTACCTCTTCCCTTTACTGTCTCCTACATCTTCCCTTTACTGTCTCCCTACCTCTTCCCTTTACTGTCTCCCTACCTCTTCCCTTTACTGTCTCCCTACCTCTTCCCTTTACTGTCTCCCTACCTCTTCCCTTTTCCTTTACTGTCTCCCTACCTCTTCCCTTTACTGTCTCCCTACCTCTTCCCTTTACTGTCTCCCTACCTCTTCCCTTTACTGTCTCCCTACCTACCTTTACTTCCCTTTCCTTTACTGTCTCCCTACCTCTTCCCTTTACTGTCTCCCTACCTCTTCCCTTTACTGTCTCCCTACCTCTTCCCTTTACTGTCTTCCCTACTGTCTCCATCTTTCCCTTTACTGTCTCCTACCTCTTCCTTTACTGTCTTCCCCCCTACTGTCTCCCTACCTCTTCCCTTTACTGTCTCCCTACCTCTTCCCTTTACTGTCTCCCTACCTCTTCCCTTTACTGTCTCCCTACCTCTTCCCTTTACTGTCTCCCTACCTCTTCCCTTTACTGTCTCCCTACCTACCTCTTCCCTTTACTTCTCCCCTTTACTGTCTCCTCTTCCTCTGTCCCTTTACTGTCTCCCTACCTCTTCCTTTACTTCTCCTACCTCTTCCCTTTACTGTCTCCCTACCTCTTCCTCCTTTACTGTCTCCCTACCTCTTCCCTTTACTGTCTCCCTACCTCTTCCTTTACTGTCTCCATACCTCTTCCCTTTACTGTCTCCCTACCTCTTCTTCCCTTTACTGTCTCCCCTCTTCCCTTTACTGTCTCCCTACTCTTCCCTTTACTGTCTCCCTACCTCTTCCCTTTACTGTCTCCCAACCTCTTCCCTTTACTGTCTCCTACCTCTTCCTTTACTGTCTCCCTACCTCTTCCCTTTACTGTCTCCCTACCTCTTCCCTTTACTGTCTCCCTACCTCTTCCCTTTACTGTCTCCCTTTACCTCTTCCCTTTACTGTCTCCCTACCTCTTCCCTTTACTGTCTCCCTACCTCTTCCCTTTACTACTCTTCCCTTTACTGTCTCCCTACCTCTTCCTTTACTGTCTCCCCTACCTCTTCCCTTTACTGTCTCCCTACCTCTTCCCTTTACTGTCTCCCTACCTACTGTCTCTTCTTCCTTTACTGTCTCCCTACTGTCTCTTTCCTTTACTGTCTCCCTACCTCTTCCCTTTACTGTCTCCCTACCTCTTCCCTTTACTGTCTCCTACCTCTTCCCTTTACTGTCTCCCTACCTCTTCCCTTTACTGTCTCCCTACCTCTTCCTTTACTGTCTCCCTACCTCTTCCTTTACTGTCTCCATACCTCTTCCCTTTACTGTCTCCCTACCTCTTTCCCTTTACTGTCTCCCTACCTCTTCCCTTTACTGTCTCCCTACCTCTTCCCTTGTCTCCCTACTGTCTCCCTACCTCTTCCCTTTACTGTCTCCCTACCTCTTCCATTTACTGTCTCCCTACCTCTTCCCTTTACTGTCTCCCTACCTCTTCCCTTTACTGTCTCCCTACCTCTTCCCTTTACTGTCTCCCTACCTCTTCCTTTACTGTCTCCCTACCTCTTCCCTTTACTGTCTCCCCTACCTACCTCTTCCCTTTACTGTCTCCCTACCTCTTCCCTTTACTGTCTCCTACCTCTTCCCTTTTGTCTCCTACCTCTTCCTTTACTGTCTTACCTTTCCCTTTACTGTCTGTCTCCTACCTCTTCCCTTTACTGTCTCCCTACCTCTTCCCTTTACTGTCTCCCTTTACTACCTCTTTCCCTTTACTGTCTCCCTACCTCTTCCCTTTACTGTCTCCCTACCTCTTCCCTTTACTGTCTCCCTACCTCTTCCCTTTACTGTCTCCCTACCTCTTCCTTTACTGTCTCCTACCTCTTCCCTTTACTGTCTCCCTACCTCTACCTTTCCTTTTTACTGTCTCCCTACCTCTTCCCTTTACTGTCTCCCTACCCTTTACTGTCTCCCTACCTCTTCCCTTTACTGTCTCCCCTCTTCCCTGTCTCCCTACCTCTTCCATTCTTATACCTCTTCCTTTACTGTCTCCTACCTCTTCCCTTTACTGTCTCCCTACCTCTTCCCTTTACTGTCTCCCTACCTCTTCCCTTTACTGTCTCCCTACCTCTTCCCTTTACTGTCTCCCTACCTCTTCCCTTTACTGTCTCCCTACCTCTTCCCTTTACTGTCTCCTACCTCTTCCCTTTACTGTCTCCCTACCTCTTCCCTTTTACTGTCTCCCTACCTCTTCCCTTTACTGTCTCCCTACCTCTTCCATTTACTGTCTCCCTACCTCTTCCCTTTACTGTCTCCCTACCTCTTCCCTTTACTGTCTCCCTACCTCTTCCCTTTACTGTCTCCCTACTGTCTCCCTACCTCTTCCCTTTACTGTCTCCCTACCTCTTCCCTTTACTGTCTCCCTACCTCTTCCCTTTACTGTCTCCCTACCTCTTCCCTTGTACTGTCTTCCCTTTACTGTCTCCCTACCTCTTCCCTTTACTGTCTCCCTACCTCTTCCCTTTACTGTCTCCCTACCTCTTCCCTTTACTGTCTCCCTACCTCTTCCATTTCTTCCCTTTACTGTCTCCTACCTCTTCCCTTTACTGTCTCCCTACCTCTTCCTTTTTTCCTTTACTGTCTCCCTACCTCTTCCCTTTACTGTCTCCCTACCTCTTCCCTTTACTGTCTCCCTACCTCTTCCCTACCTCTTCCTTTACTGTCTCCCTACCTCTTCCCTTTACTGTCTCCCTTCCTTTACCTCTTCCCTTTATACCTCTTCCCTTTACTGTCTCCCTACCTCTTCCCTTTACTGTCTCCCTACCTCTTCCCTTTACTGTCTCCCCTCTACCTCTTCCCTTTACTGTCTCCTCTTCCCTTTACTCTTCCCTTCCCTTTACTGTCTCCCTACCTCTTCCTGTCTTTACTGTCTGTCCCCTACCTCTTCCCTTTACTGTCTCCCTACCTCTTCCCTTTACTGTCTCCCTACCTCTTCCCTTTACTGTCTCCCTACCTCTTCCCTTTACTGTCTCCCTACCTCTTCCCTTTACTGTCTCCCTACCTCTTCCTTTACTGTCTCCCTACCTCTTCCCTTTACTGTCTCCCCCCTACCTCTTCCCTTTACTGTCTCCCTACCTCTTCCCTTTACTGTCTCCTACCTCTTCCCTTTACTGTCTCCCTACCTCTTACCTCCCCTTTACTGTCTCCCTACCTCTTCCCTTTACTGTCTTCTTCCTTTACTGTCTCCCTACCTCTTCCCTTTACTGTCTCCCTACCTCTTCCCTTTGTCTCTGTCTTCCTTTACTGTCTCCCTACCTTCTTCCTTTACTGTCTCCCCTCTTCCCTTTACTGTCTCTCTTCTTCCTTTACTGTCTCCCTACCTCTTCCTTCCCCTACCTCTTCCCTTTACTGTCTCCCTACCTCTTCCCTTTACTGTCTCCCCCTACCTCTTCCCCTTTACTGTCTCCCTACCTCTTCCCTTTACTGTCTCCCTACCTCTTCCCTTTACTGTCTCCCTACCTCTTCCTTTACTGTCTCCCTACCTCTTCCCTTTACTGTCTCCCTACCTCTTCCTTTACTGTCTCCCTACCTCTTCCCTTTACTGTCTCCTACCTCTTCCCTTTACTGTCTCCATACCTCTTCCCTACTGTCTCCTTCCCCCTTTACTGTCTCCCTACCTCTTCCCTTTACTGTCTCCCTACCTCTTCCCTTTACTGTCTCCTCTCCCTACCTCTTCCCTGTCTCCCTACCTCTTCCCTTTACTGTCTCCCTACCTCTTCCCTTTACTGTCTCCCTACCTCTTCCCTTTACTGTCTCCTTCTTCCCTTTACTGTCTCCCTACCTCTTCCCTTTACTGTCTCCCTACCTCTTCCCTTTACTGTCTCCCTACCTCTTCCCTTTACTGTCTCCCTACCTACCTCTTCCTCTTCCCTTTACTGTCTCCATACCTCTTCCCTTTACTGTCTCCTACTGTCTCCCTACCTCTTCCCTTTACTGTCTCTCCCTACCTCTTCCCTTTACTGTCTCCCTACCTCTTCCCTTTACTGTCTCCCTACCTCTTCCTTTACTGTCTCCTACCTCTGTCTCCTACCTCTTCCTCCCTACCTCTTCCCTTTACTGTCTCCCTACCTCTTCCCTTTACTGTCTCCCTACCTCTTCCCTTTACCTGTCTCCTCTTACTGTCTCCCTCCTCTTCCCTTTACTGTCTCCCTACCTCTTCCCTTTACTGTCTCCCTACCTCTTCCTTTACTGTCTCCCTACCTCTTCCCTTTACTGTCTCCCTACCTCTTCCCTTTACTGTCTCCCTACCTCTTCCCTTTACTGTCTCCCTACCTCTTCCCTTTACTGTCTCCCTACCTCTTCCCTTTACTGTCTCCTCTTCCTTTACTGTCTCCCTACCTCTTCCCTTTACTGTCTTACCTCTTCCCTTTACTGTCTCCCTACCTCTTCCCTTTACTGTCTCCCTACCTCTTCCCTTTACTGTCTCCCCTTTACTGTCTCCCTACCTCTTCCCTTTACTGTCTCCCTACCTCTTCCCTTCTTCCCTTTACTGTCTCCATACCTCTTCCCTTTACTGTCTCCCTACCTCTTCCCTTTACTGTCTCCTACCTCTTCCCTTTACTGTCTCCCTACTTCCCTTTACTGTCTCCTTTACTGTCTCCATACCTCTTCCTTTACTGTCTCCCAACCTCTTCCCTTTACTCTCCTACCTCTTCCCTTTACTGTCTCCCTCTCTTCCCTTTACTGTCTCTTCCTTCCCTTTACTGTCTCCCTACCTCTTCCTTTACTGTCTCCATACCTCTTCCCTTTACTGTCTCCCTACCTCTTCCTTTACTGTCTCCTCTTCCCTTTACTGTCTCCATACCTCTTCCCTTTACTGTCTCCTCTTCCCTTTACTGTCTCCCTCTTCCTTTACTGTCTCCCTACCTCTTCCCTTTACTGTCTCCTACCTCTTCCTTTACTGTCTCCCTACCTCTTCCCTTTACTGTCTCCTACCTCTTCCCTTTACTGTCTCCCTACCTCTTCCCTTTTCCCTTTACTGTCTCCCTACCTCTTCCCTTTACTGTCTCCCTACCTCTTCCTTTACTGTCTCCCTACCTCTTCCTTTACTGTCTCCCTACCTCTTCCCTTTACTGTCTCCCTACCTCTTCCCTTTACTGTCTCCCTACCTCTTCCCTTTACTGTCTCCCCTACCTCTTCCCTTTACTGTCTCCCTACCTCTTCCCTTTACTGTCTCCCTACCTCTTCCTTTACTGTCTCCCTACCTCTTCCTTTACTGTCTCCCCTACCTCTTCCCTTTACTGTCTCCCTACCTCTTCCCTTTACTGTCTCCTACCTCTTCCCTTTACTGTCTCCCTACCTCTTCCCTTTACTGTCTCCCTACCTCTTCCCTTTACTGTCTCCCTACCTCTTCCCTTTACTGTCTCCCTACCTCTTCCCTTTACTGTCTCCCTACCTCTTCCCTTTACTGTCTCCCCTCTACCTCTTCCCTTTACTGTCTCCCTACCTCTTCCCTTTACTGTCTCCCTACCTCTTCCCTTTACTGTCTCCCCTACTCTACCTCTTCCCTTTCTTCCCTTTACTGTCTCCCTACCTCTTCCTTTACTGTCTCCCTACCTCTTCCCTTTACTGTCTCCCTACCTCTTCCCTTTACTGTCTCCCTTCCCTTTACCTCTTCCCCCCTACTGTCTCCCTACCTCTTCCCTTTACTGTCTCCCTACCTCTTCCTTTACTGTCTCCATTTTCCCTTTACTGTCTCCCTACCTCTTCCCTTCTGTCTCCCTACCTCTTCCCTTTACTGTCTCCCTACCTCTTCCCTTTACTGTCTCCCTACCTCTTCCTGTCTTTACTGTCTCCCTACCTCTTCCCTTTACTGTCTCCCTACCTCTCCATTTACTGTCCCCTACCTCTTCCCTTTACTGTCTCCCTACCTACTGTCTCCCTTTACTGTCTCCCTACCTCTTCCCTTTACTGTCTCCCCTCTTCCCTTTACTGTCTCCCTACCTCTTCCTTTACTGTCTCCTACCTCTTCCCTTTACTGTCTCCCTACCTCTTCCTTTACTGTCTCCCTACCTCTTCCCTTTACTGTCTCCCTACCTCTTCCTTTACTGTCTCCCTACCTCTTCCCTTTACTGTCTCCCTACCTCTTCCCTTTACTGTCTCCCTACCTCTTCCCTTTACTGTCTCCCTACCTCTTCCCTTTACTGTCTCCCTACCTCTTCCCTTTACTGTCTCCCTACCGCTTACCTTTACTGTCTCCCTACCTCTTCCTGTTACTGTCTCCATACCTCTTCCCTTTACTGTCTCCCTACCTCTTCCATTTACTGTCTCCATACCTCTTCCCTTTACTGTCTCCCTACCTCTTCCCTTTACTGTCTCGATTTACTGTCTCCCTACCTCTTCCCTTTACTGTCTCCATACCTCTTCCCTTTACTGTCTCTCTACCTCTTCCTGTTACTGTCTCCCTACCTCTTCCCTTTACTGTCTCCCTACCTCTTCCCTTTACTGTCTCCCTACCTCTTCCCTTTACTGTCAGACAAGAGGGCATCTCCTATCTCTTCCCCCTGGTCTTAACCTCTTCCTCCCATGACCCCCTCTCTAAAGTGATGATGTGTGCGTCTCTCTATCCCTTCCCCCTAGGTGGACCAGTTGAGCAGTGAGCTGCAGGCTGAGCGTAGTTCCTCCCAGAGCAGTGAGGGCGCCAGACAGCAGCTCGAGAGGCAGAACAAGGATCTGAAGGTCAAGCTACAGGAGATGGAGGGTCAGGGGAGGTCAAAGTTCAAATCCTCCATCGCCGCCCTGGAGGCCAAACTACACCAGCTGGAGGAGCAGCTGGAGCTGGAGAACAGGTAAGGACAGGAGAGGGGAGGAGAGGAAGGAGAGGGCTGGAGAACAGATAAGGACAGGAGAGAGGGAGGAGAGGAAGGAGAGGGCTGGATAACAGGTAAGGACAGGAGAGGGGGAGGAGAGGAGAGGAGGAGACAGGAACAGCTCAGGCTGGAGAACAGGTTGGGGCAGGAGAGGATGATGGGAAATGTAGTTCTTACTCACATGGTCATGATGAACTACATAAAGAACTTGATCCCAATGCAAAAGGCAAGGTAGGTAAATATACACTCTCTGGACAGTTTATTAGGTACACCACCCCATTCACCAAAAATGTATCCTTCCTACAGAAGGTCGCGTGTCCGTGGCTTGCTATATAAAAGAGGCAGACAGGCATCAAGGCATTCAGTTACTGTTGGATTGAACTTTAGAATGGGTAAAACGAGGGACCTAAGCGACTTCGAGCGAGGTGGAGAGGTCAAAGGAGAACGGCAACAATCGTGCAATCCAACAGACGGGACACAAACAGACAAATAACGGCGCTGTACAACAGTGGTGTGCAGAACGGCATCTCACGAATGCACATCTCATCGATCTCTGTCACGGATGGGCTGTTGCAGCAGACGACCGCACCGGGTTCCCCTCCCATCTGCTACAAACAGGAAGAAGCGGCTCCAGTGGACACGTGATCCACTACAATTGAGAAGTGGGAAAACATCGCCTGGAAAATGACAGCGAGTTCAGTTTACTTGAGTGGCCAGATCAGTCCCCAGACCAGTCCCCAGATCAGTCCCCAGATCAGTCCCCAGACCAGTCCCCAGATCAGTGTACCAGATGGGTGTACCTAATAAACTGGACCTGGTACTAGATGGGTGTACCTAATAAACTGGACCTAGTACTAGATGGGTGTACCTAATAAACTGGCCTGGTACTAGATGGCTGTACCTAATAAACTGGACCTACCTAATAAACTGGACCTGGTACTAGATGGGTGTACCTAATAAACTGGACCTGGTACTAGATGGTGTACCTAATAAACTGGACCTGGTACTAGATGGGTGTACCTAATAAACTGGACCTGGTACTAGATGGACCTGTGTACCTAATAAACTGTCCGGGTACTAGATGGGTGTACCTAATAAACTGGACCTGGTACTAGATGGGTGTACCTAATAAACTGGACCTGGTACTAGATGGGTGTACCTAATAAACTGAAGGTGTACCTAATAAACTGATGACTGTACCTAATAAACTGGACCTAATAAACTGTCCGGGTACTAGATGGGTGTACCTAATAAACTGTCCGGTGAGTGTATAAGCCCAATAGTAATACTATAGTGATGGAATGGATAGTGCAGTCATCATTACAGTTGGATGCATTGGTACCTTTCTGGCAATTCAGATTGTTGGTAGAGGACATCAATGGGACTCCCTGCCTAAAGAAAGGTTAATTAAAATATATATCAGCTGTAAAGTTCTGGCTTGGTGTGTGTCCAGAGAGAGACAGCTGTAAGGTTCTAGTTTGTTGTGTGTGTCCAGAGAGAGACCGCTGTAAGGTTCTAGTTTGTTGTGTGTGTCCAGAGAGAGACAGCTGTAAGGTTCTGGTTCTGGTGTGTGTGTGTGTGTGTGTGTGTGTGTGTGTGTGTGTGTGTGTGTGTGTCCAGAGAGAGACAGACCAACGCTAAAGCAACGCGTCAGAAAGAGAAGAAACTGAAGGATCTGACCATCCAGATGGAGGAAGACAGGAAACAGGCAGAGCAGTACAAGGACCAGGTAACACACACACACACACACACATATATACACATATCCTTCAATTTTAAAATGTATTTTTGAGTTTGCTTTTTGGCTTCCTTCCCTTATGTATGGTGTGTGTGTGTGTGTGTGTGTGTGTGTGTGTGTGTGTGTGTGTGTGTGTGTGTGTGTGTGACTAGGTGGAGAAGGCTAACGTGCGTGTGAAGCAGCTGAAGCGTCAGCTGGAGGAGGCGGAGGAGGAGTCTCAACGGGTTGCCGCGGGACGCAGGAAGTTACAGAGAGAACTGGACGAGGCCTCCGAGGCCAACGACGCCCTCAGTAGGGAGGTGTCGACCCTAAAGGGCAAACTCAGGTACACACAGGTTATTCCGCCTGGCTAAATACAACACTATGCAGACATCACACTGAAGTCCACCTCGAGATGATGTTTTTACACCTGGTAGGTGCTGTGGAGTTGTTTTACAGGGTTACAGCCATAGTAGAAAGGCAGCTCGTTCAGTTTGAAGTGATTTGTGTTAGCGGTGTTGTTAGCTAGCTCCTCTGAACAACAGTGTCCTGATGAGAGAGCACATGTTCTATGCCAGGTGAAATCTCGCCTCATTAGCTCGTTGTTATGGATGTATACAAATAAAAGCCACTAGAAAAACAGCTAAAAACAAATGCAGCTACTGTTGCAGTTGATCTGGCTGCACAGTTGGAGGTGACTGTAACATGCTGACTAGACCGGGCGCGCACGTGCCCTATCGTGTGCATGTTTTTTTTGTTTTGTCTATCCACACCAGATGTGACCAGGACACGCAGGTTGAAATATCAAAACACACTCTGAACCAACTACATTAATTTGGAGACAGGTCGAAACGCATGAAACATTAATGGCAATTTAGCTAGCTAGCTTGCTGTTGCTAGCTAATTTGTCCTGGGATATAAACATTGGGTTGTTATTTTACCTGAAATGCACAAGGTCCTCTACTCTGACTATTAATCCACAGATAAAAGGGTAAACCGAGTTTGTTTCTAGACAGAATCTCTCCTCCTTCCGTCTTCTTCTGGACTTTATATGGTGGTTGGCAACCAACTTTAAGGTGCATTACCACCACCAACTGGACTGGAGTGTGGATCTCAGGTTCATCTTTCAATCACCCACGTTGGCGCTACGCAGACGCTAGTTGACACTACACAGACGCTAGTTGACGCTATGCAGACGCTAGTTGACACCAAGCAGACGCTAGCTGACGCTACGCAGACGCTAGTTGGCGCTACGCAGACGCTAGTTGATGTTACGCAGACGCTAGTTGATGCTACGCAGACGCTACTTGGCACTACGCAGACGCTAGTTGATGCTACGCAGACGCTAGTTGACGCTCGCAAGCAGTTTGGATTAAATGATTGAATAACATGTATGTGTACATTTATTTTGCAACGCTCGTGGCACATGACGCAAGCGGTGGGGTCAACGTGTAAGTTAGCAGCAGTTAGCTAGCTAGCAAGGGATAAGAATGTTGTCAGTTAAATACAACACACTATACCTGACCTGTATATAGTAGACAATATAACACTACACCTGGCCTGTATATAGTAGACAATATAACACACTACACCTGACCTGTATATAGTAGACAATATAACACACTACACCTGACCTGTATATAGTAGACAATATAACACACTACACCTGACCTGTATATAGTAGACAATATAACACACTACACCTGGCCTGTATATAGTAGACAATATAACACACTACACCTGACCTGTATATAGTAGACAATATAACACACTACACCTGGCCTGTATATAGTAGACAATATAACACACTACACCTGACCTGTATATAGTAGACAATATAACACACTACACCTGACCTGTATATAGTAGACAATATAAACACTGTATATAGTAGACAATATAACACTACACCTGACCTGTATATAGTAGACAATATAACACACTACACCTGGCCTGTATATAGTAGACAATATAACACACTACACCTGACCTGTATATAGTAGACAATATAACACACTACACCTGTATATAGCAATATATAGTGACAATATAAGACACACTACACCTGGCCTGTATATAGTAGACAATATAACACACTACACCTGACCTGTATATAGTAGACAATATAACACACTACACCTGGCCTGTATATAGTAGACAATATAACACACTACACCTGACCTGTATATAGTAGACAATATAACACACTACACCTGACCTGTATATAGTAGACAATATAACACACTACACCTGACCTGTATATAGTAGACAATATAACACACTACACCTGACCTGTATATAGTAGACAATATAACACACTACACCTGGTAGACAATATAACACCTGTATATAGTAGACAATATAACACACTACACCTGACCTGTATATAGTAGACAATATAACACACTACACCTGACCTGTATATAGTAGACAATATAACACACTACACCTGACCTGTATATAGTAGACAATATAACACACTACACCTGACCTGTATATAGTAGACAATATAATATAATAACACACCTGACCTGTATATAGTAGACAATATAACACACTACACCTGACCTGTATATAGTAGACAATATAACACACTACACCTGACCTGTATATAGTAGACAATATAACACACTACACCTGACCTGTATATAGTAGACAATATAACACACTACACCTGACCTGTATATAGTAGACAATATAACACACTACACCTGACCTGTATATAGTAGACAATATAACACACTACACCTGACCTGTATATAGTAGACAATATAACACACTACACCTGACCTGTATATAGTAGACAATATAACACACTACACCTGACCTGTATATAGTAGACAATATAACACACTACACCTGACCTGTATATAGTAGACAATATAACACACTACACCTGACCTGTATATAGTAGACAATATAACACACTACACCTGACCTGTATATAGTAGACAATATAACACACTACACCTGACCTGTATATAGTAACAATATAACACTACACCTGACCTGTATATAGTAGACAATATAACACACACACCTGACCTGTATATAGTAGACAATATAACACACTACACCTGACCTGTATATAGTAGACAATATAACACCTGACCTGTATATAGTAGACAATATAACTACACCTGACCTGTATATAGTAGACAATATAACACACTACACCTGACCTGTATATAGTAGACAATATAACACACTACACCTGACCTGTATATAGTAGACAATATAACACACTACACCTGACCTGTATATAACTACACCTGACCTGTATATAGTAGACAATATAACACACTACACCTGACCTGTATATAGTAGACAATATAACTACACCTGACCTGTATATAGTAGACAATATAACACACTACACCTGACCTGTATATAGTAGACAATATAACTACACCTGACCTGTACAATATAACTGACCTGTATATAGTAGACAATATAACACACTACACCTGACCTGTATATAGTAGACAATATAACACACTACACCTGACCTGTATATAGTAGACAATATAACACACTACACCTGACCTGTATATAGTAGACAATATAACTACACCTGACCTGTATATAGTAGACAATATAACACACTACACCTGACCTGTATATAACACACTACACCTGACCTGTATATAGTAGACAATATAACACTACACCTGACCTGTATATAGTAGACAATATAACACACTACACCTGACCTGTATATAGTAGACAATATAACTACACCTGACCTGTATATAGTAGACAATATAACACACTACACCTGACCTGTATATAGTAGACAATATAACACACTACACCTGACCTGTATATAGTAGACAATATAACACACTACACCTGACCTGTATATAGTAGACAATATAACTACACCTGGCCTGTATATAGTAGACAATATAACACACTACACCTGACCTGTATATAGTAGACAATATAACACACTACACCTGACCTGTATATAGTAGACAATATAACTACACCTGGCCGAAGACCAGCCAAAACAAGACCGTTTATGATGTTGATGTTCTTTCTCTTCCTCTTCTGTCTCTGACTCTGACACCTCTTCAAACCTTTAGATATTAACTTGCCCTCAAACACTTCTCTGTCTGCCTCTCGCTGAGTCATCTTTACTTCGGCAATCAACTTAATACTCACATCATTACTTGACTTGGGAATCTACAGCAACTCTGCAGCTAATTCAACTAAGTTTTTCTGATGACACTTCTCAAACACTTCAAAATCTTCCTCAGACTCTTCCTCAAATTCTTCCTTAAAGCCTTCATCAAAATCTACCTTAAATTCTTCCTCAAACTCTTCCTCAATCTCTTCCTCAACTTAAACTCCTCAGCCTTTAGCTAACCCTTGGTCTCTCATTCATCCTCTGTCTTCACCTCTAAACCCTCCTCTTCTATAGCAGCCTTTTCTTCCAGTTCTTCCAACAGTGTTTAAGGTCTAACCATCCAGACACATATGTTTCTTACATGGCTCTGGAAACCAACTATACCTCTAACTTAACTCATTTCCTCTCTGTCTGATTCTGGCATCTCTTCTTCTTCCTTCTCCAAATTCTACCTTTTTCTTGTCTTCCTCCAATACGGCCTTCTATCCTGCCTCTTCCCTCTGCCTCTAATTCCATTATTTCCCCGACATTCCCGTCCTTCCCAGGCGAGGAGGGGAGTCATCTTTCAGCAGCAGTCCTCGTCGCGTGGGGAGCATTGGGAATGTCAGCCTCAGTAGGACCGGGAGCCGGAGGAGCAGAGCTGGGGATAATGAAGGGAATGGTGGGAATTCTGAGAACACAAACAACGTTCCAGAGGAGGAGGAGCCTCTGTTCTCATCCACCCCGCCTCCAGAGGACATCAGCGGAACCCTGCCGGAAGAGTAGAGGGACAAAGTCTCACCCCTCCTTTTAAACACTGTCCTTCCTTCTTCCTGTCCTTCCCTGACTTCCCTCAATACATCTTTCCATTTCCTGTCTTTTACCCCTCCCTCGTTCCCTCTCCTTCCATTCCTCCTTTTATCTTTCCCTCCTTCCACTTCTCCCTTCTTCCCTCCCTCCTTTTTCTCCTCCCTTCTTCCCTCCCCTTCCCTTCCTCCTTTTCTCCTCCCTTCTTCCCTCCCCTTCCCTTCCTTTTCTCCTCCCTTCTTCCCTCCCCTTCCCTTCCTCCTTTTTCTCCTCCCTTCTTCCCTCCCCTTCCCTTCCTCCTTTTATCCTCCCTTCTTCCTTTTTCTCCTCCCTCCCTCCTTTTTCTCCTCCCTTCTTCCCTCCCCTTCCCTTCCTCCCTTCTTCCCTCCCTTCCTCCTTTTTCTCCTCCCTTCTTCCCTCCCCTTCCCTTCCTCCCTTCCCTCCCTTCCTCCTTTTCTCCTCCCTTCTTCCCTCCCCTTCCCTTCCTCCTTTTCTCCTCCCTTCTTCCCTCCCCTTCCCTTCCTTTTTCTCCTCCCTTCTTCCCTCCCCTTCCTTCCTTTTTCTCCTCCCTTCTTCCCTCCCCTTCCCTTCCTCCTCCTCCCTTTCCCTCCCCTTCCTTCCTTCCCCTCCTTCCCTCCCCTCCCTTCCTTTTCTCCTCCCGTATTCCCTCCCCTCCCCTCCTTTTTCTCCTCCCTTCTTCCCTCCCCTTCCCTTCCTCCTTTTTCTTCTCCCTTCTTCCCTCCCCATCCCTTCTTCCTTTTATCCTCCCTCCCTCCTTTTTCTCCTCCCTTCTTCCCCCCCTTCCCTTCCTCCTTTTTCTCCTCCCTTCTTCCCTCCCCTTCCCTTCCTCCTTTTTCTCCTCCCTTCTTCCCTCCCCTTCCTCCTTTTATCCTCCCTTCTTCCCTTCCCTTCTTCCTTTTATCCTCCCCTTCCCTTTCCCTTCCTTTTTTCCTCCCTTCTTCCCTCCCCTTCCCTTCCTCCCTTTTCTCCTCCCTTCTTCCCTTACTTTTCTCCTCCCTTCTTCCCTCCCCTTCCCTTCCTCCTTTTCTCCTCCCTTCTTCCCTCCCCTTCCCTTCCTTTTCTCCTCCCGTATTCCCTCCCCTCCCCTCCTTTTTCTCCTCCCTTCTTCCCTTCCTCCTTTTTCTTCTCCCTTCTTCCCTCCCCTTCCCTTCCTTTTCTCTTCCCTTCCTCCTTTTCTCCTCCCTTCTTCCCTTCCTTCTTCCCTCCCTCCCTTCCCTTCCTCCTTTTCTCCTCCCTTCTTCCCTCCCCTTCCCTTCCTCCTTTCTCCTCCCTTCTTCCCTCCCTCCTTTTTCTCCTCCCTTCTTCCCTCCCCTTCCCTTCCTCTTTCTCCTCCCTTCTTCCCTCCCCTTCCCTTCCTTTCCTTTTCTCCTCCCGTATTCCCTCCCCTCCCTCCTTTTTCTCCTCCCTTCTTCCCTCCCTTCTTCCCTTCCTTTTCTCCTCCCTTCTTCCCTCCCCTTCCCTTCCTCCTTTTTCTCCTCTCTTCTTCCCTCCCCTTCTTTTTCTCCTCCCTTATTCCCTCCCCTCCCCTTTTTCTCCTCCCTTCTTCCCTCCCCTTCCCTTCCCTTCCTTTGCTCCTCCCTTCTTCCAGCCCCTCCCTTCCTTCCATCCCGACTAAAGTTATTATACCCCGCCCCCTTTTTATGCCTCACCTGTCTGTGACAATAGCTTTGATTGTGTCACCAAAATGTCACAAAGTACGGTGTGAGCTGTTTTAAACTGAAGTTATAGCTTATTGCAGAGGTCATAATATATATCTGAAGTTATAGCTTATTGCAGATGTCATAATATATATCTGAAGTTATAGCTTAAAGATTGTTTTTCTCTCTACTTTTATTTATTTGATTATATTTTCAAGCAGTTAAACTAATTCTTTAATCTGGGTATTTAATGTGAATTGAGTTGATATAGAGTAAACCCAGGGACAATACTGTCTAAAAGATATTTAATCAGATATCAGGCTGTTTGCTAGGTCTTTGTTTTTCATTCATAATGAGTTCCTTACTGACACACACACACACACACTACAGCCCTACTACTACTGCTATGATCTACGTTGAGGTTCACATCAAATTATATTCCACAATCATACTAGCCTCATCCCAGATCTGTTTGTGCCATCATGTCAACTCATGACAGACAGACTGGTGCCCAGGCTACAATCCTAGAGGACACAGACAGACTGGTGCCCAGGCTACAATCCTAGAGGACACAGACAGACTGGTGCCCAGGCTACAATCCTACAGGACACAGGCAGACTGGTGCCCAGGCTACAATCCTACAGGACACAGGCAGACTGGTACCCAGGCTACAATCCTACAGGACACAGACAGACTGGTGCCCAGGCTACAATCCTAGAGGACACAGGCAGACTGGTACCCAGGCTACAATAGTTTACATGGCTTTCAGTACCATTCAGTGTCAAGGGTTATTAGGCTGAATTGTTTGTGAAAATACCTAAATATATATTTTAAATGCTATAAACTATTTTCAAATCACCACAATCGCATGTTCTTGTCTGTGGATTTTGTTCAACAGCAACAAAAAAAAGACATCTCTTTCACCAAGTCAGTTTTATTGAGGACAGTTGGCTCAGAGACACATTTAACCCAACATGACTTATTAGATACAGGAAGAGGCATCCCAGGATGAAAACACATATTTCATGGGGAAAAACTAAATGTGTATATTTTAGTACAGAAGCTTGTGAGTGGCTACACAAAGCAACAACATGACATCTCATTGGGTGTCCATCTCTGTGACTTCCTGATTCACAGAAACAAGACACACGCCCATCCACACTGAGGTTTTTTTTTTTAAGCTAGAAATGTTTCAAATGATATTGCTTCATACATTCTACCCCCTGAGCAACAAGCAGTAACAGTCACACGTAGGTATCCACTCCCATTATAAACACACTCAACATTCTATTTTCTTACATCCTATATTATTACTAGTACCATATAGGGAAAAAGTAAGAACCCAAAGCAAGTGAATCAACCCTTAAATGTATTTTGTAACATAAAACACGTTTCCTTGAAGTAATCATATGTCATCCCTCATCACAGAACAAGGTTACTTTCATGGTTGGGCTCAGTTCCATTTCAATTCAGTCATTCTTTCATGGTTGGGCTCAGTTCCATTTCAATTCAGTCAATCTTTCATGGTTGGGCTCAGTTCCATTTCAATTCAGTCAATCCTGGAAATAAATGGACGTTCCAATTGTCTCTCAATTAAAAAAACAAGTGTATTTCAGTTTACTTCCTAAATTGAAACAGAATTGGTAACTTTTTATACTCCTGGATGGCAAAAGTACTGAGCTGAACAGCCAACTGATATTCATCTCTTCCATTTAGCACCTAGCTCTTGGTAAATCTGTAAGGATTGGATAGGTATAAACATGGTGAATACTTCACCTAGCCTCATCAGAGGACAAGGTGGAGGTGTTCTTTACCATATTGCGTTGCTACTCGCGTCTATCCAACACTTTCAGATCTACTACATTTGCCTAGGACCTAGGGAGGAGGGTAGTTGGGGCTAAATGTTAGTTTGTTTGGCGTTGACGCTATAGCATTGGCTAGAACTGAATGGGCTGAGGTGTATTACCGGTACCTGAGCAGTAGAAAGAGACATCTTTAATAAGATCAGACCACACTGAGGTCCCAGCTACACAGAGACATCTTTAATAAGATCAGACCACACTGGAGGTCCCAGTGACATCTTTAGACATCTTTAATAAGATCAGACCTTTAATAAGATCAGACCACACTGAGGTCCCAGTCCAGACATCTTTAATAAGTCCCACACTGAGGTCCCAGCTACACAGAGACATCTTTAATAAGGTCAGACCACACTGAGGTCCCAGCTACACAGAGACATCTTTAATAAGATCAGACCACGCTGAGGTCCCAGCTACACAGAGACATCTTTAATAAGATCAGACCACACTGATCAGACCACACTAGAGGTCCCAGTGACATCTTTAATAAGGTCAGACCACACTGAGGTCCCAGCTACACAGAGACATCTTTAATAAGATCAGACCACACTAAGGTCCCAGCTACACAGAGACATCTTTAATAAGGTCAGACCACGCTGAGGTCCCAGCTACACAGAGACATCTTTAATAAGATCAGACCACGCTGAGGTCCCAGCTACACAGAGACATCTTTAATAAGGTCAGACCACGCTGTGGTCTCAGAGTAAGGCACAAAGCTTCACCCAACAGGATATAAGCAACAATATCATCAATATAGGTGTGACAGTATTTGAGTGCGTCCATAAATGGCACCCTATTCCCTATATAGCATCCTACTTTTGACTGGCTCCTATGACTGAGTAGTATGCCCTTACTTTTAACTGGGGGAAAAAAGTAGGGCCCTATATAGGGAATGTGTTGATATTTAAGACACAAGCCTGTCATCACAAAACGAACCAACAAACACCCAAAACATAGGGGTGAGAATGATCAACCAGGTATTCAAACCCACATACCCAGGCCATTGAGCGCCTTCAGAGACTGTGTTAGCCCGCTGAGTTAAAGCCAAGGCATTACCCTAGGGTGCTAACGCGAGTCTTCAGATCTCAGGCAAAGTTATTCACCATGCAAGCATAGTAACCCCAGTGGTTCACAACCAGTGGCACTAGAACCCTTGGGGGTAATTGGCCAATCCACAGGGGCTCCTTGAGAAGACTCCTGAGACCACAGGCTTACTGGTCAAAGACTCATGAGACCACAGGCTTACTGGTCAAAGACTCATGAGACCACAGGCTTACTGATCAAAGACTCATGAGACCACAGGCTTACTGGTCAAAGACTCCTGAGGGGGTAGAGGGCAGAGCATGGAGTACATTACTTGGTGGTGAACCACTGGTTTATCAGAGCCAAATAACCTCTGTTACACTTGTGCCACCATATACAATATGTTAAACACTCATCTTGTAGGGGTTAAAACCCCTGAGATTCTAAACCACATTCACAGGTTTGAAAAACTAACCTAAAAATGTTTTTTTTAATAAATGGATTTCCAGAATTCCTGGTTGGAATGTTGGATTTCTTGCTTATTCCCGCTTGATTCCGTGAATCTTCTAACACTGATTTATGGAATATGTGGGAAATTTGAGAAAGTTAGCTGAATTTTGCAGCCCTAGTCAGTCATTCACAGCCGTCGCATAACAAACATAAATCTGGACTACCCTCTGAGCAACATACTCAGCTGTCTGAGTTCATATCCACTACCCTCTGAGCAACATACTCAGCTGTCTGAGTTCATATCCACTACCCTCTGAGCAACATACTCAGCTGTCTGAGTTCATATCCACTACCCTCTGAGCAACATACTCAGCTGTCGGAGTTCATATCAACTACCCTCTGAGCAACCTACGTGGCTGTCTGTCATATCCAAATATCAACATTTCCACTTACAACTATAAAATACGGCTTCAATCTCCACGTGGATGACTCATGGATAGTTCATTCATCATTCAAGACTTCTACCAGTAAGAACATCCTACTGTATTGCTGTAGTTTAAACACATTATAGTTCAAGAAGGCATCATTAACTTTGGTCATCTAACTCTGTTATAATATCAGCCATGTTGAAGCTCTAAAGGTGAGCACAGGCTAGCGTTCAGTCAGGTTTTACCAGGCTGACGTGCCACCATCAGTAGCACCCTCAACACCATAGACTAGGATAGACGGCTCTTGTGCCACGAAGCCGGTTTAAGCATGGGGTAGAGCGAGCCATTGAGGACTTCCACCACTTTGAAGTAGTCAAGAAGTGGCTGGTACTTGCTATCGGTCAGGAAAGGATTACAGAATTCCATCCAGGTCAGCAGGACTGATCAGCCAATGAATTATACTCCCCAACAAACATTACATAACTGCAGGTGCCAGTAAATCACCAACCATGTCTTTATACCTGTTCAGACAACACCCTCCAGGGGGCAGTAAATCACCAACCATGTCTTTATACCTGTTCAGACAACACCCTCAGACAACACCCTCCAGGGGGCAGTAAAATCACCAACCATGTCTTTATACATGTTCAGACAACACCCTCCAGGGGGCAGTAAATCACCAACCATGTCTTTATACCTGTTCAGACAACACCCTCCAGGGGGCAGTAAATCACCAACCATGTCTTTATACCTGTTCAAACAACACCCTCCAGGGGGCAGTAAAACACCAACCATGTCTTTATACCTGTTCAGACAACACCCTCCAGGGGGCAGTAAATCACCAACCTGGTCTTTGTACCTGTTCAGACAACACCCTCCAGGGGGCAGTAAATCACCAACCTTCACTTTACCGTTGAAGAAGAAATTGACTACTTTAAAATTGAGAAATCCCTCAATGGCGCTGACCATGCTGTCACAGAAGCTGACCATGCTGTCACAGAAGCCCTCTCTATACCGAACACATTCCTCAACCTAACCAATCACCCACAGATCTAGGATCAGATTACCCTAACCCCAATCCCCACCCTTAACCATTAGAGGGACAACATCTGAACCTGCAGTAAAAAAGTGCAAAGTATATCTATTCCTCACCAAACCTTCTACGCCAACTTTCCTTCTGCCTCCTGACTAGTCCCAAGATGTCCTGTTTTTTTCCCCAGAAATCCTGGCTGAAGGATTCCAGATTCCCTGCTTACTACACCCTGATTCCGGGAATCATCCAACCAGGATTTCTGGAAAACCAGTGTATTTTTGGGGAAAGTTACCTGAATTTAGCAACCCTACTCTTGACCCTCTTAACACTCCTTCCACTTCCTGTCCTTAACCAGTAGGTGTCACTGTTCAGTCACAGCATTATTATCCAAACATTGGTAGACAAAAGAAAGGGGTGTATTCAAGTGAAGTAAAATATATATAATTTTTAAATATTAATCATTATTGTGTGATAAACATTCGTTCCAGTAAGACTTCTTCCTCCATGAAACAACAAAAGGAACAAAAACAGAACACATCAAATGTAACAACAAAACACGTGCCGTCCTGTAGCGAGACACTGATTACGTCTCAAATGGCACCCTGTTCCCTACATAGTACACTACTTTTAACCAGATACCTATAGACACTGGTCGCACCCTGTTCCCTAGATAGTGCACTACTTTTGACCACATATGGGTCTGCTACAGGTTGGTCCCAACAGGAATTGCCAAAGCCATAAGCCCCACTCCTAGAAGCCTCGCTCAGTCCTTGATAAGAGACCCCCCAGGGCAAAGCATCCTGGGTAAAGCGCAGAGAAAGGAGTACCGTTGATCCGTGACGTCATCAAAGCTCCTCAACGGCGCTCTAGAACAGTTGATATCAACACTGACGTTCCATGACGTTCCATTGACATTCTAGAACTCTAGACTCACTTCCGTGATGTCCAGTGATCTGGTCCATTCCATTCCAGAGTGAGAGCTGTACACTAGCACATTGAAACCCAATTGAAAGCTGAAAGCTGGGATACAAGCCTGGTGACCTAGGGAGACTGTGCTGGGCAGGGACACATTCATTAGTGCATGCTGTAGCTAACTGCAAAACGTTTTGCAACAGAACAGGTTTTGCACAACAACAAAAAAAGAACAGTTTCTTGGACAAGTTCAGTTAGTCCTTCCCCGTTTAGCACCAGTCGGTGTCTAGCGAATACGACCCTGATAGATATGGAGGGAGGGGTTGATGAGGTGTGGGGCTAGGGCGGGGGTTCACAGAATAATTTTGGGTCCTGGTCCGAAGTCTAACATCTTCACCATTCTGTAACACACAACAGAAACAGATTACTTTGACAGCACACTACGACTAACAGAATGTTTCAGACTCCATCCCAGGCTATTTTCAGCCATTTTGTTAGGACTCCATCCCAGGCTATTTTCAGACTGTCCTTCCCCAATAGGCCTTGTAGGATATTATTCAACCATGCTGGTCATTTATGAACATTTGAACATCTTGGCCACGTTCTGTTATAATCTCCACCCGGCACAGCCAGAAGAGGACTGGCCACCCCACATATGCTCTCTCTAATTCTCTCTTTCTTTCTCTCTCTCTCGGAGGACCTGAGCCCTAGGACCGTGCCCCAGGACTACCTGACATGATGACTCCTTGCTGTCCCCAGTCCACCTGACTGTGCTGCTGCTCCAGTTTCAACTGTTCTGCCTTATTATTATTCGACCATGCTGGTCATTTATGAACATTTGAACATCTTGGTCATGTTCTGTTATAATCTCTACCCGGCACAGCCAGAAGAGGACTGGCCACCCCACATAGCCTGGTTCCTTTCCAGTCTAGGTTTCTTCCAGGTTTTGGCCTTTCTGGGAGTTTTTCCTAGCCACCGTGCTTTTACACCTGCATTGTTTGCTGTTTGGGGTTTTAGGCTGGGTTTCTGTACAGCACTTTGAGATATCAGCTGATGTACGAAGGGCTATATAAATAAATTTGATTTGATTTGATAAGGCTCATCATCGTTCATTAATATCATGTAGACTACCGAATCAGCTTTATATTTGTTCATTAGGTTGTAGGCTACGACGTTACGATTAATGGGATATTTTTTAATTTTTTATGTTTTGGTCTTCAGTGTCCATTTTATTCTCTGATGGGCCGTCGTGTGCTGGGCTGTCAGGTTCCAGTTTAATGTAATGCAAACTACACAGATCAGCATGTAGATCCCTGACAGAGGAAATGTCTGTTTACTTTACTTGATTCAATTGTAGATAGCCTATGAAATTGTCAAGTCATTGGTTGAGTAACAAATGGCACCCTATTCCCTAGCACACTACTATTCACCAGGGCCTACAGGGATTAGGGTGCCATTTCAGATGCAGTCGTAGAGCTAGCTATAGTTGAACCCCTCACCCTTTCTCGTAGAGTCCGTTGGTGGTGGACGGTGTGTCAGAAGAAGTGCCTCTCTGGATGGGTGGCGCCCCCTGTCCTCCAGAGAGGGTACTGCGACCAGGAGACTGTTCATAGACAAACTCCCTACAGGACGCTAGTTTAGACTCCAGGTTCTGAAACCACAGGCACGGATGGATGCAGGCCGCAGGGCACACACACAGTTATGTTAAGTGTTTGTGATGTCGTGATCAGAGGGGGGAAGACAGAACAGTCGTGATCAGAGGGGGGAAGACAGAACAGTGTTGTGATATACATGAATGTGTTGTGATCAGAGGGGGGAAGACAGAACAGTGTTGTGGTCAGAGAGGAAGATGGAGAGAACAGAACAGTCAGCAGACTTCCTGTTACAGCTGTACGACTTACAGGAAACAGATGTTAAATCCCGCAGACAGAACCCCCTGCCCTACCTGTATGAGGTAGTAGAGCAGGGGTTCTCAACCTTTATTCCCCAAGTGCCCCTTTCTTAATGTCACTTGAATTGAATATAGGCTATTCAATAAACACCAGCTTGATGTTGGTTTAATCTGAACATGTTGTTTTGAAGCTCATTTCAAGTCATTCTACATAGTTTAACAAAACTTAGGGAGGCTATTTAATGATAATAATAGATTTAGAAAATAAAGTCTAGACCTGATATCCCCAAACTATGTAGAATGACTTGAAATGAGCTTCAAAACAACAACAATGTTTAATTAGAACAATGTTTTATTGGAATTATTTATATCAACCCTCAATTTAATTATGCATACTCTTTTAAAGAAAGTGATTAGATCAATTGATAGCGACAGTCACATTGTATCAGATGACTTTCCCTACCCTACCAAAAGTCCAATTTCTCTGACTCCTCCACTTTAGAAGGTCGTAGGTCAGCTTCTGAATGTCATAGCAACAAACCAATATATGCCCATGTACATCAGGGCCACGCCATTTTACTTCCTCTGCCATTTTACCTCTTGCTGCTAGCCTAAAGCGTTTGACCGCGTGCTGCTGCTAGCCTAAAGCGTTTGACCGCGTGCTGCTAGCCTAAAGCGTTTGACCGCGTGCTGCTAGCCTAAAGCGTGCTGCTTGTTGCTAGCCTAGCCTAAAGCGTTTGACCGCGTGCTGCTAGCCTAAAGCGTTTGACCGCGTGCTGCTAGCCTAAAGCGTTTGACCGCGTGCTGCTAGCCTAAAGCGCTAGCCTAAAGCGTTTAGCCTAAAGCGTTTTACTGCATTGTTGCTACCGCGTGCTGCTAGCCTAAAGCGTTGTACTGCATTGTTGCTTGTTGCTAGCCTAAAGCCATTGTTGCTAGCCTAAAGCGTTGAAAGCCTAAAGCATTTTACTGCATTGTTGCTAGCCTAAAGCGTTTTACATTGTTGCTGCATTGTTGCTAGCCTAAAGCATTGTTGCTAGCCTAAAGCATTGTACTGCATTGTTGCTAGCCTAAAGCATTGTCTTGTACTGCATTGTTGCCTAAAGCCTAAAGCATTGTACTGCATTGTTGCTAGCCTAAAGCATTTGTACTGCATTGTTGCTAGCCTAAAGCATTGTACTGCATTGTTGCTAGCCTAAAGCATTTTGCACTGCATTGTTGCTAGCCTAAAGCATTTTACTGCATTGTTGCTAGCCTAAAGCGTTTTACTGCATTGTTGCTAGCCTAAAGCGTTTTACTGCATTGTTGCTAGCCTAAAGCGTTTTGTTGCTGCATTGTTGCTAGCCTAAAGCGTTTTACTGCATTGTTGCTAGCCTAAAGCATTGTTTTACTGCATTGTTGCTAGCCTAAAGCATTGTTTTAAAGCTTACTGCATTGTTGCTAGCCTAAAGCATTTTGTTGCTACTGCATTGTTGTTGCTAGCCTAAAGCATTTTACTGCATTGTTGCTAGCCTAAAGCATTTTACTGCATTGTTGCTAGCCTAAAGCATTTTACTGCATTTTAGCTGCATACTGCATTGTTGCTAGCCTAAAGCATTTTACTGCATTGTTGCTAGCCTAAAGCACTGCATTTTACTGCATTGTTGCTAGCCTAAAGCGTTTTTGCATTGTTGCTACTGCATTGTTGCTAGCCTAAAGCATTTTACTGCATTGTTGCTAGCCTAAAGCGTTTTACTGCATTGTTGCTAGCCTAAAGCATTTTACTGCATTGTTGCTAGCCTAAAGCGTTTTACTGCATTGTTGCTATTTATTTATGCATAATTTTAGATCTGTATAAACAAATCACAAACTGTAAAAAGAAAATAGTAATAATTACCCCTCAAATAAAGGAAAGTCCCACGCCCCCCCACCAAACATTGACGACCCATATGGAGGGGAGGCCCCCTAGGTTGAGAACCCCTGGTGTAGTGTGTAGTTGTGTGTGTATGTGTATTAGAATTAGAAGACAATCACCGCAGTCATTTAATGAACGTCATCTTACCCCGACTTTCCTCAGCAGTTCTCCTACGATGTTGAGAGCTGAGATACGTGTCGACGTGGTGAGAGGAGCACCCGATAGGCCATCGCCTGAACACACAATAATAATAAAAGAGTTTTACATCTCCTGGTGTGATCCGGGAATTTAATGAGTACACACATTTTACACATGAACACACACACGGGGGCACTCACCTCTGCTGTAAGAGGGTGGGGGGTGGTGAAGGGGCTTGCTGAGGGGTGGGGGGTCTGGAGGGCGTGGAGAGGAGGGATGGAGGGAGAGCAGGAGGAGGGGCGGTATGGAGGGATGAGGGCGGTCGTGTTGATGAATGGGAGGTATGGAGGGATGTTTTGTCCTCAGTCTTGTCTGAGGAAGAGTCTTTGGTGACAGCGAAGGACGGTCGTCTTTCCTGCTTCTGTTGGACAGCCAACTCCTGTCTTAGATCTAAGACACACACAGAGAGACAGTAAGAACGCCTGTCCCTTTAAGAGTGACTGATGATGTCATAGCTAGCACAGCTCTGAGGGATCATTCCATCCCTGGTTCAGCCCCCTGCGCCTGTGGAGGTAACCAGGCCAACAGTTAACCAGGCCAACGGGACCACCAGTTAACCAGGCCAACAGTTAACCAGGCCAACGGGACCACCAGTTAACCAGGCCAACAGGTAACCAGGACAGGACCATTAATTCATAACACAGAGACACATGAACACTGTCCCAGCCTGATGTCTCAGCCTGCAGCACAAGACCCACACCGCCTTATATCCTCTTACACCTACAGTTTTATATAGAGCCATAGCTGAATGGAACTCTTTACCAATCCATATATCTCACGAAAAAAGTAAAGACCACGTGACCCGACAGGAAATAGTAAAGACCACGTGACCCGACAGGAAAGACCACGTGACCCGACAGGAAATAGTAAAGACCACGTGACCCGACAGGAAAGACCACGTGACCCGACAGGAAAGACCACGTGACCCGACAGGAAATAGTAAAGACCACGTGACCCGACAGGAAATAGTACAGACCATGTGACCCGACAGGAAATAGTACAGACCATGTGACCCGATCATCAGCTGCATGTTAAATGTGTTTCCTGTCAGGTATTTTAATTGTCTGTATTGTCTACTAGTTAAATGTTTGTAAAGTCTTTACATTTAAGTCATTTAGCAAGTCTTAATTTGTAATGTCTTATTAAATTGGTGTTGGACCCCAGGAAGATTAGCTAACATGACGGCGTCGGCTCATGGGGATCCTGATCCTAGACACACCTCTGGCTTCATCCTTCAGTCTCTGAACGGACTCCAGTAGGTTCTCCTTCTCATCCAGCTCGCTCTCCAGGAAGGCATTCCTCTCTATCACGTGGTTCATCCTCTGTTCAAAGTCCTCCAGAGACATGATGGTCGCCCTGATGGAGGGGTGACAGAGAGGAGGAAAAGGTTTAGGTAGAGTTAGTGTACATCATTAAGAACCATTCTCTATGTAAGAATCCTGCCAGTGAGATGGTGCAGGGAGCACAGAGAGAAAAAGAGAGGTGCTTATGATATAGGGGGCCTCTCCAGGTCATCATTAGCCCCCCTCTTACCAGGTCATTGTTAGCCTGCTCCAGTTACACACCACCCCCTCCCTCCCCCTCCCTCCTCTTACCTCTTGGACCTCTCCAGGTCATCGTTAGCCTGCTCCAGTTACACACCACCCCCTCCCTCCCTCCCCTCCTCTTCTTGGATCTCTCCAGGTCATCGTTAGCCTGCTCCAGTTACACACCACCCCCTCCCTCCCTCTCTCCAGGTCATCGTTAGCCTGCTCCAGTTACCACCACCCACCTCCCGCCCTCCTCTTGGATCTCCCGCCCTCCTCTTGGATCTCTCCAGGTCATCGTTAGCCTGCTCCAGTTACACACCACCCACCTCCCTCCCTCCTCTTGGATCTCTCCAGGTCATCGTTAGCCTGCTCCAGTTACACACCACCCCCCCTCCCTCCTCCAGGTCCCCTCTTGGATCTCTCCAGGTCATCGTTAGCCTGCTCCAGTTACACACCACCCCCTCCCTCCCTCCTCTCTCATGGATCTCTCCAGGTCATCGTTAGCCTGCTCCAGTTACACACCACCCTCCCTCCCTCCTCTTGGATCTCTCCAGGTCATCGTTAGCCTGCTCCAGTTACACACCACCCCCTCCCTCCCTCCTCTTGATGTCTCCAGGTCATCGTTAGCCTGGAGTTGGTCCCTCCCTCCTCTCCTCTTGATCTCTCCAGGTCATCGTGCCTGTCTCCAGTTACACACCACCCCCCCCCTCCCTCCTCTCTTCCAGGATCTCTCCAGTCATCGAGCCTGCTCCAGCTGTTACACACCACGCCCAGGTCTCCCTCTCCAGGTCTAGCCTGCTCCAGTTACACACCACTGGCTTTCATACTTCTCCTGGGTGGGGGGCAGAAGTGGTCAACAGTAGTACACTTGTGTTTCTCAACTCCTCCAGTACCCCACCAACCCTGGTCCTCCAGTACCCCACCAACCCTGGTCCTCCAGTACCCCACCAACCCTGGTCCTCCAGTACCCCTTGGACCAACCCTGGTCCTCCAGTACCACCAACCCTCCTCCTCCAGTACCTCCAACAGAGTTTCCTGCTCCAGCTCCAGTACCCCACCAACCCTGGTCCTCCAGTACCCCACCAACCCTGGTCCTCCAGTACCCTCACCAACCCCAACCCTGGTCCTCCAGTACCCCAGAGTTTCTCCTCCTCCAGTACCACCAACCCTGGTCCTCCAGTACCCAAACAGAGTCCTCCAGTACCCCAAACCCTGGTCTCCAGTACCACCAACCCTGGTCCTCCAGTACCACCAAAACCTGGTCCTCAACCCTGGTCCTCCAAACCTGGTCCTCCAGTACCACCAAACCTGGTCCTCCAGTACCAACCAACCCTGGTCCTCCAGTACCACCAAACCTGGTCCTCCAGTACCCCAAACCCTGGTCCCCCAGTACCCCCAACCCTGGTCCTCCAGTGCCCCAACAACACATGTTTTATGTAGCCCTGGACAAACTCACCTGATTTAAACTTGTCAACTAATCATCAAGCCCTCAATGAGTTTAATGGGTAGTGTAGACAGGGGTGTGGTAGTGTAGACAACATGAGGGTGGCAGTAGAGCAGGGGGTGTGGTAGTGTAAAGAACAACAGGGTGTGGTAGTGTAGAACCAGGGTACCTGTGGTGTGTAGAACAACAGGGTGTGGTAGTGGAACAACAACAGGGTGTGGTAGTGTAGAACAACAGGGTGTGGTAGTGTAGAACAACAGGGTGTGGTGCCCTACAACAACAGGGTGTGGTAGTGTAGAACAACAGGGTGTGGTAGTGTAACAACAACAGGGTGGTGTGTAGAACAACAGGGTGTGGTAGTGACAACAACAGGGTGTGGTAGTGTAGAACAACAGGGTGTGGTAGTGTACAACAGGGTGTGGTAGTGTACAACAACAGGGTGTGGTGGTGTAGAACAACAGGGTGTGGTGGAACAACAGGGTGTGGTAGTGTAGAACAACAGGGTGTGGTGGTGTAGAACAACAGGGTGTGGTAGTGTAGAACAACAGGGTGTGGTAGTGTAGAACAACAACAACAGGGTGTGGTAGTGTAGAACAACAGGGTGTGGTGGTGTGTAGAACAACAGGGTGTAGTGTAGAACAACAGGGTGTGGTGGTGTAGAACAACAGGTGTGGTGGTGTAGAACAACAGGGTGTGGTGGTGTAGAACAACAGGGTGTGGTAAACAACAGGGTGTGGTAGTGTAGAACAACAGGGTGTGGTGTAGTGTGTGAACAACAGGGTGTGGTAGTGTAGAACAACAGGGTGTGGTAGTGTAGAACAACAGGGTGTGGTAGTGTAGAACAACAACAGGGTGTGGTAACAACAGGGTGTGGTACAACAACAGGGTGTGGTAGTGTAGAACAACAGGGTGTGGTAGTGTAGAACAACAGGGTGTGGTACAGGGTGTGGTAGTGTAGAACAACAACAGGGTGTGGTAGTGGAAGGGTGTGGTAGTGTAGAACAACAACAGGGTGTGGTAGGGAACAACAACAGGGTGTGGTAGTGTAGAACAACAACAGGGTGTGGTAGTGTAGAACAACAACAGGGTGTGGTAGTGTAGAACAACAACAGGGTGTGGTAGTGTAGAACAACAACAGGGTGTGGTAGTGTAGAACAACAACAGGGTGTGGTAGTGTAGAACAACAACAGGGTGTGGTAGTGTAGAACAACAACAGGGTGTGGTAGTGTAGAACAACAACAGAGGGATGGTGGTGTAGAACAACAGGGTGTGGTAGTGTAGAACAACAACAGGGTGTGGTAGTGTAGAACAACAACAGGGTGTGGTGGTGTAGAACAACAACAGGGTGTGGTAGTGTATGAATCCAGCAGACTGTTAGTTAGGCCATATTCATCAAGACAACACAGAATATCTTCCGTTACACAGGGTATATGAAATACCAAGTATTTCCCAGGAAAGATAGATAACAGCCAGCAGTTCCGCCTGACCTGACAGTTTGTTAGGGAAATGACCGGATGACAAGACTAGCCGACTTAAATTTCTGCACCATCTCAATGATCTCTGCATGCAAATACTCACGTTAACCAGTAGCCATGTCAGTCTAATGGGCCTGCAGTCTAATCTTTGCTTCCTCAATTTCTCTCAAAGCTCATTGGAGGAGGGGATCCAAGGTCCCTCCCTCCTCTAATGAGCATTGAGAGGAAACAAGAATTGACAGCTAGTACCTTTTCACACACAGCCCAAGTTTGGTAATAGATATAGACAGGATGCTATAGCTTTTGTAACTTCCTGTCTGACTCAACCACTGACAGCGTGTCACAGGAAGTACATCCATCAGGAAGTGAGAGTCAGACATCGTCAGCGGTTCCAAAGTGACGTCACCTCAAGCACAGCCAGGCGTGCACTAACGCCCCGTACCTCTGATTCAGAGGGTTGCATGAGGAAGACACATTTCAGTTGAACAACTGACTAGGTATCCCCCTTTTCCTTCACCGAACCACCTTTCAATCCAGAGTTATGAAACATACCGAAGACAAAAATGTTTTATCAAAAACATCCTGACAGCTGTGATGGAAAGAGGAAGTTGTCATATTTTTTTAAAATACAGACAGGTTCCCATCCAATTGGTGACAGATTCTACCTACTGACAGTCACTTAAATGAACCTATGTCAGGTATATATTTAGTTTTATTGTAAGTTAGTTGACTTCTAGACTGATTTTGTTAGTAACTCACTCAGATATCATATTAAAAACTGCCAACGTTTCTCTCCACCCTACAGCAAAATGTGTACAATAGCAATAAATTAGCGGTAAACTGCTAACTGTTCTCTGCCTCATGGCAAAATGAGTCAAATAACTGCTGAATCTTTTCTCTGCCTCGGGAGGTCTGGAGTGCTCACCTCTTGTGATTAATATAGTCCCTTATAATATATATATATATATATCTATATATATAATATCTCTCACACACACACACACCTGTCCCATGGAGAGTTCTTTAGACCAGCAGCCTCCCTATCATCCTCAGAGATAGCAGGCTCATAAACACTGGCCCAAACTGTCAACTGACTGATAGGAAAATACCTATTCAAATACAACTGGGACTGCAGGCGATGCATCAGACAGACCCGGGCCACGTTCAGTAGCAAAACGTTGCGGAACATTGAAAACGGTCCCTCCTGCCTGAACTGTGCTCTTTGGAATGTCTTGCCGTAAAAGCCAAACTCAATATCCACGTCGACTCTCCCTCATGTCACTCTGCTGCTGAGTTTGATTGACTGTCTTGACCTGAAGCAACTTGTTGATGATGTCGTCGTCGTCCCCCCACACACATACACTTCACCATCACTGACCCCATCAACAACATGCAGGTCTATGACCTCAGTGTGCCTGAACACAAGGTTGTCTCACTGGACTTGACATTCCTTCCCCCTCTAACCAAGTCCAAGCATCGCATACGTTTCCAGAACTAGAAAAAAAAAACATTGACCCAGCCAGCCTGTCAGTGGATGAAATTGTAGAGTTCCTACAACCAACCCCTGAGCATTGTGCTTGACCTCCACGCCTCCATAAAAACACAGGACATCACGTTCGCTCACTCAGCTCCCTGGTTTACTCCATGTCACAAACCGGCTCATAGCCCATAGCAAAGAGGGAAACAACGTGGAGATAATAAATATATTTGTGTTATTCCTTAACTAAAGTAAACTATATACACAATTAACAATGGTGTGTGTAGTCAGTTATCAGTAGTGTAAGTGAGTGGTTGCATGCAGAGATGGTGATAATGAGGGGTGTTGAGAGGTGCCAAAAACAAACAAACCACAAAATGCCAAAACATAACAGTGTGTCTGCGTGGAGAGTCTCCTCAATGAAGGGGGGAAAGGACCCTCCCAGCTCCGCCCACCAACATCCTATTAAGGATAAGAAGAATAAAGAGAAAGAATTCGGCAGACAGAGGTGGGAGGGTCGTCACATCCAAGAACTGAAAAATATTAAATCCATTGGCTGCATCCTGGAGCGTCTCAGAAACTTGGGCCTCACCATCCTTTTAAGACCACTGTCAACAGCCCCCTTCTGAAGCCCCGCCCTGGACCCAGAAGTACTGGCCAATTACAGGACAATATCCAACTTCTCCTATCTTTCTAAGGTGTTGGGGAAAAAAAGTGGTTGATGTACAGCTTCAAGGCCATCTCAATCATTTGAGAAGTTCCAATCAAGTTTCTGGCCGGCCCACAGCACTGAAAAACGGCCCTACTCAGGGTCACCAATGACCTGCTGATGGCGGCTGATGCAGGCAGTCTCCAGATCCTCCTGGACTTGCACGCAGCTCTTGACACGATCGACCACCCCACCCTCCTGAAATGCCTCCGGGACACCATTGGACTGTCTGGACCAGCTCTGAGCTGGTTCCACTCCTACCTCTCAGACAGGACAGAGTACATGTCGCGAGGTGGGTCCAGGTCCCAGACCCACCACCTGCGGTGTCCCACATGGATCTGTTCTTGGACCCATCCAATACATGCTCACCCCCTTGGGTTGTGTGGAATCTCCTTCCACTGCTATGCTGTGGACACCCAGCTGTAGGTATAAACGGCCCCCCAAGTCCCTCTGATGCATGTGCTCGTCTGAACACCTGCCTTGAGGAGCAGAGATGAGGGCATGGATGAAGCAAAACGTCCTTCAACTAAACAGCAGCAAAACCAAAGCCCTACTAGTTGGCAGCCCCCACCAGGTCCAGCATGCACCAATAACACACCTCACCATTGCAGGACAGAAGGTCCTTCTGGCTCCATCAGGTTCCAGTCTGGGTGAAAAGCTCCATTCCTCCCTGACCTTTGACAGCCGCATCAAACAAACGTCATTCTATTACCTCAAGAACATTATCCAAACTCAGTCCCACCCAGTCACTCAGTCTGATGCAGAGAAGCTGGTCCATGCCTTTATCTCCTCAAGGCTGGACTACTACAATACAGTGTTCACCGGGATCCCTGGCAGGAGTCTCCAGGACTACTACAACAGTGTTCACCTGGATCCCTGGCAGGAGTCTCCAGGACTACTACAACACAGTGTTCACCTGGATCCCTGGCAGGAGTCTCCAGGACTACTACAACACAGTGTTCACCGGGATCCCTGGCAGGAGTCTCCAGGACTACTACAACACAGTGTTCACCGGGATCCCTGGCAGGAGTCTCCAGGACTACTACTACACAGTGTTCACCGGGATCCCTGGCAGGAGTCTCCAGGACTACTACAACAGTGTTCACCTGGATCCCTGGCAGGAGCCTCCAGGACTACTACTACACAGTGTTCACCGGGATCCCTGGCAGGAGCCTCCAGGACTACTACAAAACAGTGTTCACCGGGATCCCAGGAATGAGTCTCCTGGCTCCCCATCTCAACACCATCACATCACCTCCATCCTGGCTCCCCATCTCAACACCTCCACATCACCTCCATCCTGGCATCTCTGTACTGGCTCCCAGTCTCATTCCAGATTGAATTCAAAACCCTCTTGCTGACTCATCACTAAGCTAAGGATACTGGGACTAAACACCTCCCTCTGCAACTGGATCCTGGACTTCCTGACGGGCCGCCCCCAGGTGGTGAGGGTAGGTAGCAACACATCTGCCACGCTGATCCTCAACACTGGAGCTCCCCAGGGGTGCGTGGTCAGTCCCCTCCTGTACTCCCTGTTCACCCACGACTGCATGGCCAGGCATGACTCCAACACCATCATTAGGTTTGCAGATGACACAACAGTGGTAGGCCTGATCACCGACAACGATGAGACAGCCTATAGAGAGGAGGTCAGAGACCTGACCGGGCGGTGCCAGAATAACGTAACCAAGACTAAGGAGATTATTGTGGAATATAGGAAAAGGAGGACCGAGCACGTCCCCATTCTCATCGACGGGGCTGTAGTGGAGCAGGTTGAGAGCTTCAAGTTCCTTGGTGTCCACAACAACAAACTAGAATGGTGCAAACACACCAAGACAGTCGTGAAGAGGGCACGACAAAGCCTATTCCCTCTCAGGACACTAAAAAGATTTGGCATGGATCCTGAGATCCCCAGGACTATTTGCATTGTGTGACCCCCCCAACCCCTCTTTTACACTGGTGCTACTCTCTGTTTATCAAATATGCATAGTCGCTTTAACTATACATTCATGTACATACTACCTCAAATGTGCCGACCAACCAGTGCTCCCGCACATTGGCTAACCAGGCTACCTGCCAACCCCTCTTTTACGCTACTGCTACTCTCGGTTTATCAAATATGCATAGTCACTTTAACCAGATCTACATACTACCTCAATCAGCCTGACTAACCGGTGTCTGTATGTATCCTCACTACTTTTATAGCCTCACTACTGTATATAGTCTGTCTTTTTACTGTTGTTTTATTTCTTTACCTACCTATTGTTCACCTAATACCTTCTTTGCACTATTGGTTAGAGCCTGTAAATAAGCATTTCACTGTAAGTTCTACACCTGTTGTATTTGGCGCACATGACAAATAAACTTTGATTTAATTCATAACAACGCCCCTCCTTATCTCAAGGAAGTGCTCTCCCTCCATAACTCCCCCCTCAGATCAAGCGATAACCTGCTCTTCCACGGCCCCGGGACCAAGCTCCGTACCGCAGGGGATCGGCTGTCAGACCAACTTCTTTTGTTGATTTTATGCACCCGCAAATTATTCTGTACAATGAGAAGAGCTTTACAAATGTAATAAATAATAATAATAAATGTTATTATAATGAAAGGCTTGATAAGGTCAATCAGGTGTGCTAGTTGTGTAATAGTTCAAATAAATGGAAGGGCTGGGGGTCCCTGAGTAGAGGTTGGAAAAACACTGCTCTAAACTAGAGTCAAGTCAACAGTTCATACCTTGTAGTTCTCCAGTTCCATGTGTAGCCTGTTGTTCTGTGTGACAAGTTCTCGGTTCTGTGTTTCACACTGCTTGAGTTCAGTCTCCAGTTCCACCTCGTAGTCACGACTCATCTGCTGGAACTCCTGCAGCTCCTCCTGCGCCTCCTCAGCCCTGGGAGAGGTTAGGGGTCAAGACGGTGGTCGTGGAGTAACAGAGGACACTACGGTTTAAGCAGATACCTGTGGTTACCTCTGCTGTAGCATGGCAGACTGCTCCTTTCTCTGTCTGTGTGTGTGTGTGTGTGTGTGTGTGTGTGTGTGTGTGTGTGTGTGTGTGTACCTCTGTTGGTGCTTGGCCGTCTGTTCCTTCCAGTAGTCCACCTCCTCCTCCAGAGAGACAAACTTAAGGGACTCTGGTTCTCCCATCTCTGCCCACACCACTGGTCACTCTTCTCTCCCCGATCTCTTCTCTTACCGTTCTCCTCTCCCTGTGTCAGTAAACGGAAGGAAGGAAGGAGAGAGTCAGTAAACGGAAGGAAGGAAGGAGAGAGTCAGTAAACGGAAGGAAGGAAGGAGAGAGTCAGTAAACGGAAGGAAGGAAGGAGAGAGTCAGTAAACGGAAGGAAGGAAGGATTGAGTCAGTAAACGGAAGGAAGGAAGGAGAGAGTCAGTAAACGGAAGGAAGGAAGGAGAGAGTCAGTAAACGGAAGGAAGGAAGGAGAGAGTCAGTAAACGGAAGGAAGGAAGGAGAGAGTCAGTAAACGGAAGGAAGGAAGGAGAGAGTCAGTAAACGGAAGGAAGGAAGGAGAGAGTCAGTAAACGGAAGGAAGGAAGGAGAGAGTCAGTAAACGGAAGGAAGGAAGGAGAGAGTCAGTAAACGGAAGGAAGGAAGGAGAGAGTCAGTAAAAGGAAGGAAGGAGAGAGTCGGAAGGAAGGAAGGAGAGAGTCAGTAAACGGAAGGAAGGAAGGAGAGAGTCAGTAAACGGAAGGAAGGAAGGAGAGAGTCAGTAAACGGAAGGAAGGAAGGAGAGAGTCAGTAAACAGGTGCGAGTCAGTAGGCTAAACTTAGATGATCAACAGTGATTGATACTTTTTCAACCAAAAGAGATAACGAGTTCTCTATTCAGCATTTCCAAGTCAACAATGTGCTTCAGGCAAGAAAGGACAGCAGAAAAGGGTTAAAGGAGTTTAGTGCACACTACAACGACATAATTCATCACAGTCATCACCTAGCTCGCTAACGAGTGCGCTGTCAGTGTCAACTGACGACAATAGGCTAGCTGTCAAACTATAGGAACGCAAAGAAAAGCACAACGCAAGGCTTAATGAACATCAATTTGATTTAAAATGCCATTTTTACATCCGCCGATATCTCAAAGTGCTGTACAGAAACCCAGCCTGAAACCCCAAACAGCAAGTAATGCAGGTGTAGAAGCACGGTGGCTAAGAAAAACTCCCTAGAAAAGCCAAAACCTAGGAAGAAACCTAGAGAGGAACCAGGCTATGTGGGGTGGCCAGTCCTCTTCTGGCTGTGCCGGGTGGAGATTTTAACAGAACATGAATATATCATGTTTATTCAAACAAAGCAAATAGACCAATTTGGAATATGACTTGTTTATTTTGTAGCCATTGCCATTCTACTCATAATCAAAGTCTTAAAAGCAGTGTTTGTAAGATGTAAACCATATTTAAACTTGTACATTGAAGTACTTGCTAACTGATGTTTGGCAACAAGCAAACAAGGCAGCAAACAAAAGAGACTGCACTTTGGTCAGAATACAAAAGGGGAAGTGTATTCTCTCCTTCACACCAGTGACAAGCAGTGTCAACTGGATAACGTTAGATTGCTAATGCTTGCAATATGTCGTCTCTGGTCAAAATAAGTAGCTACGCTCTGGCATTTATTTTCTGCCAATTTTACAATAACGCAACCAGAGTCAGAATTGACAAAAAGCAGTTACAAATGTATATGTGCAGACGGCATCATTTGCCTGTACATCGAACTATCGGACGAGTCTGTCATAAATTCACGTTACCATCGCGATTTAAATCCCAGTAATTTGACAGTTAATACTAACCTACCTAGGATTGCTTGCGGTGGCTAGCACCCGGTGCTCCAACAGTGCCGAAAGATGACGGTACCTTTATAACGGAGCTACAAAACGGAACAGAAGTATCCAGCAAATGTTGTCACATAGATCATTCCTTGGCTGAAAGTAGTGACAAAGTTGCCACCTAGAACAATGCGAAGGCTGAATATATATCTCTTTTGTCCAAAGTAGACTCATCGCTAATCCTCCAACCACCGCGATAGTTTAACCGCTCACCATTGGTCGGTTAAACTGTCAATCAAGTGTGTAGGGCGATGAATGGCCAATCACGTTCATGATTTGCCTACGAGGTCGAGAGGTTTTACTCCGCACAAAATCTGTCCAAGAAAATGTTTGTATTGGAGGTCAATGAGTGTTGAATTTGGTAAACAAAATATGTCATTGTTAATTTGCTACGTAAGGCTTATATGATCTAATAAAGTTGTGTAATGGTTAGGTTGTTACAAATGCACTGATATGAGTGAACGCACGTGGCAACTTCGAGAAAAACCCAAATTTATATCTAGTGCTATTTTTTTATGAGGGAGCCCCCAAAAACAATTATGTAAAGACGTCATAATTTCCTTAATCAAAGTTTGTACCGACAGATGTAACCTATCATTACAGGGCTCTCCAACCCTGGTGCTCCACCGTGCTGTAAGGATTCACCGCTACCCCAGTTGTAACTACCCTGGTGCTCCCGAGTGGCGCAGTGCTACAGGGGTCATTACAGACCTTGGTTCGATTCCAGGCTTTATCACAACCGGCCATGATTGGGAGTCCCATAGGGCGGCGCGCAATTGGCCCAGCGTCGTCCTGGTTAGGGTTTGACCGGGGTGAATGAATTTGTTCTTAACTGACTCGCCTCGTGAAATAAAGGTTAAATAAAAATAAATAAAATAACCTGATTAATTTTATAAACCAGCAAATTATTAGAATCAGGTGCGCTAGATTAGGGTTGTAATGAAAACCTACAGGAAGGTATCTCCAGACGCAGGGATGGTGAGCCCTGTTATAGAATACGCATAAAATGCATCCTCCATTAGCAACGTCTGACTAGGCCCACACATATTGTCTCAAGAACATGTTTTTATTGTTAATACCCTTAAAACACCAAGTTAGACATACCTAATTAAAACGAATAGGCCGTCATCACTGTCAATCGTGAATCGTAATTCTTCAGGTTTTTACCGGTGAAACGGCATCGTTTGATTGATCTCAATCAGTTTCACGGGAATATGGATTTCTACCTTCTTGAATGACTGTTTCGTGAGCGAATTACAGCAGATGGTGTTAACTAAGTGTTAGCCTTTCTTGTATTCTAGTTTCAATCGAAGCATTATATATCCGGCCCAGTGGCTCTTTTGAGTGTGGGCAATATTTTTTATATTTTTCCACTTTTCAGCTTCACCATCCTAAAATCTCGATAGAAATGTGGTGTGTTTGGTGTAACAGTAATGTTATTGCCCTACTACGCTACGCTATTATATTTGGTTTTGTCAAGTAAAATAGGCTACTAATGAATCATTGTGATTTTACAAGACATTGATTCCCGCTTTGATCTAACTTTACTAAACTAGCAACTTTGTGAGAAGTGATAATCTACTTATTTGTATCAATAAGTGATGAGCAGGACTATTAGCCGTAAGGCAACAGATGTTGAGGGTTATTTTTTTAAAGGTTTGGAGCGCCCTTCGTGGTTCTAAAAGGTCAGCGCGAAATCAATTTTTATTTGATTAGCTTGAACACATGGTTACAATATACCCTATTACTGAATAAAAGAAAAACACGGAGGTGAACTATCATCTAATTTATGTGCATAGACGTAATCATCAAATCAATTGATTAAGTAGTGAACATAAATCATTGCTACGTAGAATTGCAGGAAATTCGTTTTAAAAACAGCCATAAAATCCATATTTTGGTGTAGTGTATTCACGCATCTCAATAAACTAGAACCTTAATGCATTATTACCCTCAAACTTGGTCCAATTCACATTTCCCCACCCTGACATACCAAGGTAGAAATGCAGGCTACATGTGTGCAATGCAAAGGCCCATTTCGCTACACTCGCAATAACATCTGCTGACCATGTGTATTTGACCAATAACATTTTATTTGATTTTAGAGGATTGAGAACTTTGGCCAATCAGAACATTTTTTAAAAAACCAACTAGATTCAGTGTGTGTGCTTTGATGTCCATAAACCTCCATCGACCCCCTCTCTTGCACAGTGGAACCCAAAACGATATGTCACCACTTGGTTACAGTTATACCGTTCTTCCCGAGGACACCCAACCCAGTGGCCACAGCAAAGCCCAAGGACCCTCTCTGGAAGTTTCTGTAGCTCTGCTTGGGATATTTAGCCAACACTGGCTATTGGTTGAGACGCAGAGCCGTTCCTCGTCTTTCTCGCCACCACCAGAGAGAAGGCCTGTAGGCTGCTGTAGCCTACGTATTTATTTGGTTGGTCATTCAATCGTTGTTCATGGAATTTTTGTGAAAATTAAATATATTTCGGATCTGAATACATTTTCGGTGTATTATCAAACTGAAAAAGATGAGGAAGTGCACCTACCTCCTCCAGCACTACACACCTGTTATATCTGAGTTGTGCCTGTTGTCATAGAGATAAGAGAACTCATGAGAATAAACCGTTTTATTATAAGGGCATCCAGTTTCACCATTTTAAAGTAGGGTGGGGATTCATATGAGTTGGGAGCAATTAATCCAATGAAGAAGAAAAATGTACTACTTTAAAATGGAGATAAGAGCTAAAAAAAAATGGCTGATACAAGAATGAGTCCTGTATCTATCCCAATGGCCTATTGTTCACAGTGTATCTGCCCTCTCTTTGGCTAGACCGGTCCCACCTGATCTCACCTCCAGCCTGCCTTCCATCATGGAGGATTCCATCATGGATTTCCATTGTTAAAGCAGTCACTCAAAATCTTGTCAATTTAATGAACAATTGTTGTTTCAGGACAACTGGGAATTCAGAAAAAACTGAGGTCAAATCCTGATTTCAAATGACCTTCAGGTCAGAGGGATTCCGACTTGAGCTGGACGACGTTTAAAAACACATTTTCCCTGTCAGAGATACAATTAGTAAAGTAAAGTTGGAGGTTGGTGATTTCCAAGGTCCCAGATGTCTTGAACGCAGCATGATGGTAAATTGGGACTGATGGTCTGTTTACGTAGCAGGTTAGGATAATTAACTTTGCAGGTTAAAATAATCTGGTTTCCCATTGTTGACGTAGCTATGCAGTTCTGAGACAACCATCCGTGGGTGGAGGGGACACAGACTGACGCCTTGATTTACATTTACATTACATTTAAGTCATTTAGCAGACGCTCTTATCCAGAGCGACTTACAAATTGGTGCATTCACCTTATGACATCCAGTGGAACAGTAGTGCATCTAAATCTTTTAAGGGGTGGGGGGGGGGGGGGGGTGAGAGGGATTACTTTATCCTATCCTAGGTATTCCTTAAAGAAGTGGGGTTTCAGGTGTCTCCGGAAGGTGGTGATTGACTCCGCTGTCCTGGCGTCGTGAGGGAGTTTGTTCCACCATTGGGGGGCCAGAGCAGCGAACAGTTTTGACTGGGCTGAGCGGGAACTGTACTTCCTCAGTGGTAGGGAGGCGAGCAGGCCAGAGGTGGATGAACGGAGTGCCCTTGTTTGGGTGTAGGGCCTGATCAGAGCCTGGAGGTACTGAGGTGCCGTTCCCCTCACAGCTCCGTAGGCAAGCACCATGGTCTTGTAGCGGATGCGAGCTTCAACTGGAAGCCAGTGGAGAGAGCGGAGAAGCGGGGTGACGTGAGAGAACTTGGGAAGGTTGAACACCAGACGGGCTGCGTTGATCACACCGACAGTGTTATTGCGCAAAATAGAACGCAGCATAATCTACATATACGGCCAACAGAAGTTCAACATTGACCTACTGCTATTTCTGTCAAGCCATCTGTGGCTCCCGAGTGGCGCAGCAGTCGAAGGCTCTGCATCTCAGCGTTAGAGGTCTTACTACCGACCCTGGTTCGATTCCAGGCTGTATCACAACCGGCCGTGATTGGGAGTCCCATAGGGCGGCGCACAATTAGCCCAGCATTGTCCGGGTTAGGGTTTGGGGTAGGCCGTCATTGTAAATAAGAATTTGTTCTTAACCGACAGACAGCCTGAGGAACAGACAAGGACAGGTCAGTTCTAGCCTGAGAAACAGACAAGGACAGGTCAGTTCTAGCCTGAGGAACAGACAAGGACAGGTCAGTTCTAGCCTGAGGAACAGACAAGGACAGGTCAGTTCTAGCCTGAGGAACAGACAAGGACAGGTCAGTTCTAGGCTGAGGAACAGACAAGGACAGGTCAGTTCTAGGCTGAGGAACAGACAAGGACAGGTCAGTTCTAGGCTGAGGAACAGACAAGGACAGGTCAGTTCTAGGCTGAGGAACAGACAAGGACAGGTCAGTTCTAGGCTGAGGAACAGACAAGGACAAGTCAGTTCTAGGCTGAGGAACAGACAAGGACAGGTCAGTTCTAGGCTGAGGAACAGGCAAGGACAGGTCAGTTCTAGGCTGAGGAACAGACAAGGACAGGTCACTTCTAGCCTAAGGAACAGACAAGGACAGGTCACTTCTAGCCTGAGGAACAGACAAGGACAGGTCAGTTCTAGCCTGAGGAACAGACAAGGACAGCTCAGTTCTAGCCTGAGGAACAGACAAGGACAGGTCAGTTCTAGCCTGAGGAACAGACAAGGACAGGTCAGTTCTAGCCTGAGGAACAGACAAGGACAGGTCAGTTCTAGCCTGAGGAACAGACAAGGACAGGTCAGTTCTAGCCTGAGGAACAGACAAGGACAGGTCAGTTCTAGCCTGAGGAACAGACAAGGACAGGTCAGTTCTAGCCTGGGGAACAGACAAGGACAGCAGAGACTGTGAACCAAGATTGTATTGATGCCGTGTTCATGTGGTAGTCGGAACTAGGAAACTCTGAATTTCAGACTTGCTAACTGGTTGTAGTTATAAATTCTTATTTACAATGACCGCCTAACCCGGACAATGCTGGGCTAATTGTGCGCCGCCCTATGGGACTCCCAATCACGGCCGGTTGTGATTCAGCCTGGAAACGAACCAGGGTCTGCCGCATTCATTGAATCACTAAGTCATAAATAAATCAGTTTCCTAGTTCCGACTAGCAAGTCAACGGGGCATGAGTGACTAATCTGGTCAGTAAGGAACAAAGAGAGACACAGGGATTTGTGCTACCAGTGCTTTAGCCTCCTGGTGGATGGAACAGTCCATTACACCAAGGCATACAACTCAAGGTGAGATGGGTGAGTGATCTTGCATTGGTGATACATCTTAGCAGGAGGGGCAGGATCGACTTTGTGAAACCCAGTCTTAAAACCACCATAATCAAGGCCAGATTAAGAAATCATAGACGCCAGTACATAATATAGACTGGATTTTTTTTCCTGCCTCTTGGGGCCCCCACTTTGGGCCCCCCCACCTTGGGCTCAGGGGTTTCAGCCCCAGTAAACCCCTGCATTAATCCGGCCCTGACCATAATGCACTGTATTCAGAGTTAAAGTAGGCCTACTTGCTGAGGCCTGCACGAAGACAATACCACCATAATGCACTGTATTCAGAGTTAAAGTAGGCCTACTTGGTGAGGCCTGCACGAAGACAATACCACCATAATGCACTGTATTCAGAGTTAAAGTAGGCCTACTTGGTGAGGCCTGCACGAAGACAATACCACCATAATGCACTGTATTCAGAGTTAAAGTAGGCCTACTTGCTGAGGCCTGCACGAAGACAATACCACCATAATGCACTGTATTCAGAGTTAAAGTAGGCCTACTTGCTGAGGCCTGCACGAAGACAATACCACCATAATGCACTGTATTCAGAGTTAAAGTAGGCCTACTTGCTGAGGCCTGCACGAAGACAATACCACCATAATGCACTGTATTCAGAGTTAAAGTAGGCCTACTTGCTGAGGCCTGCACGAAGACAATACCACCATAATGCACTGTATTCAGAGTTAAAGTAGGCCTACTTGGTGAGGCCTGCACGAAGACAATACCACCATAATGCACTGTATTCAGAGTTAAAGTAGACCTACTTGGTGAGGCCTGCACGAAGACAATACCACCATAATGCACTGTATTCAGAGTTAAAGTAGACCTACTTGGTGAGGCCTGCAGGCCTGAAGACAATACCACCATAATGCACTGTATTCAGAGTTAAAGTAGGCCTACTTGGTGAGGCCTGCACGAAGACAATACCACCATAATGCACTGTATTCAGAGTTAAAGTAGGCCTACTTGCTGAGGCCTGCACGAAGACATACCACCATAATGCACTGTATTCAGAGTTAAAGTAGGCCTACTTGCTGAGGCCTGCACGAAGACAATACCACCATAATGCACTGTATTCAGAGTTAAAGTAGACCTACTTGCTGAGGCCTGCACGAAGACAATACCACCATAATGCACTGTATTCAGAGTTAAAGTAGACCTACTTGGTGAGGCCTGCACGAAGACAATACCACCATAATGCACTGTATTCAGAGTTAAAGTAGACCTACTTGGTGAGGCCTGCACGAAGACAATACCACCATAATGCACTGTATTCAGAGTTAAAGTAGGCCTACTTGCTGAGGCCTGCACGAAGACAATACCACCATAATGCACTGTATTCAGAGTTAAAGTAGACCTACTTGGTGAGGCCTGCACGAAGACAATACCACCATAATGCACTGTATTCAGAGTTAAAGTAGACCTACTTGCTGAGGCCTGCACGAAGACAATACCACCATAATGCACTGTATTCAGAGTTAAAGTAGGCCTACTTGGTGAGGCCTGCACGAAGACAATACCACCATAATGCACTGTATTCAGAGTTAAAGTAGACCTACTTGGTGAGGCCTGCACGAAGACAATACCACCATAATGCACTGTATTCAGAGTTAAAGTAGACCTACTTGGTGAGGCCTGCACGAAGACAATACCACCATAATGCACTGTATTCAGAGTTAAAGTAGGCCTACTTGGAGGCCTGAGGACCTGCACCAATACCATAATGCACTGTATTCAGAGTTAAAGTAGGCCTACTTGCCTGAGGCCTGCACTGTAAGACAATACCACCATAATGCACTGTATTCAGAGTTAAAGTAGGCCTACTTGCTGAGGCCTGCACGAAGACAATACCACCATAATGCACTGTATTCAGAGTTAAAGTAGGCCTACTTGCTGAGGCCTGCACGAAGACAATACCACCATAATGCACTGTATTCAGAGTTAAAGTAGGCCTACTTGGTGAGGCCTGCACGAAGACAATACCACCATAATGCACTGTATTCAGAGTTAAAGTAGGCCTACTTGGTGAGGCCTGCACGAAGACAATACCACCATAATGCACTGTATTCAGAGTTAAAGTAGGCCTACTTGCTGAGGCCTGCACGAAGACAATACCACCATAATGCACTGTATTCAGAGTTAAAGTAGACCTACTTGGTGAGGCCTGCACGAAGACAATACCACCATAATGCACTGTATTCAGAGTTAAAGTAGGCCTACTTGGTGAGGCCTGCACGAAGACAATACCACCATAATGCGAAGACAATACCACCATAATGCACTGTATTCAGAGTTAAAGTAGGCCTACTTGGTGAGGCCTGCACGAAGACAATACCACCATAATGCACTGTATTCAGAGTTAAAGTAGACCTACTTGGTGAGGCCTGCACGAAGACAATACCACCATAATGCACTGTATTCAGAGTTAAAGTAGGCCTACTTGCTGAGGCCTGCACGAAGACAATACCACCATAATGCACTGTATTCAGAGTTAAAGTAGGCCTACTTGGTGAGGCCTGCACGAAGACAATACCACCATAATGCACTGTATTCAGAGTTAAAGTAGACCTACTTGGTGAGGCCTGCACGAAGACAATACCACCATAATGCACTGTATTCAGAGTTAAAGTAGACCTACTTGGTGAGGCCTGCACGAAGACAATACCACCATAATGCACTGTATTCAGAGTTAAAGTAGGCCTACTTGGTGAGGCCTGCACGAAGACAATACCACCATAATGCACTGTATTCAGAGTTAAAGTAGGCCTACTTGCTGAGGCCTGCACGAAGACAATACCACCATAATGCACTGTATTCAGAGTTAAAGTAGGCCTACTTGCTGAGGCCTGCACGAAGACAATACCACCATAATGCACTGTATTCAGAGTTAAAGTAGGACCTAATGCACTTGGTGAGGCCTGCTTGGTGAGGCCTGCAAGACAATACCACCATAATGCACTGTATTCAGAGTTAAAGTAGACCTACTTGGTGAGGCCTGCACCTACTTGAAGACAATACCACCATAATGCACTGTATTCAGAGTTAAAGTAGACCTACTTGGTGAGGCCTGCACGAAGACAATACCACCATAATGCACTGTATTCAGAGTTAAAGTAGGCCTACTTGCTGAGGCCTGCCTGCACGAAGACAATACCACCATAATGCACTGTATTCAGAGTTAAAGTAGGCCTACTTGGTGAGGCCTGCACGAAGACAATACCACCATAATGCACTGTATTCAGAGTTAAAGTAGGCCTACTTGGTGAGGCCTGCACGAAGACAATACCACCATAATGCACTGTATTCAGAGTTAAAGTAGGCCTACTTGGTGAGGCCTGCACGAAGACAATACCACCATAATGCACTGTATTCAGAGTTAAAGTAGACCTACTTGGTGAGGCCTGCACGAAGACAATACCACCATAATGCACTGTATTCAGAGTTAAAGTAGGCCTACTTGCTGAGGCCTGCACGAAGACAATACCACCATAATGCACTGTATTCAGAGTTAAAGTAGGCCTACTTGGTGAGGCCTGCACGAAGACAATACCACCATAATGCACTGTATTCAGAGTTAAAGTAGGCCTACTTGGTGAGGCCTGCACGAAGACAATACCACCATAATGCACTGTATTCAGAGTTAAAGTAGGCCTACTTGGTGAGGCCTACCACCATAATGCACTGTATTCAGAGTTAAAGTAGGCCTACTTGAAGGCCTGCACAATACCACCATAATGCACTGTATTCAGAGTTAAAGTAGACCTACTTGGTGAGGCCTGCACGAAGACAATACCACCATAATGCACTGTATTCAGAGTTAAAGTAGGCCTACTTGCTGAGGCCTGCACGAAGACAATACCACCATAATGCACTGTATTCAGAGTTAAAGTAGGCCTACTTGGTGAGGCCTGCACGAAGACAATACCACCATAATGCACTGTATTCAGAGTTAAAGTAGGCCTACTTGGTGAGGCCTGCACGAAGACAATACCACCATAATGCACTGTATTCAGAGTTAAAGTAGACCTACTTGGTGAGGCCTGCACGAAGACAATACCACCATAATGCACTGTATTCAGAGTTAAAGTAGACCTACTTGGTGAGGCCTGCACCTGAAGACAATACCACCATAATGCACTGTATTCAGAGTTAAAGTAGGCCTACTTGCTGAGGCCTGCACGAAGACAATACCACCATAATGCACTGTATTCAGAGTTAAAGTAGGCCTACTTGGTGAGGCCTGCACGAAGACAATACCACCATAATGCACTGTATTCAGAGTTAAAGTAGGCCTACTTGCTGAGGCCTGCAGGCCTGAAGACAATACCACCATAATGCACTGTATTCAGAGTTAAAGTAGGCCTACTTGGTGAGGCCTGCACCTGCACGAAGACAATACCACCATAATGCACTGTATTCAGAGTTAAAGTAGGCCTACTTGGTGAGGCCTGCACGAAGACAATACCACCATAATGCACTGTATTCAGAGTTAAAGTAGGCCTACTTGGTGAGGCCTGCACGAAGACAATACCACCATAATGCACTGTATTCAGAGTTAAAGTAGGCCTACTTGGTGAGGCCTGCACGAAGACAATACCACCATAATGCACTGTATTCAGAGTTAAAGTAGGCCTACTTGGTGAGGCCTGCACGAAGACAATACCACCATAATGCACTGTATTCAGAGTTAAAGTAGGCCTACTTGGTGAGGCCTGCACGAAGACAATACCACCATAATGCACTGTATTCAGAGTTAAAGTAGGCCTACTTGGTGAGGCCTGCACGAAGACAATACCACCATAATGCACTGTATTCAGAGTTAAAGTAGGCCTACTTGGTGAGGCCTGCACGAAGACAATACCACCATAATGCACTGTATTCAGAGTTAAAGTAGGCCTACTTGGTGAGGCCTGCACGAAGACAATACCACCATAATGCACTGTATTCAGAGTTAAAGTAGACCTACTTGCTGAGGCCTGCACGAAGACAATACCACCATAATGCAGCACAGTTAAAAAAGTGCTTTGAATAAGATCCTTTTTGACTGACATTGAAAAACAAGATTTGTTCCTAAAATAAAAAACCCAATTTCAAATTCAGTTTCTTGGTCAAGTTATTAAATGTGGCGTTTAAAATTCAGCTTTTCATCTAACCAAATCCCAAGTTACTTACAGGTAACACTATCAATTTGCTGGCCTCACATCTGAACGTGACTCCACCTGTCTACTTTCAGAGAAGAGAAAACCATACATTTACTCTTGCTTGCATTAAAAGCACACGTTTCAATTGGAAAAAGTTGATTTTGAACAGCATCTTGGTGTCATCAGCATACTTATGAAGATTTGCACTCAACAGTCTTCCCTATATCATTTATATACAGTGTAAAAAAGGATCGGACCCAACAGAACCCAACAGAACTTCCGCACTCAACAACCCGGTCGCATTTCGCTTCGCTCCACAGGTAGTATCACATTTTCATTTCATTTCATTACAGTACAACGGCTTGATTTGTTTGATCGTAGCTAGCTACATAGCTAGCTACATAGCAGTCTTTGTATCAAAGATAATTGTGTAGTCTAGAGCGATTTCCTAGGTTAGCTAGCCAGCTATTGTCGTTCTTTTAACGCAACGTAACGTAATCAACACTGCTAGCTAGCCAGCTAGCCCCATAATAGCACACAGTAGAAACTATTACACTCAACGGAACCTTGATTAGTGTAGTGTCAACAACGCAGCCACTGCCAGCTGCCTACATAGTCAACAACGCAGCCACTGCCAGCTAGCCTACTTCAGCAGTACTGTATCTTTTAATAATTTTAGTCAATAAGATTCTTGCTACGTAAGCTTAACTTTCTGAACACTCGAGACGTGTAGTCCACTTGTCATTCCAATCTCCTTTGCATTAGCGTAGCCTCTTCTGTAGCCTGTCAACTATGTGTCTGTCTATCCCTGTTCTCTCCTCTCTGCACAGACCATAAAACGCCCACACCGCGTGGCCGCGGCCACCCTAATCTGGTGGTCCCAGCGCGACGACCCACGTGGAGTTCCAGGTCTCCGGTAGCCTCTGGAACTGCCGATCTGCGGCCAACAAGGCAGAGTTCATCTCAGCCTATGTCTCCCTCCAGTCCCTCGACTTCTTGGCACTGACGGAAACATGGATCACCACAGACAACACTGCTACTCCTACTGCTCTCTCTTCGTCTGCCCACGTGTTCTCGCACACCCCGAGAGCTTCTGGTCAGCGGGTGGTGGCACCGGGATCCTCATCTCTCCCAAGTGGTCATTCTCTTTTCTCCCTTACCCATCTGTCTATCGCTCCTTTGAATTCCATGCTCGTCACAGTTACCAGCCCTTTCAAGCTTAACATCCTTATCATTTATCGCCCTCCAGGTTCCTCGGAGAGTTCATCAATGAGCTTGATGCCTTGATAAGCTCCTTTCCTGAGGACGGCTCACCTCTCACAGTTCTGGGCGACTTTAACCTCCCCACGCCTACCTTTGACTCATTCCTCTCTGTCTCCTTCTTTCCACTCCTCTCCTCTTTGACCTCACCCTCTCACCTTCCCCCCTACTCACAAGGCAGGCAATACGCTGACCTCATCTTTACTAGATGCTGTTCTTCCGCTAACCTCATTGCAACTCCTCCAAGTCTCCGACCACTACCTTGTATCCTTTTCCCTCTCGCCTCATCCAACACTTCCCACACTGCCCCTACTGGATGGTATCGCGCCGTCCCAACCTTCGCTCTCTCTCCCCGCTACTCTCTCCTCTTCCATCCTATCATCTCTTCCCTCTGCTCAAACCTTCTCCAACCTATCTCCTGATTCTGCCTCCTCAACCCTCCTCTCCTCCCTTTCTGCATCCTTTGACTCTCTATGTCCCCTATCCTCCAGGCCGCCTCGGTCCTCCCCATCCCGCTCCGTGGCACGACGACTCATTGCGAGCTCACAGAACAGGGCTGGGCAGCCGAGCGGAAATGGAGAAAACCTCGCCTCCCTGGGACCTGGCATCCTTTCACTCCCTCCGCTCTACATTTTCCTCTTCTCTCTCTGCTGCTAAAGCCACTTTCTACCACTCTAAATTCCAAGCATCTGCCTCTAACCCTAGGAAGCTCTTTGCCACCTTCTCCTCCCTCCTGAATCCTCCTCCCCTCCCCCTCCTCCCTCTCTGCAGATGACTTCGTCAACCATTTTGAAAAGAAGGTCGACGACATCAGATCCTCGCTTGCTAAGTCAAACGACACCGCTGGTTCTGCTCACACTGCCCTACCCTGTGCTCTGACCTCTTTCTCCCCTCTCTCTCCAGATGAAATCTAGCCTCTTGTGACGGCCTGCCGCCCAACAACCTGCCCGCTTGACCCTATCCTCCTCTTTCTCCAGACCATTTCCGGAGACCTTCTCCCTTACCTCACCTCGCTCATCAACTCATCCCTGACCGCACTGTATTCCGTCTTCAAGAGAGCGAGAGTTGCACCCCTTCTGAAAAAACCTACACTCGATCCTCCGATGTCAACAACTACAGACCAGTATCCCTTCTTTCTTTTCTCTCCAAAACTCTAGAACGTGCCGTCCTTGGCCAGCTCTCCCGCTATCTCTCTCAGAATGACCTTCTTGATCCAAATCAGTCAGGTACGACCCTGCCTCACACAGGAAGCGGCGCAGGTCCTAATCCAGGCACTTGTCATCTCCCGTCTGGATTACTGCAACTCGCTGTTGGCTGGGCTCCCTGCCTGTGCCATTAAACCCCTACAACTCATCCAGAACGCCGCAGCCCGTCTGGTGTTCAACCTTCCCAAGTTCTCTCACGTCACCCCGCTCCTCCGCTCTCTCCACTGGCTTCCAGTTGAAGCTCGCATCCGCTACAAGACCATGGTGCTTGCCTACGGAGCTGTGAGGGGAACGGCACCTCAGTACCTCCAGGCTCTGATCAGGCCCTACACCCAAACAAGGGCACTTTCATCCACCTCTGGCCTCCTCGCCTCCCTACCACTGAGGAGGTACAGTTCCCGCTCAGCCCAGTCAAAACTGTTTCTGCTCTGGCCCCCAATGGTGGAACAAACTCCTCACGACGCCAGGACAGCGGAGTCAATCACCACCTTCCGGAGACACCTGAAACCCCACCTCTTTAAGGAATACCTAGGATAGGATAAAGTAATCCCTCTCACCCCCTTAAAAGATTTAGATGCACTATTGTAAAGTGGCTGTTCCACTGGATGTCATAAGGTGAATGCACCAATTTGTAAGTCGCTCTGGATAAGAGCGTCTGCTAAATGACTTAAATGTAAATGTAAATGTAAACATTGAGCCCAGGGGAACTCCTTTTGTAAACCTCCAAAACCCAGCTTTCAGACCCTCCTGTGCTACACACTGTTCTGTCAGAAGGATTTCATATTCAAACAGCTGGCAAGCTGATGTTCAAATCAAATATAACTTTATTAGTCACACGTGCTGAATGAAACAGGTGTAGACCTCACAGTAAAATGCTTACTTACAAGCCCCTTAACCAACAATGCAGTTTTAAAAAAACTAATAATTAAAGAGCAGCAGTAAATAACAATAGCAGGGCTATATACAGGGGGTACCAGTTCAGAGTCAATGTGTCAATGTGCAGGGGCCACGGAGCGAGGTTTTTGAGGTAATTATGTACATGCAGATAGGGATATTGAAGTGGCTATGCATAAATAATAACAGAGTAGCAGCAGTGTGTGTGTGGGGGGTCAAATAGTCTGGGTAGCCATTTGATTAGCTGTTCAGGAGTCTTATGGCTTGAGGGTAGAAGCTGTTTTGAAGCCTCTTGGAAAAACGGTATCGGTTGCCGGTGCTGTAGCAGAGGGAACAGATGACTTGGGTGGCTGGAGTCTTTGACAATTTTTAGGGCCTTCCTCTGACACCGCCTGGTATAGAGATCCTGGATGGCACGAAGCTTGGCCCCGGTGATGTACTGGGCCGTACGCACTACCCTCCGTAGTGCCTAGCAGTCGGAGGCTGAGCAGTTGCCATACAAGGCAGTGATGCAACCCGTCAGGATGCTCTCGATGGTGCAGCTGTACAACCTTTTGAGGATCTGAGGACCCATGCCAAATCTTTTCAGTCTTCTGAGGAGAAATAGGTTTTGGATTTTGGCCCTAACTCATAGGTTTACTCCAATATCTATATCTTTTTTTTTACATTCCATGTAGACAAACAATTGACATCTTGATTTTAGATTTTTACTTTCAAAATCTACAAGTGATACTGTTTCACAGAACTTTTTGAAATTGGCAGATTTTTTTGGGCTGATTTAAGATAAAACTTCAACCCTGTTACGGTCCACACAGAGACACTGTACTTCTGGAAACACCTACAGCTAAGGCACATGCCCTGGGGTCTGGACCACCCGTTTCATCAGATATCCCTGGGGCCTGGACCACCCATTTCATCAGATATCCCTGGGGTCTGGACCACCCATTTCATCAGATATCCCTGGGGTCTGGACCACCCGTTTCATCAGATATCCCTGGAGCCTGGACCACCCGTTTCATCTGATATCCCTGGGGCCTGGACCACCCATTTCATCTGATATCCCTGGGGTCTGGACCACCCATTTCATCAGATATCCCTGGGGTCTGGACCACCCGTTTCATCAGATATCCCTGGGGTCTGGACCACCCGTTTCATCAGATATCCCTGGGGTCTGGACCACCCGTTTCACCAGATATCCCTGGGGCCTGGACCACCCGTTTCATCAGATATCCCTGGAGCCTGGACCACCCATTTCATCAGATATCCCTGGGGTCTGGACCACCCGTTTCATCAGATATCCCTGGAGCCTGGACCACCCGTTTCATCAGATATCCCTATGAAGATCATTGAACACTATGGGAAAGGAGACAAGGTCTCATATTATAATAGACTCTACTCAACCTTAAGTCTCCAATCAGATTGCATGGGAAAATACTTTATTTAACCTTTATTTAACTAGGCAAGTCAGTTAAGAACAAATTCTTATTTACAATGACTGCCTACCCCGGCCAAACCCGGACGACGCTGGGCCAATTGTGCTCCGCCCTATGGGACTCCCAATCACAGCCGGATGTGATACAGCCTGGAATCGAACCAGGGTGTCTGTAGTGACGCCTCAAGCACTGAGATGCAGTGCCTTAGACCGCTGTGCCACTCGGGAGCCATATGGACATATCCTTCACAGATGAGGAATGGCAAAACATACTGAGGTCCAATAAGACACGAAGACCGTTGCAAGGGAGCTGCGGTCAAGGCTATCTCCGTTGACAACCATCCACAGGTTCTACTGGACTCTCCTGACTGCTGGGGATGCAACCAGGACAGAGGCACCTTGGTTCACGTGTTATGGACATGCCCACATTTACAACAGTTCTGGATGACTCCCTTTGGCCATAGACTGTTCCCTAGACTGTTCCCCAGACTGTTCCCCAGACTGTTCCCCAGACTGTTCCTACTCTCCAATCCCTCTGAACTGAAACAGAATGTCACCCTCGCTGCCTTGTTTTCGTCCTAACCAACTCACTTTTTTTTTGTGACCCCAAACTTTTGAACAGTAATGTATGCCCAGGCCGTGAGCAGAGCAAAAGGCCCAACCCCAACTAATGCACCCCCCCCAAGTCCCATCCTGCACCTAAAAGGTATGTATCAGAAGCTCAACATGCTCTGCTCACACTCCCTTTGGCCCTAGACTGTTCCCCAGACTGTTCCCCAGACTGTTCCCCAGACTGTTCCCCAGACTGTTCCCCAGACTGTTCCCCAGACTGTTCCCCAGACTGTTCCCCAGACTGTTCCCCAGACTGTTCCCTAGACTGTTCCCCAGACTGTTCCCCAGACTGTCACCCTCGCTGACTGTTCCCAGACTGTTCCCCAGACTGTTCCCAGGCCGTGAGCAGACTGTTCCCAACCCCAGACTGTTCCCCTGTTCCCATCCTGACTGTTCCCTCAGACTGTTCCCTAGACTGTTCCCCAGACTGTTCCCCAGACTGTTCCCCAGACTGTTCCTGTTCCCCAGACTGTTCCCCAGACTGTTCCCCAGACTGTTCCCCAGACTGTTCCCCAGACTGTTCCCCAGACTGTTCCCTAGACTGTTCCCCAGACTGTTCCCCAGACTGTTCCCCAGACTGTTCCCCAGACTGTTCCCCAGACTGTTCCCTAGACTGTTCCTACTCTCCCTCTGAACAGAACGTCACCCTCGCCGCCTTGTTTTCGTCCTAACCAACTCACTTTTCAGTCTCAGTCAGGCCTTTTTTAAATGACCCCATTTCTATGAGTAGAAAATGTATTTTTCCTTCCGTCCTTTTCTTGTCGGCTAGGTTCTCTGTTCAGTTGGAGCTCTCAGCGTGGCAAAACAACACGGGGGATTGTAAAACAAAACTACCCTGCTCTGTTCCTGCAAAACTATACCCCCCACCCCCCAAATAGAAGAGCCATGACATTGATCCAGTACAGGATGTGCTAATGGTTAAGACTGCTACATATGAACACATTTGATACAAACTGATTAAGCACATTCAAAACGTTTGAGTTAAGGTGGGCTAGCCAGCTATGCAATATTTCAGACCCCTCCCAACCTCAGATAGCAGGTTGATGCTTGTCATGATTCTTGTCCTGGAGGCAAAACAGAGCCGTTTCCCCTTCGATAGATCAGCTGCAAAGTCCAAATTGGCTACAGTGAATTCGGAAAGTATTCATACCCCTTCACTTTTTCACACAAGAACCCAAAATGACAAAGCGAAAACGGGTTTTTAGAAATGTTTACAAAAAATAAGTATTCTGACCCTTTGCTATGAGTCTCAAAATTGAGCTCAGGTGCATCCTGTTTCCATTGATCATCCTTGAGATGTTTTCTACAACATTATTGGAGTCCAGCTGTGGTAAATTCAGTTGATTGGACATGATTTGGAAAGGCACACACCTGTCTATATAAGGTCCCACAGTTGACAGTGCATGTCAGAGCAAAAACCAAGCCATGAGGTTGAAGGAATTGTCTGTAGAAAACATGATTTTGTTGAGGGAAGGGTACCAAAAAATATCTGCAGCATTGAAGGTCCTCAAGAACACAGTGGCCTCCATTATTCTTAAAATGGGTTTGGAACCACCAAGACTCTTCCTAGAGCTGGCCGCCCGGCCAAACTCAGCAATCGGGAGAGAAGGGCCTTGGTCAGGGAGGTGATCAAGAACCTGATGGTCACTCCGACAGAGCTCGAGAGTTTCTCTGTGGAGATGGTTGTCCTTCTGCAAGGTTCTCCCATCTCTGCAGCACTCCACCAATCAGGCCTTTATGGTAGTGGCCAGATGGAAGCCATTCCTCAATAACACACTCATGACAGCCCGCTTGGAGTTTGCCAAAGTGCACCTAAAGGACTCTCAGACCATGAGAAACAAGATGCTCTGGTCTGATGAAACCAAGATTGAACTCTTTGGCCTGAATGCCAAGCACCACACCTGGAAGAAACCTGGCACCATCCCTACGGTGAAGCATGGTGGTGGCACCATCCCTACAGTGAAGCATGGTGGTGGCACCATCCCTACAGTGAAGCGTGGTGGTGGCACCATCCCTACAGTGAAGCGTGGTGGTGGCACCATCCCTACAGTGAAGCGTGGTGGTGGCACCATTCCTACAGTGAAGCATGGTGGTGGCACCATTCCTACAGTGAAGCATGGTGGTGGCACCATCCCCACAGTGAAGCATGGTGGTGGCACCATTCCTACAGTGAAGCATGGTGGTGGCACCATTCCTACAGTGAAGCATGGTGGTGGCAGCATCATGCTGTGGGGATGTTTTTCAGCGGCAGGGACTAGGAGACTAGTCAGGATCAAGGGAAAGATGAACTGAGCGAAGTACAGAGAGATCCTTTCTAGGGAGTTTTTCCTAGCCAACGTGCTTCAACACCTGCATTGCTTGCTGTTTGGGGTTTTAGGCTGGGTTTCTGTACAGCACTTTGAGATATCAGCTGATGTACGAAGGGCTATATAAATACATTTGATTTGATCCTTGATGAAAACCTGCTCTAGAGCGCTCAGGACCTCAGACTGGAGCGAAGGTTCACCTTCCAACAGGAGAACGACCCGAAGCACACAGCCAAGACAACATAGGAGTGGCTTCGGGAAAAGTCTCTGAATGTTCTTGAGTGGTCCAGCCAGAGACCGGACTTGAATCCGATCGAACATCTCTGGAGACCTGAAAATAGCTGTGCAGCGATGCTCCCCATCCAACCTGACAGAGCTTGAGAGGATCTGCAGAAAAGAATGGGAGAAACTGCCAAAATACAGGTGTGCCAAGCTTGTAACGTCATACCCAAGAAGTCTGCTGTAATCGCTGCCAAAGGTGCTTCAACAAAGTACTGAGTAAAGGGTCTGAATACTTATGTAAATGTAATATTTCATTTTTATTAACAAAATTAAAATAATTGCTAACATTTCTAGACCTGTTTTTGCTTAGTCATCATGGGGTATTGTGATGTCATCATGGGGTATTGTGATGTCATCATGGGGTATTGTGATGTCATCATGGGGTATTGTGCATAGATTAATGAGGAAAATAACAAATGAATCCATTTTAGAATTAGGTTGTAATGTAACAAAATGTGGAAAAAGGGGCAGGTGTCTGAACTTTCCGAACACACTGTATGTTGTCAAAAATCATACAAACACAAGTTAAGATCAAAAAGCAAATTTAAGGTTAGAAATGAGAGTTAGCAGTGTGGTTAACAATTAGGTTTAAAATCAGATTTTATGACTGTGCCAGCTAGTGAGCACTCTGCAGCGCTGCCTCCAGAACAACATTCAAAACTAAGAATGCTCTCCCGTCTTGACCCCCCCCCCCCCTCCTTATCAAGTTGTGTTGACAGAATGCTAATATTAGTTGAAATAAAAGTTACACTACCCAAAATATACTCAATTTGTGGAAGGACCCACACACTCGGTCCTCAGCCCTAGGCTCAATGCCAACAAGGTATCCACACTCACTATGTCCTCTGTGTGCTGTTCTAACCCATCTATGAAAGGGTGTGATGCACTCTTGGTTGGAATGAGGTCCATGTCCATCTCAGCTTTTCTCTTCCTTGGAGAAAAGGTCAGTGGAAGGTCTTTATCCTGTGGAACATGGGCCTTCATATCCAGCAGCACGCTTCTGAGCTGTGAAGACAGGTCAGTCACGTACTGTTCCTCTTGGAGATGATAAGTGAGTTCTGTGATCTCTTTAAGATATCCTGCACATTGCCTCCGTAACCGCAACAGCTTCCTAGAGGACCTCTTCTTTCCTCTTCCAGATGGACCTTCGTATGGACGGTCAATGTTGGAGTCTCCGGTGGCCCGCTTGGTCTTAAACATGACATTTCTTATGTCACTGTCAGTGGGGTAATAGCGCCTGCGAGTAGGTGGAGGGGGCTGCTCTCCATGGAAAAGCTCTTCCACTACAAAGGTGTTCAGATGACACTTCATTTCAGTCATCTTTCTCACACCAGACAGAGTCAGCTGCTCAATCTTCTCTCTCAGCCTGACATCTACAGCTTCCCTAACATGAGCTGCCTGTTGGAGAAAGAACACATGGGTTTATCATAAAGAGGTCAGGGGGTCACTTAACCAACACTCTATTATATAGGTTCTATAGTTATATTTACCTCGCCAACAACTGCATGTGAGCTGTGCTCAGAGAGGGAGGGGAACCTGACACAGTAGACAACCTCTGCCTTCACGGAGCTGGGCGTTTCACTTAGTGCTGCCTTCAGAGTTTGGGAGGCCTCCTTTTTAGAGCACACTGTACTTTCCTCAATCTAGACATGAAAAAGGGGTATTTGTTACATATGTACTGGTACTATGTACGGTGTTAGGCTGATTCACACAGACAGTCCAATTCTGATCTTTTTTCCCCCCACTAATTGATCTTTTGACCAATCAGATCAGCTCTTTTGCCCATAATTGGAAATGGGCTGCCTGTGTAAACACGGCCTTAGACTTTGACCAACTGTAGGCGTAGACGTTAAAACCTTTTCATATTTACCTTAAAATCAGGAAAGCGAATAATGTGGGCGATGTTTATTATAGCCTTGCAGTCCACCTTTTTGGTATTTTGTACCAGTTTCCGTTTCTGTAGAAAGGTATGGTCTTCAAGCTATGGAAGATATGATAATAATACATTTGACTTTTATAGCAAAACATTTAATAATAGTAAAAGAAATTGACTGACAGTACCAGTTAAAAGTTTGGACACAGCTACTCATTCAATTTGTACTATTTTCTACATTGTAGAATAATAGTGAAGACATCAAACCTATGATATAACATGTATGGAATCACGTAGTAACCAAAAAAAGTGTTAAACAATTCCAAATATATTTTTGGATTCTTCAAAGTAGCCACCCTTTGCCTTGACAGTTTTTGTACACGCTTGGCATTCTCTCAACCAGCTTCACCTGGAATGCTTTTCCAACAGTCTTGAGTTCCCACATATGCTGAGCACTTGTTGGCTGCTTTTCCTTCACTCTGCGGTCCAACTCATCGCAAACTATCTCAATTGGGTTGAGGTCGGGTGATTGTGGAGGCCAGGTCATCTGCTGCAGCACTCCATCACTCTCCTTCTTGGTCAAATAGCCCTTACACAGGCTAGAGGTGTGTTTGGTCATTGTCCTGTTGAAAAACAAATGAGTCTCACTAAGCGCAAACCAGATGGGATGGCGTATCGCTGCAGAATGCTGTGGTAGCCATGCTGGTTAAGTGTGCCTTGAATTCTAAATAAAATCACTGACAGCGTCACCAGCAAAGCATCCCCACACCATCACACCTCCTCCTCCATGCTTCACGGTGGGAACCACACATGCAGAGATCATCCATTCATCTACTCTGCGTCTCACAAAGACACGGCGTTTGGAACCAAAAATCTCCAATTTGGACTCAGACCAAAGGACAGATTTCCACCGGTCTAACATCCATTGCTCGTTTTTATTGGCCCAAGTAAGTCTCTTCTTCTTATTGGTGTCCTTTAGTAGTGGTTTCTTTGCAGCAATTCGACCATGAAGGCCTGATCCACGCAGTCTCCTCTGAGCAGTTGATGTTGAGATGTGTCTGTTACTTGAAGTTTGTTATGCAATAATTTGGGCTGCAATTTCTGAGGCTGGAAACTCTAATGAACTTATCCTCTGCAGTAGAGGTAACTCTGGGTCTTCCTTTCCTGTGGCAGTCCTCATGAGAGCCAGTTTCATCATAGCGCTTGATGGTTTTTGCAACTGCACTGGAAGAAACTCAAAGTTCTTGACATTTTCCGAATTGACTGACCTTCATGTCTTAAAGTAAAGATGGACTGTCGTTTCTCTTTGCTTATTTGAGCTGTTCTTGCCATAATATGGACTTGGTCTTTTACCAAATAAGGCTATCTTCTGTATACCACCCCTACCTTGTCACAACACAACTGATTGGCTCAAACGCATAAAGAAGGAAAGAAATTCCACAAATTAACTTTTAACAAGGCACATCTGTTAATTGAAATTTCCAGGTTCCAGGTGACTACCTCATGAAGCTGGTTGAGAGAATGCCAAGAGTGTGCAAAGCTGTCATCAAGGAAAAGGTGGCTACTTTGAAGTATCTCAAATATAAAATATATTTTGATTTTAACACTTTTTTGGTTACTATATGATTCCATATGTTATTTCATAGTTTTGATGTCTTCACTGTAATTCTACAATGTATAAAATAGTAAAAATAAAGAAAAACCCTGGAATGAGTAGGTGTGTCCAAACTGTCAACTGGTACTGTTTATAGCACTTTTCTAGACACCCAAAGCTCTTTACAGTGTACAGGGAAACTCACCACCCTAACCCCACCTACATACTCTTGCAATAAGTGCCATGGCCTCTTTAGTGACCACAGCGTTAGGACAACCCTTTAAAGTCCCATCTTATTGAGGAACATTCCACTGTTAGTACTTCAACATGATTCTAATGAAATGTTATATAAAGTGTGTGGTGTAAAGGACAGTGATCCGTCTATGAACTTACTTCCTTCTTGTCTCTTTCAGCAGCATATTTCTCTTTGGCTTTTGTCTGTCTGTCTTTGCCCTGGTGGCATTCATACGTCTTTGTGCCAACAACTTGAAACGGAACACCATTGAACGGGATACTTTTACTCTCCCAGCTGAGTTTTTTCCGTGCCAAAGGCTGTGCATCTGTTAAAAAGGTCAACAATATGATATATTACTATTAGAATGATAGGCTTGTGGAGGAAACTAACAAAGTTGCTCTCTGTCAAATAACTCATCTGTTCTTGAAAATGGATCCCTTTATGCTGATGATGCAATAGCAATTTTGAGGCAATAAAGTTGAGCATCGTTGACATGGCAGCATTGGTTGCTGCAACCAATGTACTCTTAAGGAGTGTAGGTGAGTCTACCATTACTCTTTAAGGTCAAAGGACCTTATACACTACACGATAAAATAAAAAAATTGGACACCTGCTCGTCGAACATCTCATTCCAAAAATAATGGGTATTAATATGGACTTGGTCCCCCTTTTCCTGCTATAACAGCCTCCACTCTTCTGGGAAGGCTTTCCACTAGATGTTGGAACATTCCTGCTATAACAGCCTCCACTCTTCTGGGAAGGCTTTCCACTAGATGTTGGAACATTACTGAGGGGACTTTCTTCCATTCAGACACAAGAGCATTAGTGAGGTCGGGCTCTGATGTTGGGCGATTAGGCTCGCAGTCGGCCTTCCAATACATCCCAAAGATGTTCGATGGAGTTGAGGTCAGGGCTCCGTGCAGGCCAGTGAAGTTCTTCCACACAGATCTGAAAAACCATTTCTGTATGGACCTCTTTGTGCATGGAAGTATTTAGGGGAATATTCAGGAGAGTATTCAGGAGAATATTTAGGAGAATATTCAGGAGAGTATTCAGGAGAGTATTCAGGAGAATATTCAGGAGAGTATTCAGGGGTATATTTAGGATTGGAAACTTTCCGTGGGGATTATATGCAAATGAACATTAATACCATTTAAATGTAGATGTGTTTTGCATTGGATGTATTTACCATATCATATGGAGACAGAAACATAAACCTTTTACCTCATCAGTAGATATAATTACAAATGATTAAATCCTTCCAATAGAAATAAAAAACAACAATTTAGTTACAAATTGAACTTTAATTAAATGAGTTGACTCTTCACATGGGATGATTTCACTGAACAACAAAAGGGAATATTGAATGATCCATCGCATCTCCCAAAAACGTTTTCAACATACATCTGTAAAATGATAGTCTAGAAACTTTGGTTGTCTTCCTCTCAGGCTTCCATGTCTTCTCCTTGGACCTCCTCAATGTCCACCTCTTGAACATCAGACTCTGAGGCCTCATCTTCACTGTCACTTTCCAACCGTGTTGAGGATGGCTCGTTGTCAGGCTCAAAAAGTCTCAAATTTGTCCGGATGGCCACACATTTTTCAACCCTTGTATTGGTCAGCCTGTTGCGTGCTTTGGTGTGTGTGTTCCCAAACAAGGACCAGGACCAGTTGCGCTCTGAGGCGGCTGATGTTGGTGGGATTTTTTAGGATGATGGAGGCAACAGGGGAAAGAGCCTCAGATCCACAATGTCCCTTCCACCAGGTGGCTGATGAGATATGTTGGCACGGCTGCCATATTGCATCTCCATCCCAAAGCCCTTGCTTGGAAGTGTACTTCACTAGACTGCCAAGAACATTACCCTCATCCAGGCCAAGGTGGCGAGACACGGTAGTGATGACACCATAGGCCTTGTTGATCTCTGCACCAGACAGGATGCTCTTGCCAGCATACTTGGGGTCCAACATGTACGCTGCGGCGTGTTTGGGCTTCAGGCAGAAGTCTTCACACTTTTTGGTGTATTTCAGAACTGAAGTTTCCTCTGCTTGGAGCAACAGTAAAGTGGGCAGGGCAGTACAGATTTAATCTCTTACATCTGCAGGCAGAGTTTGAACATCAGACTGCACGGATTGAGGGAGACAATGCCATCCTATGGTTACCGCTATAGGTTTCAAGGGTTTTGGGCGGCTAACCACTCTCCCCAAATACATCATTCAGGAGGATCCTCTTGGTGGGGCTGTCCATATCGGCAGACTGTGATATGGCCATTTCTTGGAGAGACTCCTTCCCCTCCAGGAGACCGTCAAACATGATGACAAAACCACCCCAACGGGTGTTGCTGGGCAGCTTCAATGTGATGCTCTTATTCTTCTCACGTTGCTTGGTGAGGTAGATTGCTGCTATAACTTGATGACCCTTCACATACCGAACCATTTCCTTGGCTCTCATTGTTTTCAGTGCCATGATGTCCTTGATGAGCAGATTCAATGCATGAGCAGCACAGCCAATGGGTGGGATGTGAGGGAAGGACTCTTCCACTTTAGACCAAGCCGCCTTCATGTTCGCAGCATTGTCTGTCACCGGTGTCTTCTGTGGTCCAAGGTCATTGATGACTGCCTTCAGCTCATCTGCAATGTAGAGACCGGTGTGTCTGTTGTCCCTTGGGTCTGTGCTCTTGTAGAATACTGTGCAAAAGAGTGCTATTTTGTTAATTTTTTTTTGCACTGTTTGTAACTTTTTTTTTTGTACTTATTTTGTACATAATGATGCTGCTACCGTCTCTTATGACCGAAAATAACTTCTGGACATCAGAACTGGGATTACTCACCACGAACTGGAAGAAGATTTCTCCTTTAACGAGTCCAACGAGAAAGATATACTGCTCTCCCGGGAACAGGCCCAAATCCCCGTCATTTGGTGAAGAAAAGACAGAGGAAAAGAGGACGCGGATTGGGCTTCCTTTTGAGAATCCATAGGCCAGCGAGTAAACTCCCACTGCATCAATTCTACTTGCGAACATGCATATTGGAAAATAAAATCGATGACCTACGATTATCCTACCAACCGGACATTAAGAACTGTAATACATTACGTTTCATCAAGTCTTGGCTGAACGACGACACGGATAATATAGAGCCGGAGGGATTTTCAATGCGCCGGCAGAACAGAGAAGCTATGAGGGGTGGGGTTGTGTCTTTTTGTCAATAACAGCTGGTGTGCGATGTCTACTATTAAGGTATTGCTCACCTGAAGTACTGAGTACCTTATGATAAGCTGTAGACCACACTAACTATCTATATTATTCGTAGCCATCTATTTACCAGCACAGGCCAATGCTAGCACTAAGACCGCACTCAACTAACTCTATAAGGCCATAAGCAAACAAGAAAATGCTCACCCTGGAGTGGCGCTCCTTGTGGCCGGGGGCTTTAATGCAGGCAAACTTAAATCGGTTTGACCAAATTTTTACCAGCATGTCACGTGTGCAACCAGAGGGGAAAAAAAACATCCAATAGTCAAAGGTATATGAAATACAAATGGTATAGAGAGAAATAGTCCTATAAATACTATAATAACTACAACCTAAAACCACTTACCTTGGAATATTGAAGTCTCATGTTAAAAGGAACCACCAACTTTCATATGTTCTCATGTTCTGAGCAAGGAACTTAAACATTAGCTTTTTTACATGACACATATTGCACTTTTACTTCTCCAACACTTTGTTTTTGCATTATTTAAACCAAATTGAACATGTTTCATTATTTATTTGAGGCTAAATGGATTTTTATTGATGTATTATATTAAGTTAAAAATAAGTGTTCATTCAGTATTGTTGTAATTGTCATTATTACAAATAAATAAACATTTTCCAAAAATGTTAAATCGTCCAATTAATCGGTATCGGCCTTTTTTGGTCCTCCAATAATCGGTATCGGCGTTGAAAAATCATAATCGGTCGACCTCTAGGCCAAACACACCAAGACAGTCGTGAAGAGGGCACGACAAAACCTTTTCCCCCTCAGGAGACTGAAACTATTTTTCATGGGTCCCCAGATCCTCAAAAAGTTCTACAGCTGCACCATCGAGAGCATCCTGACCGGTTGCATCACCGCTTGGTATGGAAACTGCTCGGCATCTGGCCATAAGGTGCTACAGAGGGTAGTGCGTACGGCCCAGTACATCACTGGGGCCAAGCTTCTTGCCATCCAGGGCCTCTATACCAGGCGGTTGTCGTGGAATTATCAGAATATGTTGGTAACATTTGTAAGATGTTTAATATTCATCAAATGTGTGTAAGTTACTTCTCATAAGAATGTATTTTGTTGTACTATAGTGGTGGCCATTGGCAGTTATCTGTTCTATGTCAGGACTAAGTTGCATGGGCCACATGAGAGGGGAGAGGTCAAAGTGTAATCATGTGTAAACATATCTTATACTCCCTAACTTTCCCAGTGGGGAAAGGAGGGGTTGCAGTGTCTGGAATCATTCTATGCTCCCTCTAATGTTGTTTCTATCTTAACCTATAGCCTCACTCTCCTCTCCGTGAGTTTGTCCTCTGATGGGTTGTATATAAATGACAATTTGATATATGCCTGTTGATATGGAGGATTTGGTTTATGGTTTCTGGGGTTTGGGAAAGGAGACAAAGCTGAACGATGAATTATGTCTAGGCTGTCTGACTATGGGTGTCTTTGCTATTAAAGGAACTCAGTTGCATTGTAAAGGGGCTCTCAGAGAATTCACTGGGAGACACTGAATTTATCTGAGAGTCACAGGATTGTGATAAGAGCTCATATAATTAAAGATGGACTTTTATAACTAACTCTGACGTGTGTGTGTGTGGTTTGCTCCCATGATTAGGTAAATAAGAGGAAATTTCCACGACACGGTGTCAGAGGAAAACACAAGCCATAAAAGACTGCTGAACAATTAATCAAATGGCCACAGGACTATTACATTGACCACCTCCCATTTGTTTTGTACACTGCTGCTACTCGCTGTTTATTATCTATACATAGTCACTTCACCCCTACCTACATGTACAAATTCCCTGTAACCTCTACCCCCACACACTGACTCAGTACTGGTACTCCCTGTATATAACCTCCACACTGACTCTGTACTGGTACTCCCTGTATATAGCCTCCACACTGACTCTGTACTGGTACTCCCTGTATATAACCTCCACACTGACTCTGTACTGGTACTCCCTGTATATAACCTCCACACTGACTCTGTACTGGTACTCCCTGTATATAGCCTCCACACTGACTCTGTACTGGTACTCCCTGTATATAGCCTCCACACTGACTCTGTACTGGTACTCCTGTATATAACATTGACTCAACACTGACTCTGTACTGGTACTCCCTGTAGACTCTGTACTGGTACTCCCTGTATATAGCCTCCACACTGACTCTGTACTGGTACTCCCTGTATATAGCCTCCACACTGACTCTGTACTGGTACTCCCTGTATATAGCCTCCACACTGACTCTGTACTGGTACTCCCTGTATATAGCCTCCACACTGACTCTGTACTGGTACTCCCTGTATATAGCCTCCACACTGACTCTGTACTGGTACTCCCTGTATATAACCTCCACACTGACTCTGTACTGGTACTCCTGTATATAGCCTCCACACTGACTCTGTACTGGTACTCCTGTATATAGCCTCCACACTGACTCTGTACTGGTACTCCCTGTATATAGCCTCCACACTGACTCTGTACTGGTACTCCCTGTATATAGCCTCCACACTGACTCTGTACTGGTACTCCCTGTATATAGCCTCCACACTGACTCTGTACTGGTACTCCCTGTATATAACCTCCACACTGACTCTGTACACTCCCTGTATATAGCCTCCACACTGACTCTGTACTGGTACTCCCTGTATATAACCTCCACACTGACTCTGTACTGGTACTCCTGTATATAGCCTCCACACTGACTCTGTACTGGTACTCCCTGTATATAGCCTCCACACTGACTCTGTACTGGTACTCCCTGTATATAACCTCCACACTGACTCTGTACTGGTACTCCCTGTATATAACCTCCACACTGACTCTGTACTGGTACTCCCTGTATATAGCCTCCACACTGACTCTGTACTGGTACTCCCTGTATATAGCCTCCACACTGACTCTGTACTGGTACTCCCTGTATATAGCCTCCACACTGACTCTGTACTGGTACTCCCTGTATATAGCCTCCACACTGACTCTGTACTGGTACTCCCTGTATATAGCCTCCACACTGACTCTGTACTGGTACTCCCTGTATATAGCCTCCACACTGACTCTGTACTGGTACTCCCTGTATATAGCCTCCACACTGACTCTGTACTGGTACTCCTGTATATAGCCTCACACTGACTCTGTACTGGTACTCCCTGTATATAGCCTCCACACTGACTCTGTACTGGTACTCCTGTATATAGCCTCCACACTGACTCTGTACTGGTACTCCCTGTATATAGCCTCCACACTGACTCTGTACTGGTACTCCCTGTATATAGCCTCCACACTGACTCTGTACTGGTACTCCCTGTATATAGCCTCCACACTGACTCTGTACTGGTACTCCCTGTATATAGCCTCCACACTGACTCTGTACTGGTACTCCCTGTATATAGCCTCCACACTGACTCTGTACTGGTACTCCCTGTATATAGCCTCCACACTGACTCTGTACTGGTACTCCCTGTATATAGCCTCCACACTGACTCTGTACTGGTACTCCTGTATATAACCTCCACACTGACTCTGTACTGGTACTCCCTGTATATAACCTCCACACTGACTCTGTACTGGTACTCCCTGTATATAGCCTCCACACTGACTCTGTACTGGTACTCCCTGTATATAACCTCCACACTGACTCTGTACTGGTACTCCCTGTATATAACCTCCACACTGACTCTGTACTGGTACTCCCTGTATATAGCCTCCACACTGACTCTGTACTGGTACTCCCTGTATATAACCTCCACACTGACTCTGTACTGGTACTCCCTGTATATAGCCTCCACACTGACTCTGTACTGGTACTCCCTGTATATAGCCTCCACACTGACTCTGTACTGGTACTCCCTGTATATAACCTCCACACTGACTCTGTACTGGTACTCCCTGTATATAGCCTCCACACTGACTCTGTACTGGTACTCCTGTATATAGCCTCCACACTGACTCTGTACTGGTACTCCTGTATATAGCCTCCACACTGACTCTGTACTGGTACTCCCTGTATATAACCTCCACACTGACTCTGTACTGGTACTCCCTGTATATAGCCTCCACACTGACTCTGTACTGGTACTCCCTGTATATAGCCTCCACACTGACTCTGTACTGGTACTCCCTGTATATAGCCTCCACACTGACTCTGTACTGGTACTCCTGTATATAACCTCCACTGACTGACTCCCTGTATATAACCTCCACACTGACTCTGTACTGGTACTCCTGTATATAGCCTCCACACTGACTCTGTACTGGTACTCCCTGTATATAGCCTCCACACTGACTCTGTACTGGTACTCCCTGTATATAGCCTCCACACTGACTCTGTACTGGTACTCCCTGTATATAGCCTCCACACTGACTCTGTACTGGTACTCCCTGTATATAACCTCCACACTGACTCTGTACTGGTACTCCCTGTATATAGCCTCATTATTGTTATGTTATTGTGTTAATTTTTATTTCAGTCTACTTGGTAAATATTTTCTTAACTCTTCTTGAACTGCACTGTTGGTTAAGAGCTTGTAAGTAAGCATTTCATGGTAAGGTCTACACTTGTTGTATTCGGCGCATGTAACAAATAGTTTGATTTGACATGATCAGAATTGACTGTAGCAACATATAAAGCGCCCACAAGCTACCAGTGGCTGAAAACACAATTGCAGCGGGATGTACGAGTGACGAATTTCCGGGCAAGGATGGTCCATTTAAAATGAATTCCTTCCTCCCTCGCCCTGCAAGTGTAAACTCGTCAGACGTCATGATAAGTCATCAGAAGTGTCCACTTAATTTGAGGGCTGAGGGGAGAGTGTGTTTTGAATGCAGCCTTTATTGTACAATCACCGACGAAGTGGCTTAGACTTCGGCTTGCCTCTAGAACAAATGTTGTGCGCCCGAACAACAGACCGAAAGGGTAAACCAGACACGTCTTCGGGGCTATAAAGCAGAAGCGTCCCTTTAGAATGGTAGTGAGAGAAAATCCAGTCGCGGGTAGTGGGAGCGGATGGAAGTAGCGGAAACTGGGCCGACATTCTGCTAATTTTGTCGTCGATGAAACATCCGATCTCAATACATTTTTAATGTCCCAAAAGTACAATATGTTACGAGCACAGTGCGCTAAGTTTTATAGACTTGAAGCTTTGCCGAAGTTTAAAGAAATTGCGTTTAGGAGTGCAAGGTCGAATTGAGTTTGTGCTTGGCTTTGCCCACTATGCTCATACTGTAAACAACACAGATGAACTAACGTCGTTTTGGAAACATTTTTTTAAACGAAAAAGCCAAAATGTCATAATATATGCACGAATTTTCCAAACTGTTCGGCTGGGAAGAATCCCTGGTTCATCGTCCGTGCTTCAGCTGATGACACTGAACATGGAAAGACCCACTGAGACGGGCAAACCCCACTCCGTTGCCAGCAACATTGCATAGCAATATTGCCCCCCCAGAAATGGCCAGTGTATCATTAGCCGTCACGTAAGTAACTTAGTTATTTCAACAGTAATTAATGAAAATGTCTAATTTATTGGGCTAGTGTATCATCAGCTTTAGGTCATTTTAGATGAGTAGCAAAAGTAAGCTACTAGCTACCTAATGTTAGCTATTTAGGCTATGTTATGTTTTTAAAGGTAACTTACCCTTTTGCCCAAAACTTTTGTCCTTTCTCAATGTTATGAATTTCAGTGACGTTTCCAATTCTTGTTCCCGAATGTATTTAGTTATTTCGTCCTCAAACTTGAACTCGAGGTATGCCATTTCGAAAATATGGCGTTTTCCACCATAGATATTAAGCAGTGTACTAGCACAGTTTCTAAACCTAGAGACGCAACATCGCGATACTTCCGGGAACGCTTGCGGACCAGGACGAAGCCTCGATCACACCAACAGTTTTCCCCTCCCCCGTTTTGGAACCAAGAAGTACATTCATTTCCGATTTAACGCTGTGTATGCATTACAGTATTGCTGAGGCAGTTGTGTGGCGTATTATATATATATATATATATATGAGAGAGAAATGTCCTTGTTTTTGAAAGAAAAACAAAACATTTTGTCCATTAAAATAACATCAAATAGATCAGAAATACAGTGTAGATGTGTAATTGATTCAAACTACATAATAGTAGGCTGATACACAGCCAATACAGTAGGTGGCAACATGCCCCTAGAACAATTGTTAGAAGAACAACAATAACAACATTTGGCCTCACACTCCAGAACAGTAGGTGACGCCAAGTGGTTTGTGCTGATTGTACGGCGATTGTGACAGCCTGGTTAATTGGTGTCCCTTGACAAGGCAAGAACAAGATGTATGTCAGGAGAAGTGCAGTATTATCTTGACTTGGAAATGGAGGAGGAATGGAGGGAAAATGAGTGGCAGAGGAGGTCTAAGAGAGAGATGGAGGAAGAGGGTCAACTTGAGTCAGGTAAAAATGGTGGGGGAAAAAGGAGGTGGTGAAGTTATCGGAGCCCGAGGCGTGCACCGAGAGTCAGGATAAAGATGAGTCTGTGACAGCAGGAGTGAAGTTTTTGGAGAAAGTGGACGCCTGCCTTTTGGCTGATCCATTTGTGGTTTCAGGGTGGGTGAAAACGGAATTGGGTGCTGTGGAATCGGTGAGGGTAACCAGAAGTGGTCTTGTGGTAATTGTATGTGTTTCTGCTGGTCCGAGGGAGCAGGCGCTCCACGTTAAACGAATGGGGACAAGAGGTGTGAATTGTTTTGCTCTCAAGAAAAGGGCGCCATTGAAAGGAGTGATTACTGGGGTAGCGGTAAAAGCTGACCAACTGAAGGGGAAGATTCCCGGTGTTCGTGATGCTCGTCGTTTGATGCGTGAGTGGAGAAACAGAAGAGTCATTGTCTGTTCTTTTGAGTTTTGATGTTGAGTCTGCCCGACAAAGTGCTGTTAGGATATATGTTTTCCTGTACGAACTTTTGTGCCGGTTACATTACGTTGTTTCAGGTGTCAAGCTTGTGGGCATGTGGCAGCAGTGTGTAGGAGGGAGGTACCTATGTGTGCAGAAGGGCATGAGACAAAGAAATGTGTAGCATTGGGGAAAGTAGTGGTATATGTTAATTGTAGCAGTGCCCATTGGGCTGGGGATCAGAAATGTCCCGTGCGAGAGAGGCAGGTTGAGGTTTCCAGGGTTAGAGTAGTGCAGAAGTTGTCATACACTGAGGCAGTGAAAAAAGTAGAGGAAGGGGGAGGGATCCTGAGAGGAGTGGTGTGAATAGTAGATCTGTACCAGTACAGAGGGATAAACCAACAAGTGATATACAGTTGAAGTCAGAAGTACATACACCTTAGCCAAATACATTTAAACTCAGTTTTTCACAATTCCTGACATTTTAATCCTAGTAAAAATTCCCTGTTTTAGGTCAGTTAGGATTACCACTTTATTTTAAGAATGTGAAATGTCAGAATAATAGTAGAGAATTATTTATTTCAGCTTTTATTTCTTTCATCACATTTCCAGTGGGTCAGAAGTTTACATACACTCAATTAGTATTTGGTAGCATTGCCTTTAAATTGTTTAACTTGGGTCAAATGTTTCAGGTAGCCTTCCACAAGCTTCCCACAATAAGTTGGGTGAATTTTGGCCCATTCCTTTTGACAGAGCTGGTGTAACTGAGTCGGGTTTGTAGGCCTCCTTGCTCGCACACGCTTTTTCAGTTCTGCCCACAAATTTTCTTGTAGGATTGAGGTCGGGGCTTTTTGATGGTCACTCCAATACCTTGACTTTGTTGTCCTTAAGCCATTTTGTCACAACTTTGGAAGTATTGGGGTAATTGTCCATTTGGAAGACCCATTTGCGACCAAGCTTTAACTGATGTCTTGAGATGATGCTTCAATATATCCACATAATTGTCCTCCCTCATGATGCCATCTATTTTGTGAATTGCACCAGTCCCTCCTGCAGCAAAGCACCCACACAACATGATGCTGCCACCCCCGTGCTTCACGGTTGGGATGGTGTTTTTCGGCTTGCAAGCTTCCCCCTTTTTCCTCCAAACATAACGATGGTCATTATAGTCAAACAGTTCTATTTTTGTTTCATCAGACCAGAGGACATTTCTCCAAAAAGTATGATCTTTGTCCCCATGTGTAGTTGCAAACCGTAGTGGTGGTTTTGGAGCAGTGGCTTCTTCCTTGCTGAGTAGCCTTTCAGGTTATATCGATATTGGACTCGTTTTACTGTGGATATAGATACTGTTGTACCTGTTTCCTCCAGCATTTTCACAAGGTTCTTTGCTGTTCTGGGATTGATTTTCACTTTTCGCACCAAAGTACGTTCATCTCTAGGAGACAGAACGTGTCTCCTTCCTGAGTGGTATGACGGCTGTGTGGTCCCATTGTGTTTATACTTGCGTACTATTGTTTGTACAGATGAACGTGGTAGCTTCAGGCATTTGGAAATTGCTCCCAAGGATGAACCAGACTTGTGGAGGTCTGCAATTTTTTTTCTGAGGTCTTGGCTGATTTCTTTTGATTTTCCCATGATGTCAAGCAAAGAGGCAATGAATTTGAAGGTAGGCCTTGAAATAGATCCACAGGTGCACCTCTAATTGGCTCAAACTATGTAAATTAGCCTATCAGAAGCTTCTAAAGCCATAACATAATTTTCTGGAATTTTCCACGCTGTTTAAAGGCACAGTCAACTTAGTGTATGTAAACTTCTGACCCACTGGAATTTTGATACAGTGAAATTGTTGGGAAAATGTATGTGTGTCATGCACAAAATAGATGTCCTAACCGACTTGCCAAAACTATAGTTTGTTAACAAGAAATTTGTGGAGTGGTTGAAAAATGAGTTTTAATGTATGTAAACTTCCGACTTGGAGTTTTGGCATTTTATAGCAATCGTTATCAACTGTTCTGCAGAGATGGAACGTAAAGTCGCAGAAAATAGAAGTTGTGGTGGCAGCTGCAGAGAGGTCTTTGGGTGTGTGAGACTTGACATCAGAATAATTACAGGGTGTGTTAAGTGGTGGTCTCCCATCCTTTCAGGCTGTTGGCCTGAAGTAGAACTAAATATATATTGTTTTATTTTAACTCGGCAAGTCAGTTAAGAACAAATTCTTATTTTCAATGACGGCCAAAGAACAGTGGGTTAACTGCCTTGTTCAGGGGCAGAATGACAGATTTGAACCTTGTCAGCCCAGGGATTTGACCTAGCAACCTTTCAGTTACTGGCTCAATGCTCTAACCACTAGGCTACCCTGCCACCCCAATAGTGGAGCATGGTATTTATTATGATTTATTATTATTTTGTGAGTGTAGTGTGAAATTGTAGGGCATTTGTTGTATTTTTTATATATATTTTTTAGCAAGGTATAAGGGAGTTATACTCCAGTCTAATGGTAGCGGTAAACCTCCTCGGAGAAGAACAGTAGGTGGCAGTGTATGCTGCTAAAGGTTGAATGCGATCCGCCAACCCAATCTCAAAGAAGAAGAACGTATTCGCTAACGCCGCATTTTCGAAATGGCATATCTCGAGTTCAAGTTTGAGGACGAAATAACTAAATACATTCGGGAACAAGAATTGGCAACGTCACTGAAATTCGTAATATTGGGAAAGGACAAAAGTTTTGGACAAAAGGGTACGTTGTCTTGTCTTTTTTTAATGTTATAACTAGTAGCTAACTTTTGCTACTCTCATCTAAAATGATGCTAGCTAAGTTAGCTAGCTAGCATAACAGATTCCATTCCAAGGGCTCGACCAGAGAGAAACTTTGTTAGTTTCCCGACAAGCCTATCATTCTAATAGTAATATATCATATTGTTGACCTTTTTAACAGATGCACAGCCTTTGGCACGGAAAAAACTCAGCTGGGAGAGTAAAAGTATCCCGTTCAATGGTGTTCCGTTTCAAGTTGTTGGCACAAAGACGTATGAATGCCACCAGGGCAAAGACAGACAGACAAAAGCCAAAGAGAAATATGCTGCTGAAAGAGACAAGAAGGAAGTAAGTTCATAGACGGATCACTGTCCTTTACACCACACACTTTATATAACATTTAATTAGAATCATGTTGAAGTACTAACAGTGGAATGTTCCTCAATAAGATGGGACTTTAAAGGGTTGTCCTAACGCTGTGGTCACTAAAGAGGCCATGGCACTTATTGCAAGAGTATGTAGGTGGGGTTAGGGTGGTGAGTTTCCCTGTACATGGTAAAGAGCTTTGGGTGTCTAGAAAAGTGCTATAAAAGTCTAAATGTATTATTATTATATCTTCCGTAGCTTGAAGACCATGCCTTTGTAAAGAGACGGAAACTGGTACAAAATACCAAAAAGGTGGACTGCAAAGCTATAATAAACATCGCCCACGTTATCCGCTTTCCTGATTTTAAGGTAAACATGAACTTATATCAAGGTCTAGGGCTAGGCCTTCTGTTGGTCTGTCTAAAAAAATGTTTTTTTATCAGAATTGAGCTGGATATGTAAACACAACCTGTGAATCAGCCTAACATAGTACCAGTACATATGTAACAAATACCACTGTTTTTATGTCTAGATTGAGGAAAGTACAGTGCGCTCTAAAAAGGAGGCCTCCCAAACTCTGAAGGCAGCACTAAGTGAAACGCCCAGCTCCGTGAAGGCAGAGGTTGTCTACTGTGTCAGGTTCCCCTCCCTCTCTGAGCACAGCTCACATGCAGTTGTTGGCGAGGTAAATATAACTATAGAACCTATATAATAGAGTGTTGGTTAAGTGACCCACTGACCTCTTTATGATAAACCCATGTGTTCTTTCTCCAACAGGCAGCTCATGTTAGGGAAGCTGTAGATGCCAGGCTGAGAGAGAAGATTGAGCAGCTGACTCTGTCTGGTGTGAGAAAGATGACTGAAATGAAGTGTCATCTGAACACCTTTGTAGTGGAAGAGCTTTTCCATGGAGAGCAGCCCCCTCCACCTACTCGCAGGCGCTATTACCCCACTGACAGTGACATAAGAAATGTCATGTTTAAGACCAAGCGGGCCACCGGAGACTCCAACATTGACCGTCCATACGAAGGTCCATCTGGAAGAGGAAAGAAGAGGTCCTCTAGGAAGCTGTTGCGGTTACGGAGGCAATGTGCAGGATATCTTAAAGAGATCACAGAACTCACTTATGATCTCCAAGAGGAACAGTACGTGACTGACCTGTCTTCACAGCTCAGAAGCGTGTTGCTGGATATGAAGGCCCATGTTCCACAGGATAAAGACCTTCCACTGACCTTTTCTCCAAGGAAGAGAAAAGCTGAGATGGACATGGACCTCATTCCAACCAAGAGTGCATCACACCCTTTCATAGATGGGTTAGAACAGCACACAGAGGACATAGTGAGTGTGGATACCTTGTTGGCATTGAGCCTAGGTTAGTAGGGCTGCGTGGATACCTTGTTGGCATTGAGCCTAGGGTAGTAGGGCTGAGTGGATACCTTGTTGGTATTGAGCCTAGGTTAGTAGGGCTGCGTGGATACCTTGTTGACATTGAGCCTAGGTTAGTAGGGCTGAGTGGATACGTTGTTGGTATTTAGCCCAGGGCTGATGACTGTGTGGGTTCTGCCACCAATTGAGTATATTTTGGGTAGTGTTAACTTTTATTTCAACTACTGTTAATATTCTCTTAATGTAACAGATGTGAAATGGCTAGCTAGATTAAAGTTATACTGTTACATTAACAACTTCATAAAAACATGTTTTCTCATCTGTAATGTAAAACAAATACATGACTATAGTAAGTCATTTAGGAGGCATATAAACACACTGTTCCACTCATCTGCAGCTACTCTGTACTTTATTTTATTATGGTCTGTCCTGATGCCTAGTCACTTTACCCTGCACATTTATCTCCTTGATCTGGTACTTCCTGTATATAGTTGCACATTGATCTGGTACTGGTAATCCCTGTATATAGTTGCACATTGATCTGGTACTGGTAATCCCTGTATATAGCTGCACATTGATCTGGTAATCCCTGTATATAGCTGCACATGGATCTGGTACTTCCTGTATATAGCTGCACATTGATCTGGTAATCCCTGTATATAGCTGCACATTGATCTGGTAATCCCTGTATATAGCTGCACATTGATCTGGTAATCCCTGTATATAGCTGCACATTGATCTGGTAATCCCTGTATATAGCTGCACATTGATCTGGTACTGGTAATCCCTGTATATAGCTGCACATTGATCTGGTACTGGTAATCCCTGTATATAGCTGCACATTGATCTGGTAATCCCTGTATATAGCTGCACATTGATCTGGTAATCCCTGTATATAGCTGCACATTGATCTGGTACTGGTAATCCCTGTATATAGCTGCACATTGATCTGGTAATCCCTGTATATAGCTGCACATTGATCTGGTAATCCCTGTATATAGCTGCACATTGATCTGGTAATCCCTGTATATAGCTGCACATTGATCTGGTAATCCCTGTATATAGCTGCACATTGATCTGGTAATCCCTGTATATAGCTGCACATGGATCTGGTACTGGTAATCCCTGTATATAGCTGCACATGGATCTGGTACTGGTAATCCCTGTATATAGCTGCACATGGATCTGGAACTTCCTGTATATAGTTGCACATTTATCTCCTTGATCTGGTACTTCCTGTATATAGCTGCACATTGATCTGGTACTTCCTGTATATAGTTGCACATGGATCTGGTACTGGTAATCCCTGTATATAGCTGCACATGGATCTGGAACTTCCTGTATATAGTTGCACATGGATCTGGAACTTCCTGTATATAGTTGCACATTTATCTCCTTGATCTGGTACTTCCTGTATATAGCTGCACATTGATCTGGTACTTCCTGTATATAGCTGCACATTGATCTGGTACTTCCTGTATATAGTTGCACATTGATCTGGTACTGGTAATCCCTGTATATAGCTGCACATTGATCTGGTAATCCCTGTATATAGCTGCACATTGATCTGGTAATCCCTGTATATAGCTGCACATTGATCTGGTAATCCCTGTATATAGCTGCACATTGATCTGGTAATCCCTGTATATAGCTGCACATTGATCTGGTACTGGTAATCCCTGTATATAGCTGCACATTGATCTGGTACTGGTAATCCCTGTATATAGCTGCACATTGATCTGGTACTGGTAATCCCTGTATATAGCTGCACATTGATCTGGTACTGGTAATCCCTGTATATAGCTGCACATTGATCTGGTACTGGTAATCCCAGTATATAGCTGCACATTGATCTGGTCTGGTAATCCCTGTATATAGCTGCAATCTGGTACTGGTAATCCCTGTATATAGCTGCACATTGATCTGGTACTGGTAATCCCTGTATATAGCTGCACATTGATCTGGTACTGGTAATCCCTGTATATAGCTGCACATTGATCTGGTACTGGTAATCCCTGTATATAGCTGCACATTGATCTGGTACTGGTAATCCCTGTATATAGCTGCACATTGATCTGGTACTGGTAATCCCTGTATATAGCTGCACATTGATCTGGTACTGGTAATCCCTGTATATAGCTGCACATTGATCTGGTACTGGTAATCCCTGTATATAGCTCCACATTGATCTGGTACTGGTAATCCCTGTATATAGCTCCACATTGATCTGGTACTGGTAATCCCTGTATATAGCTGCACATTGATCTGGTACTGGTAATCCCTGTATATAGCGTTATTATTGTGTATTCTATTCCTTTTACAATCCCCATGTTTTTTTTTTACTTTGAATCGTTGTGAAGGGCTGTAAGCAAGAATTTCACGGGTAAGGTCTACACCTGTTATATTCGGCGCATGTGACAAATAAAATGTGTTTTTGAAGTGCCCAAATAAAGTAACAGGGTTGACCTTAAAAGTGTTGACGTTTAATCTTAAATCAGACCATTTCTAAATATGCATTAATGACCGTTTCTTTGAAGCTGTGTATGTTTTACTTGTCGATTTATTTATTTTTTTAAACAAAAATTGAAAATCAAGATGTATCAATTTGTTTGTTTTTTATAATGGCATGTAGATATTGGAGTTAACCTATTTTGGGTTAAAACAACTAACTCTTGAGTAAGGGCCAACATGATTAGCTTGCAATCTGATTGGTTGATCTGATTGAGTGGTTGATCTGGTTGAGTGCATTGTTTTACAACTAAATATTCCCTTTCCTTGAATAAGCAACCTGGTCTCGGAGAATTTGGTAATATTCTGTACGTAAATCCGAGATACTCCATTTTAGTATATGTTTCGTATGGTATATATTAATCTGGAGATGTCCATCACCCATTCCGTATGATGTCTTACGAAGTACAATTATTATTCTATTTTACGAATTTGCAGAAAATATGCTATGTTACGAATTCAAGCTAGGTGGGTAATGTTAACCAGGCTAGGGGTTAGGTTAGGGGAAGGGTTAGCTAACATACTAAGTAGCTAAAATGCTAAAGTTGTCTATGATGAGATTCAAACTCTCAACCTTTGGCTGTGTTATACACCTACCCAGCCACCTGACTTCAGTAACCAAACCAAACGTAACATACGGTGCATTCAGAAAGTATTCAGACCCCTTTTACCACAATCTGTTACGTTACAGCCTTATTCTAAAATGGATTAAATTAAATGTTCATCAATCTACACACCATACCCCCTAATGACAAAGCGAAAACAGGTTTTTATACATTTTTGTGAATTTATTTTTTTAAAATTACATCTAAAACGGATACCTTATTTGCATAGGTTTTCAGACCCTTTGTGATGAGCCTTGAAATTGATCTCAGGTACAGCCTGTTTCCATTGATCATCCTTGAGATGGTTCTACAACTTGATTGGAGTCCACCTGTGGTCAATTCAATTGATTGGACATGATTTGGAAAGGCACACACCTGTCTATATAAGGTCCCACAGTTGACAGTGCATATCAGAGCAAAAACCAAGCCATGAGGTTGAAGGAATTGTCCGTAGAGCGCCGAGACAGGATTGTGTCGAGGCACAGATCTGGGGAAGGATACCAAAACATGTCTGAAGCATTGAAGGTCCCCAAGAAGAGTGGCCTCCATCATTCTTAAATTGAGAAGTTTGGAACCACCAAGACTCTTGCTAGAGCTGGCCGCCTGGCTAAACTGAGCAATCTGGGGAGAAGGGCCTTGGTCAGGGAGGTGATCAAGAACCTGATGGTCACTCTGACAGAGCTCTAGAGTTCCTCTGTGGAGATGAGAGAACCTTCTGGAATGACAACCATCTCTGCAGCCCTCCACCAATCAGGCCTTTATGGTAGAGTGGCCTGATGGAAGCCACTCCTCAGTAAAAGGCACACGTCAGCCCGCTTGGAGTTTGCCAAAAGGCATCTAAAGGACTCTCAGAAAACATTGGAAACAAATTCTCTGGTCTGATAACCAAGATTGAACTCTTAAGCCTGAATGCCAAGTGTCACGTCTGAAGGAAACATGGCACCATCCCTACGGTGAAGCATGGTGGTGGTGGCATCATGCTGTGGGGATGTTTTTCAGCGACAGGGACTGAGAATGTCCTAGAGTCTGAATGTTTTTGAGTGGCCCAGCCAGAACCTGGACTTGAATTCGGTCGAACATCTCTGGAGAGAACTGAAAATAGCTGTGCAGCAACGCTCCCCATCCAACCTGACAGAGCTTGAGCGTATCTGCAGAGATGAATGGGAGAAACTGCCCAAATACAGGTGTAGCATCATACCCAAGAAGACTGTGATCGCTGCCAAAGGTGCTTCAACAAAGTACTGAGTAAAGGGTTTGAATACTTATGTAAATGTGATATTTCAGTTTTTTATATTAATACATTTAGCCAACATTTCTAAACCTGTTTTTGTTCTGTCGTTATGGGGTTGGGGGAAGAAAAAAACAGTTATCAACTTTAGAATAAGGCTGTAAAGTCAAGGGTTCTGGATACTTTCTGATTGCACTGTATCATACTAATTTGAGTGTCCTGGACTTCCACGTACTATGTTACGTCTAGTCTTTGAGACCAGGCTGGAATAAAATCCGATTACCACTTTTGCATTTAGAACAGGCCACCGTTGGTTTTATTATAGCTAATAAATAACCAAATCAATGCGGTAACGGAAACGTATGGCCTTTCTCTCAATTGGATTTTTGCTCAACTCCTTCGTTCTGGCTCTCTGTCACTTTTTTGATAAAGATCATATGTAAACGACGAGAGGAAATTGGGATGAAAAATGTGCTTGTATGAAATTCTCCACTCGCGCATCATCATGCAAATGAGGTTTAAAGTGGTGGATTCCGAAATAAATGAGGAAAGTGATTACAACCCAATTAAGTTAGTTGTGCAAGACGTTTTGTATGTAACCAATACTTTTCTTAATCAACGTGGCAGGTTGGGAGAATGAGGTTATCTTAACCTGCTATGTAAACGTACCATCAGTATTGCCTTGTTCACGTGCTAGTCGGAACTAGTCAACTCTGAAATGGCGACTTGCTAAGTGTTGTAGTTGAAGCGGCAGGTAGCCTAGTGGTTAGAGCGTTGGACTAGTAACCGAAAGGTTGCAGACAAGGTCAAAATCTGTCGTTCTGCCCCTGAACAAGGCAGTTAACCCACTGTTCCAAGGCCGTCATTGAAAATAAGAAATTGTTTAACTGACTTACCTGGTTAAATAATAAAGGTTAAATGAAATGTAATTAAAGATAAAATAAAAAAATACGCGTGCTGCGTTGAACATGGCAAGTTTCAGACTTTCCTAGTTCCGATTAGCACGTGTACACGGGATAATGCCACTACATTGGCATACGTGTCATCCCACTCCATCTGATTGGTCGGGTAGATGGGCCTTGTGGTGTGTTAACTAGTGACGACCGTTTCACTGGTACCGTAAGAATATTTTTCATCAGGCTATTTATTGACGACTTTAATGATTGGAATTAAATAATCTGATTCTAGATCTTTAGGTAATAAAGTTACTTTTTTTTGTCCTCTGAATGTGATCACTGGAATACATTCATTCCTATGTCCTACTCTTCTAGCACACCTACCTGTTTTGTTATGAGCCTGTCCATTTTGGTATGAGCCTGTCCATTTTGTTATGAGCCTGTCCATTTTGTTATGAGACTGTCCATTTTGTTATGAGCCTGTCCATTTTGTTATGAGCCTGTCCATTTTGTTATGAGCCTGTCCATTGTAGTATAAGCCTGTCCATTTTGGTATGAGACTGTCCATTTTGTTATGAGCCTGTCCATTTTGGTCCATTTTGTTATGAGCCTGTCCATTTTGCCCTGTCCATTTTGTTATGAGCCTGTCCATTTTGTTATGAGCCTGTCCATTTTGTTATGAGCCTGTCCATTTTGTTATGAGCCTAGCCTGTCCATTTTGTTATGAGCCTGTCCTGTCCATTTTGTTATGAGTCTGTCCATTTTTATGAGTCTAGCCTGTCCATTTTGTTATGAGCCTGTCCATTTTGTTATGAGCCTGTCCATTTTGTTATGGGCCTAGCCTGTCCATTTTGTTATGGGCCTAGCCTGTCCATTTTGTTATGAGTCCAGCCTGTCCATTTTGTTATGAGTCCAGCCTGTCCATTTTGTTATGAGCCAGTCCATTTTGTTATGAGCCTGTCCATTTTGTTATGAGCCTGGTCTAGCCTGTCCATTTTGTTATGAGCCTAGTCTGTCCATTTTGTTATGAGCCTGTCCATTTTGTTATGAGCCTGTCCATTTTGTTATGAGCCTGTCCATTTTGTTATGAGCCTAGCCTGTCCATTTTTAAAAGCAGCCCAGAATATTTCAGTCACTATCTCAGAGGATGTGGGCTAGAAAATAGAGGTTGCGGTTATGCAATGATCTTTGCCTATCCATGTGTTGTCAATGACATATGAGGAGACCGTGCATTCCTAAACCTATTGCAGAAACTGTTTGGGGACAGTGAGGAGACTGCATTCCTAAACATATTGCAGAAACTGTTAGGGGACAGTGAGGAGACTGCATTCCTAAACCTATTGCAGAAACTGTTAGGGGACAGTGAGGAGACTGCATTCCTAAACATATTGTAGAAACTGTTAGGGGACAGTGAGGAGACTGCATTCCTAAACATATTGCAGAAACTGTTTGGGGACAGTGAGGAGACTGCATTCCTAAACCTATTGCAGAAACTGTTAGGGGACAGTGAGGATACTGCATTCCTAAACATATTGCAGAAACTGTTTGGGGACAGTGAGGAGACTGCATTCCTAAACATATTGCAGAAACTGTTAGGGGACAGTGAGGAGACTGCATGCCTGTTTAGTGGGGCAGATGTCTCCACCTGTAGCCGAATGGAAGAAACTACAGTTAAAATTGAATGTAGCATTCTGTCAAGATTATTTTTGGACCATTTCAATTGTTTGTTTGTTTGTTTTACCTTTATTTAACCAGGAAAGTCAGTTAAGAACAAATTCTTATTTTCAATGACGGCCTAGGAACAGTGGGTTAACTGCCTGTTCAGGGGCAGAACGACAGATTTGTAACTTGTCAGCTCGGGGGTTTGAACTTGCAACCTTCACGGTTACTAGTCCAACGCTCTAACCACTAGGCTACCCTGCCGCCCCATCAATGAAATAATGAGAACTCTCAAATACCTTTAACTTTAAAGCCCTTTATTTTGACCCACTGCTAATCTATTCATTTATACAATGGGTATTTTTCCACAAACCATCATAAGAAAATGTGTTACTCATGTTATGACCAAGGCATTTCCATTATTTTCACAAATCACACACGGTTCATCATTATAGTCAAAACACACACTTGGTTCATCATTATAGTCAAAACACACACGGTTCATCATTATAGTCAAAACACACAGGGTTCATCATTATAGTCAAAACACACAGGGTTCATCATTATAGTCAAAACACACAGGGTTCATCATTGTAGTCAAAACACACACACATGGTTCATCATTATAGTCAAAACACACAGGGTTCATCATTATAGTCAAAACACACAGGGTTCATCATTATAGTCAAAACACACAGGGTTCATCATTATAGTCAAAACACACACGGTTCATCATTATAGTCAAAACACACACGGTTCATCATTATAGTCAACACACACATGGTTCATCATTATAGTCAAAACACACACGGTTCATCATTATAGTCAAAACACACACGGTTCATCATTATAGTCAAAACACACAGGGTTCATCATTATAGTCAAAACACACACGGTTCATCATTATAGTCAAAACACACAGGGTTCATCATTATAGTCAAAACACACACTGTTCATCATTATAGTCAAAACACACTTTGCTTTTAAACAACAAATGATAAAATCCCAATGTCGATGCATTCATTGGGACAGTTTCAGATGAGCAGTATTGCATTCTCCATGTCGGCAGAGAGTAGACAGTAGGCCTTCTCCAGTGCCCTGTCCAGAAACATCACAACCAGCCCAGAGGCCTAGACTACAGAGAGTAGACAGTAGGCCTTCTCCAGGGCCCTAGACCACAGAGAGTAGACAGTAGGCCTTCTCCAGTGCCCTAGACCACAGAGAGTAGACAGTAGGCCTTCTCCAGTGCCCTAGACCACAGAGTGTAGACAGTAGGCCTTCTCCAGGACCCTGTCCAGAAACATCACAAACAGCCCAGATGTCTAGACCATAACTCAGTCATGCGTTGAAGTCAGTGGGAGACTAAATGAAAATGTAACATAAATGGAAGTCAGGGTTGAGACCAACCTGCTGACAGCTATCCATTCCTTTCAGAACTACATGAAGTGGTTAGGCCATGGGTAGAGGGGTTAGGGGCTGTTTCTGGACAGGGCCCAGCCAGGTTCTAGGAGTTCAAATACTTTCTTTCCCAGGGGTCGGAGGTCAGCCAAGCAGGGATGTCTGGGTAACTTTGCACCTTCAGAGATGACCAATGTGATCCTGGTTAACCCACATGCTAACTATCAGCAGGCAGGGCCCTACACTGTTCTCTCTCTCTCACTCAGGTCCTTGGCACCCTATTCCCTACATAGTGCACTACTTTAGACCAGGTCCTTGGCACCCTATTCCCTACATAGTGCACTACTTTAGACCAGGTCCTTGGCACCCTATTCCCTACATAGTGCACTACTTTAGACCTGGGTCCTGGTCCTGGGTGCCATTTTGGATGCACACTTAGTGACCTTCAGTACGAAAGCAGTTGAGGTCAGAATGAAGTTGTTTAGCTTCACATCCACCACACTAAGGGGCTCAGATTACGGGGTTGCCAGGGGATTCCAATATCACAAGGTAAAAGAACACTACACACTGATTGACTGATGCTCCTGTGTGGTTTATTGAAACAATGTGAGGACTGGGAACACACTGTAACGAGACTCCCATTAGTGACCCTCAGAGACATTTAGAGTTGGGACGTTGACGTAGCATTTACACGACACCACAATACTCTAAAGGCGGCCATGTTGGTTCCCCATTAACATTTCACAGGGAATATTTAAACACGATGCGATATAACTGGATGTCTAGAATTTAGAACAATGTTCAAAGAGTTCTTTAAAAGCTGGCTGAGCTTTTCTAAATATATGGCTCTGCTGTCCACTTCATTCATCGCCCTTTGACCTCTTCCTACTGCGCAGCAACCTGACTGTGTGATCTATCCAGGTCACGGCAGTGGCACCGCTGTCAGAGTACATTGTGTTCTACCCCAAGCTAGCCTGCGGGCCAATCTGCTTCGGCTCTTCTGCCGAATACTCCTGGAGTTGTCATGCCAACAATGACAACGGAGGAGCAGGCCAAATCTCAACCAGATCTGGGGACCAGGCTGACGCCAAGCGGAGCTGGAACTCACAACGTTGGACCTAATGGGCAACATCACACGTCACTCGTAGTCAACCGACAACAGTCTTCGCCAACAGAGCAAGAGATTAGTCTGTCTCTCCATGACAGTTGGCTTTATATCTCAGTGAAGGTCACTGATGAACTCCAGCCAACATGCTACACCAGTGGTGCCCAATCCTGGTCTTAGGAACCCAAAGGAGTTTCCCCCTGAGCACTAATACACTTCATTCAACTAATCAACAAGCTTTTTATTATTTCAATCAGGTGTGTAGTTATGGTGAGCCTTCACTCTGCCGACTACTACACCATGTTATGGTGAGCCTTCACTCTGCCGACTACTACACCATGTTATGGTGAGCCTTCACTCTGCCGACTACTACACCATGTTATGGTGAGCCTTCACTCTGCCGACTACTACACCATGTTATGGTGAGCCTTCACTCTGCCGACTACTACACCATGTTATGGTGAGCCTTCACTCTGTTATGGTGAGCCGACTACTACACCATGTTATGGTGAGCCTTCACTCTGCCGACTACTACACCATGTTATGGTGAGCCTTCACTCTGCCGACTACTACACCATGTTATGGTGAGCCTTCACCCTGCCGACTACTACACCATTTTATGGTGAGCCTTCACTCTGCCGACTACTACACCATGTTATGGTGAGCCTTCACTCTGCCGACTACTACACCATGTTATGGTGAGCCTTCACTCTGCCGACTACTACACCATGTTATGGTGAGCCTTCACTCTGCCGACTACTACACCATGTTATGGTGAGCCTTCACTCTGCCGACTACTACACCATGCTATAGTTATGGTGAGCCTTCACTCTGCCGACTACTACACCATGCTATAGTTATGGTGAGCCTTCACTCTGCCAACTACTACACCATGTTAGGATGAGTCTTCACTCTGCCGACTACTACATCATGTTATGGTGAGCCTTCACTCTGCCGACTACTACACCATGTTATTGTTATGGTGAGCCTTCACTCTGCCGACTACTACACCATGTTATGGTGAGCCTTCACTACTACACCATGTTATGGTGAGCGACTACTACACCATGTTATGGTGAGCCTTCACTCTGCCGACTACTACACCATGTTATGGTGAGCCTTCACTCTGCCGACTACTACACCATGTTATGGTGAGCCTTCACTCTGCCGACTACTACACCATGTTATGGTGAGCCTTCACTCTGCCGACTACTACACCATGCTATAGTTATGGTGAGCCTTCACTCTGCCGACTACTACACCATGTTATGGTGAGCCTTCACCCTGCCGACTACTACACCATGTTATGGTGAGCCTTCACTCTGCCGACTACTACACCATGTTATGGTGAGCCTTCACTCTGCCGACTACTACACCATGCTATTGTTATGGTGAGTCTTCACTCTGCCGACTACTACACCATGTTATGGTGAGCCTTCACTCTGCCGACTACTACACCATGTTATAGTTATGGTGAGTCTTCACTCTGCCGACTACTACACCATGTTATGGTGAGCCTTCACTCTGCCGACTACTACACCATGTTATGGTGAGCCTTCACTCTGCCGACTACTACACCATGTTATGGTGAGCCTTCACCCTGCCGACTACTACACCATGTTATGGTGAGCCTTCACTCTGCCGACTACTACACCATGTTATGGTGAGCCTTCACTCTGCCGACTACTACACCATGTTATGGTGAGCCTTCACTCTGCCGACTACTACACCATGCTATAGTTATGGTGAGCCTTCACTCTGCCGACTACTACACCATGTTATGGTGAGCCTTCACTCTGCCGACTACTACACCATGTTATGGTGAGCCTTCACTATGCCGACTACTACTACGACTACTACTCATGTTATAAACTCAGCAACAAAAAAAACGTCCCCTTTTTAGGACCCAGTCTTTCAAAGATAATTCGTAAAAATCCAAATATCTTCACAGATCTTAATTGTGAAGGGTTTAAACACTGTTTTCCATGCTTGTTCAATGAACCATAAACAATGACTAAACATGCACCTGTGGAACGGCCGTTAAGACACTAACAGCTTACAGACGGTAGTCAATTAAGGTCACAGTTATGAAAACTTAGGACACTAAAGAGGCCTTTCTACTGACTCTGAAAAACACCAAAACAAAGATGCCCAGGGTCCCTGCTCATCTGTGTGAACGTGCCTTAGGCATGCTGCAAGGAGGCATGAGGACTGCAGATGTGGCCAGGGCACTAAATTGCAATGTCCGTACTGTGAGATGCCTAAGACAGCACTACAGGGAGACAGGACGGACAGCTGATTGTCCTCGCAGTGGCAGACCACGTGTAACAACACCTGCACAGGATCGGTACATCTGAACAATACACCTGCTGGACAGGTACAGGATGGCAACAGCAACTGCCGAGTTACATCAGGAACACACAATCCCTCGATCAGTGCTCAGACTGTCCTCACAAGGCTGAGAGAGGCTGGACTGAGGGCTTGTAGGCCTGTTGTAAAGGCAGGACCTCACTGGCAACAACGTTGCCTATGGGCACAAACACACCTTCGCTAGGTGAGACAGGACTGGCAAAAAGTGCTCTTCAGTGACGAGTCGCGGTTTAGTCTCACCAGGGGTGATGGTCGTATTCGCGTTTATCGTCGAAGGAATGAGCGTTACACCGAGGCCTGTACTCTGGAGCGGGATCGATTTGGAGGTGGAGGGTCCGTCATGGTCTGGGGCGGTGTGTCACAGCATCATCGGACTGAGCTTGTTGTCATTGCAGGCAATCTCAACGCTGTGCGTTACAGGGAAGACATCCTCCTCCCTCATGTGGTACCCTTCCTGCAGGCTCATCCTGACATGACCCTCCAGCATGACAATGCCACCGGCCATACTGCTCATTCTGTGCATGATTTCCTGCAAGACAGGAATGTCAGTGTTCTGCCATGGCCAGTGATTAGCCCGGATCTCAATCCCATTGAGCACATCTGGGACCTGTTGGATCGGAGGTTGAGGGCTAGGGCCATTCCCCCCAGAAATGTCCGGGAACTTGCAGGTGCCTTGTTGGAAGAGTGGGGTAACATCTCACAGCAAGAACTGGCAAATCTGGTGCAGTCCATGAGGAGGAGATGCACTGCAGTACTTAATGCAGCTGGTGGCCACACTAGATACTGACTATTACTTTTAATTTTACTCCCCCCTTTGTTCAGGGACACATTATTCCATTTCTGTTAGTCACATGTGTGTGGAACTTGTTCAGTTTACGTCCCAGTTGTTGAATCTTGTTTATGTTCATACAAATATTTACACATGTTAAGTTTACTGAAAATCAACGCAGTCGACAGTGAGGACATTTTTTTATCTTTTTTTTTAGTAACAAAATGCACAGCATTAGTCAACAATCTCACACTGATTGCTTGTTCAGACATATGCTAAAATCTATATATCATTATGTTAATGTCCTTTGTGTCTACACTGTGCATGCATGTCGTAATTCTCCATTATGTATCCCATTGGAATAATATGGTGTAGTATTTGGAGGATAGAAGATTTAGTCTAGGATGTCATCCCCCCTGCTCTTTGTCAGCATTGTACCTTTCAAAGGCAACGTTCCCTTGTCGCGGAGACCGCATTAATGGTCAACGCTACGTACGTCAGCTCATTGAGAAATTGATTTTAAATGGCGCGTAGCTGACAAAGACCGCATTAATGGTCAACGCTACGTACGTCAGCTCATTGAGAAATTGATTTGAAATGGCGCGTAGCTGACAAAGCATGAACATTTGAATCCTGATCTTAGCCTGTTAGGTTTGAGGCTAATATACCTCTGTCTGTACAGTAAGTACCTCTACTAACGTGATAACTTCTACTTGAAGAGGCGAAGAAAAGGAGGTATGACTTGAGCCTGGATTTTTATTTCTCTATCTATTCATTCAATGTAATGCCATGTCACAACTGTTCTATGTAACAGTAAACACAGGTCACAAATGTTGAGTACAATATGTGTAATACTAACACCTCTTATGTAGATTATACAGTAGGGTGGAACTGAGTAAATCCCAGTATCCCCGGATTTCTTTCTTATACCTTTCAGATTCCAGGAATATTTCAACTGGGATTTGTGGAAAACCTGGGAATTTGGGGAAAATTCCACAGTAAGGTTGGACTTAAGTAAAGAATGTTGCAGATCTTCACTACCTTGATGGGATGTGAAATTCCTGAACATTTCCCAGACTCCCAGGGTTGGAAAAACAAAAACTGGAATTGGCAAGGAATATGGAGGAAATCCGGGAATCCTCCAATGGGTATTTCTGGAAAACATATGACTTTGGGGTATTTTGCAGCCCTAATGGTATGTATACCTCTTGTTCATGGATATATGTACGTTATAAGGTAACCGGGTCGATGGCAACCTGGTAGGTTAAAATAAATAAATCGACAATTCAAGTAACCGGACAGGGTAGCACTTTATCCTTCAATGGTCAATCTGGAGATGAGTTATACAACACAGTACCAGTCAACAGTTGGGACACAACTACTCATTCTACAGATTTAATTACATTTGTAATATTATTTTTTACATTGTAGAATAATAGTGAAGACATAAAAACGATGAAATAACACATATGGAATCATGGAGTAACCAATGTTGTGTTAAACAAATTAAACAGATTCTTCAAAGTTGCCACCCTTTGCCTTGTTGACAGCTTTGAACACATTTGGCATTCTCTCAACCAGCTTCATGAGGTAGTCACCTGGAATGCATTTCAATTAACAGGTGTGCCTTTTTAAAAATTAATTTGTGGAATTTCTTTCCTTCTTAATGCGTTTGAGCCAATCAGTTGTGTTGTGACAAGGTAGGGGTGATGTACAGAAGATACCCCTTTTCGGTAAAAGACCAAGTCCATATTATGGCAAGAACAGCTCAAATAAACAAAGAGAAACGACAGGCACACGTAACCAGCATGGCTACCACAGCATTCTGCAGCGATACGCCATCCCATCTGGTTTGCGCTTAGTGGGACTATCATTTTGTTTTTCAACAGGACAATGACCCAACACACCTCCAGGCTGTGTAAGGGCTATTTGACCAAGAAGGAGCGTGATGGAGTGCTGCACCAGATGACCTGGCCTCCACAATCATCCAATCTCAACCCAATTGAGGTGGTTTGGGATGAGTTGGACAGCAGAGTGAAGGAAAGTAGCCAACAAGTGCTCAGCAAATGTGGGAACTCCTTCAAGACAGTTGGAAAAGCATTCCAGGTGAAGCTGGTTGAGAGAATGTCAAGAGTGTGCAAAGCTGTCATCAAGGCAAAGGGTAGCTACTTTGAAGAATCAAAAATATAAAATAGATTTAGATTTCTTTAACACTTTTTTTGGTTACAACATGATTCCATATGTGTTATTTCATAGTTTTGATGTCTACATTATTATTCTACAATGTAGAAAATAGTAAAAATAAAGAAAAACCCTTGAATTAATAGGTGTGTCCAAACTTTTGACTGGTAATGTATAAATATATACACACACACACACACACACACACACACACAAAAAACACACACAGTTTATCTGAGTAAGAACTAACTAAATCTAGAGCAGAACATGAAGGGCTCTTGTTACCAACAGAAGGCACAACCGATGGGTCATAGAAATTGAGAGCATAGAATAAACACATTTTACATATATACATGAACATCAAATACACACCCTGAAGAACCTCTCTACAAATCACATCTAACACCTCCTCTCCCCGAGGAACATCCCTGCAAATCACAACATCTAACACCTCCTCTCCCTGAGGAGCATCTGACACCTCCTCTCCCTGAGGAACATCCCTGTAAATCACAACATCTAACACCTCCTCTCCCTGAGGAGCATCCCTGCAAATCACAACATCTAACACCTCCTCTCACTGAGGAACATCCCTGCAAATCACAACATCTAACACCTCCTCTCCCTGAGGAACATCCCTGCAAATCACAACATCTAACACCTCCTCTCCCTGAGGAACATCCCTGCAAATCACAACATCTAACATCTCCTCTCCCTGAGGAACATCCCTGCAAATCACAACATCTAACACCTCCTCTCCCTGAGGAACATCCCTGCAAATCACAACATCTAACATCTCCTCTCCCTGAGGAACATCCCTGCAAATCACAACATCTAACACCTCCTCTCCCCGAGGAACATCCCTGCAAATCACAACATCTAACACCTCTCCCTGAGGAACATCCCTGCAAATCACAACATCTAACACCTCCTCTCCCTGAGGAACATCCCTGTAAATCACAACATCTAACACCTCCTCTCCCTGAGGAGCATCTGACACCTCCTCTCCCCGAGGAACATCCCTGTAAATCACAACATCTAACACCTTCTCTCTCTCTCTCATCCACCCAACATGTTTGTCTTACAAACAACTTCAGGGGACGTACATGTATCTCAGAGTGACTTGTTGTGTTTCACGTAATGTATTGCACTTCTACACCTGTACAGTCTGAATGTCTGTAAGTAATGTGTTCCGTGTCCGACTGTGTTTTCTGGGTTGCCCCTGACGGGATTGATAAAGTTGTATTGAATTGAATCAGTGATGTAACGTCTGTAATGTAGGCCCACTGTACGGGTTTCTGGTGTAGTATTAGGTGGAGGTATTAGGCCCACTGTACGGGTTTCTGGTATAGTATTATGTGGAGGTATTAGGCCCACTGTACGTGTTGCTGGTATAGTATTATGTGGAGGTATTAGGCCCACTGTACGTGTTGCTGGTATAGTATTAGATGGATGTATTTGTATATGTACAGTAGGCATAAATTATATAACTGTGCTCCAACAATGATTCCTCCTTGCCCCTGAGGATATCAATAAAGTTATATTCACTCGTCCTCGCCCCTGAGTATATCAATAAAGTTATATTCAATCCAACTGATTCAGTTTTCACTATGTGTTTTTTTGTAAGGTGTGAGAGCCTGCCCTGGCCTCACATGCTGACGTTGTGGTCTCACCCTCTAACCAAGCCCTCGTTCCTTGTCTTGTTGCCCTTGAAGACAGGGAGATATAACAACGTTTTGTTGAAATTCATTTGAAATAACATTTTAGCAGTTCAGTTCTCAGTGCTCAGGTCCTCTTCTGTTTTCTGTTTCCTGAATTGAATCTCATTGAACCAATTCAGTTCAGTTCTCAGTGCTCAGGTCCTCTTCTGTTTTCTGTTTCCTGAATTGAATCGAATCTCATTGAATCAATTAATTTAGTTGCCAGTGCTCTGCTGCTGTTCCTCCTCTTCTTTCTGTTTCTTGCGGGCGAGGTGGGCCTCCCGGGCGGCCTGCAGCCTCTGTTTGGGATACAGGACGAAGGCGAGGGCAACACTGGCCGTACCGTCCCCGCTCTGCCGGGAGAAACACAGAAAGGTGGCCCACAGGAACGCACAGCAGCCCATGAAGACTGTCCTCAGGTACAGAGGCATCAGGATGAAGTTTAGGAACTGGGGAGGGAGGGAGGGAGGGAGGGGGTGAAGAGGGAGGGAGAAGCAGAGGTAGGGGTGAAGAGGGAGGGAGGGAGAAGCAGAGGTAGGGGTGAAGAGGGAGGGAGGGAGAAGCAGAGGTAGGGGTGAAGAGGGAGGGAGGGAGAAGCAGAGGTAGGGGTGAAGAGGGAGGGAGGGAGAAGCAGAGGTAGGGGTGAAGAGGGAGGGAGAGTGAGGGGGTGAAGAGGGAGGGAGAAGCAGAGGTAGGGGTGAAGAGGGAAGGAGAGGGAGGGGGTGAAGAGGGAGGGAGAAGCAGAGGTAGGGGTGAAGAGGGAAGGAGAGGGAGGGGGTGAAGAGGGAGGGAGAAGCAGAGGTAGGGGTGAAGAGGGAAGGAGAGGGAGGGGGTGAAGAGGGAGGGAGAAGCAGAGGTAGGGGTGAAGAGGGAGGGAGAAGCAGAGGTAGGGGTGAAGAGGGAGGGAGAAGCAGAGGTAGGGGTGAAGGGGGAGGGAGAGTGAGGGGGTGAAGAGGAAGGGAGAGTGAGGGGGTGAAGAGGGAGGGAGAAGCAGAGGTAGGGGTGAAGAGGGAGGGAGAAGCAGAGGTAGGGGTGAAGAGGGAGGGAGAGGGAGGGGGTGAAGAGGGAGGGAGAAGCAGAGGGAGAGGGTGAAGAGGGAGGGAGGGAGAAGCAGAGGTAGGGGTGAAGAGGGTGGGAGAGTGAGGGGGTGAAGAGGGAGGGAGAAGCAGAGGTAGGGGTGAAGAGGGAAGGAGAGGGAGGGGGTGAAGAGGGAGGGGGAAGCAGAGGTAGGGGTGAAGAGGGAAGGAGAGGGAGGGGGTGAAGAGGGAGGGAGAAGCAGAGGTAGGGGTGAAGAGGGAGGGAGAAGCAGAGGTAGGGGTGAAGCGGGAGGGAGAGTGAGGGGGTGAAGAGGAAGGGAGAGTGAGGGGGTGAAGAGGGAGGGAGAAGCAGAGGTAGGGGTGAAGAGGGAGGGAGAAGCAGAGGTAGGGGTGAAGAGGGAGGGAGAAGCAGAGGGAGAGGGTGAAGAGGGAGGGAGAGTGAGGGAGAGGGAGGGGGGTGAAGAGGGAGGGAGAGAGGAAGGGGGAGATAAAAACAGGTGTCAGTTTGAAGTGCCTCAGAAAAGAACACTAGTATTGTATTACAGCACCACTGCACCACTGACTGACAGACCAACACTGGTTCATAACATGACAGATCAATACTGGTTCATAACATGTGACAGACCAATACTGGTTTATAACATGTAACAGACCAATACTGGTTCATGAATAGAACACAGACATTAGTTATTACAGCACATGAATAGAACACAGACATTAGTTATTAGAACAGCACATGAATAGAACACAGACATTAGTTATTACAGCACATGACTAGAACACAGACATTAGATATTAGAACAGCACATGAATAGAACACAGACATTAGTTATTAGAACAGCACATGAATAGAACACAGACATTAGTTATTACAGCACATGAATAGAACACAGACATTAGTTATTAGAACAGCACATGAATAGAACACAGACATTAGTTATTAGAACAGCACATGAATAGAACACAAACATTAGTTATTAGAACAGCACATGAATAGAACACATACATTAGTTATTACAGCACATGACTAGAACACAGACATTAGTTATTAGAACAGCACATGAATAGAACACAGACATTAGTTATTAGAACAGCACATGAATAGAACACAGACATTAGTTATTAGAACAGCACATGAATAGAACACAGACATTAGTTATTAGAACAGCACATGAATAGAACACAGACATTAGTTATTAGAACAGCACATGAATAGAACACAGACATTAGTTATTAGAACAGCACATGAATAGAACACAGACATTAGTTATTAGAACAGCACATGAATATAACACAGACATTAGTTATTAGAACAGCACATGAATAGAACACAGACATTAGTTATTACAGCACATGCATAGAACACAGACATTAGTTATTAGAACAGCACATGAATAGAACACAGACATTAGTTATTAGAACAGCACATGAATAGAACACAGACATTAGTTATTAGAACAGCACATGAATAGAACACAGACATTAGTTATTAGAACAGCACATGAATAGAACACAGACATCAGTTATTACAGCACATGAATAGAACACATACATTAGTTATTAGAACAGCACATGAATAGAACACAGACATTAGTTATTAGAACAGCACATGAATAGAACACAGACATTAGTTATTACAGCACATGAATAGAACACAGACATTAGTTATTAGAACAGCACATGAATAGAACACAGACATTAGTTATTACAGCACATGAATAGAACACAGACATTAGTTATTAGAACAGCACATGAATAGAACACAGACATTAGTTATTAGAACAGCACATGAATAGAACACAGACATGAGTTATTAAAACAGCACATTAATAGAACACAGACATTAGTTATTAGAACCTGCACATGAATAGAACACAGACATTAGTTATTAGAACAGCACATGAATAGAACACAGACATTAGTTATTAGAACAGCACATGAATAGAACACAGACATTAGTTATTAGAACAGCACATGAATAGAACACAGACATTAGTTATTAGAACAGCACATGAATAGAACACAGACATGAGTTATTAGAACAGCACATGAATAGAACACAGACATGAATTATTAGAACAGCACATGAATAGAACACAGACATTAGTTATTAGAACAGCACATGAATAGAACACAGACATGAGTTATTAGAACAGCACATGAATAGAACACAGACATGAGTTATTAGAACAGCACATGAATAGAACACAGACATTAGTTATTAGAACAGCACATGAATAGAACACAGACATGAGTTATTAGAACAGCACATGAATAGAACACAGACATTAGTTATTACAGCACATGAATAGAACACAGGCATTAGTTATTAGAACAGCACAAACATGACAAATTCCAGCATCCTATTATGACATCAGATCATCACTTCCGCAGAAGAAGGTGGTTCTCTCTAACAGTAAATAAACCATCATACTGAAATAGAACTGTGTGTGTGTGTGTGTGTGTGTGTGTGTGTGACATTACTGTATAGACACAGCACAGGGTCAACCTGATGTTTATAGTAAATTCCACTGCATGTGTATTAGTTGGTGGGGACATTTCAGAGCATGATGTTATGTCTTCACACAATGTAGTTTATCATCAATACACTGGGATATTTACAGCACAGTGATACACTGTCTATCAATAGCATCCTTATCATTTACCTGCATGAAAGGCCAGTACATGAGTCCAGTCTGAAATTCAAAGAGACAAGATACATGTTAATAATCAAACCAAGTCTAATACAGTATTCCAAGAGCTCCGTTCTAGCACACATCCTTCACATCATAAACTGACTAGCAAGTCTGGTCAGTCTGCCTCTCATGTATGTCTGTCTGCCTTCCTTCCTTCCTGTCTGTCTGTCTGTCTGCTCAGTTTCTCTCTCCAGCAGCACCCTTCTCTATATGTCCAGATCTATAGATCTACCACTCAGATCAATGGGACTTCTTCCAGCAGCACCCCTCTCTATATGTCCAGATCTATAGATCTACCAACTGAGACCAATGGGACTTCTTCTAGCAGCATCCCTCTCTATATGTCCAGATCTATAGATCTACCACTCAGATCAATGGGACTTCTTCCAGCAGCATCCCTCTCTATATGTCCAGATCTATAGATCTACCACTCAGATCAATGGGACTTCTTCCAGCAGCACCCTTCTCTATATGTCCAGATCTATAGATCTACCAACTGAGACCAATGGGACTTCTTCTAGCAGCATCCCTCTCTATATGTCCAGATCTATAGATCTCCCACTCAGATCAATGGGACTTCTTCCAGCAGCATCCCTCTCTATATGTCCAGATCTATAGATCTACCACTCAGATCAATGGGACTTCTTCCAGCAGCACCCCTCTCTATATGTCCAGATCTATAGATCTACCACTCAGATCAATGGGACTTCTTCCAGCAGCACCCCTCTCTATATGTCCAGATCTATAGATCTACCACTCAGATCAATGGGACTTCTTCCAGCAGCATCCCTCTCTATATGTCCAGATCTATAGATCTACCACTCAGATCAATGGGACTTCTTCCAGCAGCATCCCTCTAACGTTCTACACTGACCTTTCATTTTATTTCAATGGGGGTAATATGTTCTACCCAGATGTCAGTATTATTTTACAACGGTTGTTGGGCCTGGAAGAGTTGGGCTCGACCGGCAGTAATAGTCATGCATTGCCGTATCCCTGGCCGCCTGCCCGTTGCTGCGCAAAAGCAGTGCCATAATCTGGGTTAATCGGGGGTGAGCTCACACCAGGCGGGCGGAAGGTGACTTTCCTTCTCTGCCTGTATGCGTGGGCCGGCCGGCCTCTCGGTCGGTTCCGGTTCGTTCTGATTTCATTTTACCTTGTACGTGTTGAGGAACTTTTCTCTCCAGTCCTCGAAGACGTCGTCTTTATTCTCCAAGAAACTCACTCCTGCAGATGAAGACGGCGAGAGAGTACAAACTGTAGGTCACACTTGTGCCCATTTCACGCATCACTCAAACCTCGTGCATTTCGCACACGACCTTTTGAACGAGTACACGTTAGAGCACTGTCCGTTCATCAAGTTCAGCATTTACAAATACACACATCCAAGGTTAGGCTATAGGAGAGTAGCCTAACCTAGGCCTATTACCCAATGGACATGACGCATTGGTCTGTTTCTCTATATAAGGTTATTCTATGTAGGACACATTAGAAAATTGTTGTAGGCTACAATAGATACACTTCAATTAAACTTCCCACATTAAAATGCACGTTACCTGTGTAGAAGACACTCGTTGCCAAGGGTGATGCAAAACTTTGGTCCAGGAGCAGTTTGCGGAAGAGCATTCCGGGAGATTTTCCCGGGAAACGGCTTTCCAAAGCCCGTAACCAGAAATAATTAAAGTTTCCATGGAAGCTGATGGCCACTATGGCAACATTTCTGGTGTGTTTCCAGTCCATCTCTTCTCTTTGTGCGATCATCTGATGAACAAAGTCTCCGCCGGCAAACAGGCAGCCATACAGAGTAACGTTGGCAAGCCACGGGAAGCGTTTAACCGCTTCTTTTAACACGGCTTTCCTCATTTTCAACACGTTCATTTTCAACTGCGGTGTTCTACGACAACAGAACAGAGTAGAATATAATCGTGCAGTCCATTGTTGGGTGAAACTTCAAAAGTAAAGTTGTCTTCTGCCTTTCCAAATCCTCCTAGGTGAAGAAACACACACGTTGAGAGAGGCACCGTTCGGTCAGTGGCAGAACAGCGGCCCTGGGGCAGGTTATAGGTTAAGTGCCCTACCCAAGGGCACAATGGCGGGATAGATATTTTAAAGTTCCTCCTATTCACACACTTGGCATGCCAGCTAAATGTAGTCTACGCTTGTACACCTGAGATTATTATCTGATGTTAGTGAGCAAGCAGAACCCGAAAATACATTCATTTTAGCCAAAATGTTTAGATGTTACTTCCAACCAATAAAGTACCGCTACACGCATTCTTACATCTGCTTGTTTTAGAGGGAAAGTTAAACCGCTCCATCACAAACGTCCCACAAGACCGTGTTGTAACGCACCAAATCTGCCACCATTCCGTTGGGTCTCTTCATTTTGGAATCGAAACAGGAATGGTTCATATTTAGCTCTCCCGTCATAGCTCATCTAGCCTATTTAAAGATTAGGACTACACACATTCTATCCTTATAACGACGGACTCATTTGATAATATGAAGAGTATCGAAATACGTTACATTTAAAGCATTTCATTCGTCCATTCTAGATCATCCCGTCCCTGTATACCGACCAGTACGGTACAGTATCATGTTGCTATCTACGAAATCCATCCTCTGCGTCAACCGCTAATCTAGAGGATTGTCCCGTGAGTCGCTCAGATGTGTAGCGCGCTTCAACAACTCCACAAATCACAATGACCCCTGTTAGTTTTTAGAGTAGTGGGCATGCGGATTTTAAACCAATCAAATGTGTTGTTAATCTGTGAAACTGCGAGCACTGGACACCGTACTTCACTTTTACACGCATGTATGGTGGCCGGCGGGTACTTTTACGCACAGTTTGTTCTCTCTACCTCTACCCCTCCCTCTACCTCTCTCTCTCTCTCAGATGTTTGGCATCGGAAACATATATTTACATTGCCAAAGCAAGTGAAAGGGATAATAAATACAAGTGAAATAAACAATCAAAAGTAATCATTACACTCACAAAAGTTCCAAAGGAATAGATACACTTCAAATCTCTCTATCGCGCGCACACATAGAACACTCACACAGAGCAATCAACATGTAAAACCACCTTCTATATTATTCTGATTGGATAAGCATACCAAGGTGTTGTTTTCTAAGAGGTTTTCTGCCTGAAATGCTTTAACCAATGATGACAAGTTTTGACAACAGTTTGATTTATAAAACCTTAGAGCTCAAATAAATACAGTGTCTTTGCCGACCTATCATCGATAGGTGGTCTTGAAACGGTATACAGACAGAGAGCCATTTCTGTCTATCACCACTAGGGGGTGCTCTTGAAACGGTATACAGACAAAGAGTCATGTCTGTCTATCACCACTAGGGGGTGCTCTTGAAACGGTATACAGACAGAGAGCCATTTCTGTCTATCACCACTAGGGGGTGCTCTTGAAACGGTATACAGACAGAGAGCCATTTCTGTCTATCACCACTAGGGGGTGCTCTTGAAACGGTATACAGACAGAGAGCCATGGCTTTTCATGTGAATATACTGTATATTATTGTGTTTTTAGATTGAGATTTTACTGAGATCCCCATTAGCCGACTCCAATGGCGACAATGGCTTGTCTTCCTGGGTCCGACGCATAACGAAAAAGACATGACAGACAAAAAATACTTTACGATTGACAAACATTTTAAAACGTTAATATGTCGGGTTGAGGGGTTGTGTTGTGAGGTGTTGTTTTATTCGTTTAAAAAAAAAAGCTAATTTAGCTGTTTGTTTGACTACTAATAAAACAAATGTAGACTGAACTGTATGCTATTTTGATACCATAATAATAGCATTGTGTTTTAGTCCACTGATTGATAAAGCCTCATGGTGATGCACCATCGAGAGCATCCTGACCGTTTGCATCACCGCCTGGTATGGCAACTGCTCGGCATCTGACCATAAGGTCGCTACAGAGGGTAGTGTGTACGGCCCAGTACATCACTGGGACCAAGCTTTCTGCCATCCAGGATCTATATACCAGGCGGTGTCAGAGGAACGCCCCAAAAATTGTCAGAGACTCCAGCCATCCAAGTCATAGACTGTTTTCTCTACTACCACACGGCAAGCGGTACCGCTCCTTAACAGCTTCTACCCCCCAAGCCATAAGACTGCTGAACAATTAATCAAATGGCCACTGGACAATCTACATTGACACCCCCCCCCCCCCCCTCTTGTACACTGCTGCTACTCGCTGTTTATTGTCTATGCATAGTCACTTCACCCCTACCTACATGTACAAATGACCTCAACTAACCTGTACCCCGCACACTGACTCAGTACCGGTGCTTTTTATTATTTTTTACTTTAGTTTATTTGGTAAATCATTTCTTAACTCTTCTTGAACTGCACTGTTGGTTAAGGGCTTGTAAGTCAGCATTTCACTGTGAGGTCTACACTGTTGGTTAAGGGCTTGTCAGTAAAGCATTTCACTGTGAGGTCTACACTGTTGGTTAAGGGCTTGTAAGTAAAGCATTTCACTGTGAGGTCTACACTGTTGGTTAAGGGCTTGTCAGTAAAGCATTTCACTGTGAGGTCTACACTGTTGGTTAAGGGCTTGTCAGTAAAGCATTTCACTGTGAGGTCTACACTGTTGGTTAAGGGCTTGTAAAGTAAACATTTCACGGTGAGGTCTACACTGTTGGTTAAGGGCTTGTAAGTAAAGCATTTCACTGTAAGGTCTACACTGTTGGTTAAGGCTTGTAGGTCTACACTGTTGGTTAAGGGCTTGTAAGTCAGCATTTCACTGTGAGGTCTACACTGTTGGTTAAGGGCTTGTAAGTAAAGCATTTCACTGTGAGGTCTACACTGTTGGTTAAGGGCTTGTCAGTAAAGCATTTCACTGTGAGGTCTACACTGTTGGTTAAGGGCTTGTAAGTAAGCATTTCACTGTGAGGTCTACACTGTTGGTTAAGGGCTTGTAAGTAAAGCATTTCACTGTAAGGTCTACACTGTTGGTTAAGGGCTTGTAAGTAAGCATTTCACTGTAAGGTCTACACTGTTGGTTAAGGGCTTGTAAGTAAACATTTCACTGTAAGGTCTACTACACTGTTGGTTAAGGGCTTGTAAGTAAAGCATTTCACTGTAAGGTCTACACTGTTGGTTAAGGCTTGTAGGTCTACACTGTTGGTTAAGGGCTTGTAAGTAAAGCATTTCACTGTAAGGTCTACACTGTTGGTTAAGGGCTTGTAAGTAAACATTTCACTGTAAGGTCTACACTGTTGGTTAAGGGCTTGTAAAGTAAGCATTTCACTGTAAGGTCTACACTGTTGGTTAAGGCTTGTAGGTCTACACTGTTGGTTAAGAGCTTGTAAGTAAAGCATTTCACTGTAAGGTCTACACTGTTGGTTAAGGGCTTGTAAGTAAGCATTTCACTGTAACGTCTACACTTGTATCGGATGCATGTGACAAATAAAGTTTGATTTGATTTGATAGCTGTCACGATTCAGTCACCAAGGGTCTACTGCAGTACATGTATTCTCAATCACATGCATATTTTGGCGATGATAAAAATGTCCATACAATAAAATCGCACAGTTAGAATGTACATTTATTTGGTTGAGACTTGACTTGGGATGTTTATGCCAATGCATTATCCGAGTTTCATCAGTGGTTTGAACTATTACACAGCAAGGCTATTGTATCACATTTGCAACTCAGAGGGCGGGCACACGGAGAGGAAGACTGGGCGATATCCTTCTTCTATTGGTTAGTTGAGCTGTCGATCAGCAGAATTTTTTTTTTGGACTGGCGCAAGAACGTCTTTGCTTTGGTCGGTAGCCGAAACGGCATCGAACTTTAGAATGACCAGAAACTAAGTCCGAATCAGGTAGGATTCGTTGTCGCATTATTTAATAGGCTACATTAAGCGTGTACTAATGTCTTGAATATTACTTTTGATGTACTATGAACTGGCTTACTTGGGTGTTTTCTTTTACATTTTCTGTAAATGTATTGTTTCCTGAGGGTTGGTGGTGAAAGCCAAGCCCTCGATGCTTTACTTTCATTCATCATCAACAATAACCTCAATTGTGTGAAGTGCATATGTATCGATAAAGGCATGTTGGGTGATGACTTCTCGTGAAACGGGGGTGTTTTAGAATTACGGAAGTTGATTTTGAGCGAGTATGGGCATGTTTTTCTGTTGTGCAAAGTTGCGTTGCATCTCCGTGTCATCCGCTCGCTACGTGATAATAATAGTTGCGGTCGAAGCTCCACACTCGTCTTTATGTGAGCATCTGTCATAACTTTTCACGTTGAACACACAATGACAGACAATGTCATTACACGTCTGATGTAGGATTCTAGTGATTCTAATGCTTGTAGTAGCCTACTGCTGGACATGGTGAAATTAAATGAAAGGTCTAGAAATAACTATCAGAATGGCAGTTGTCCAAAGTGATGAGATTTTGTAGGTTACTAATCAATCAATCAATCAATCAATCAATAAAATAATACAATTTGATTTTTAAAGCCCTTTTTACATCAGCCGATGTCACAAAGTGCTTATACAGAAACCCAGCCTAAAACCCCAAACAGCAAGCAATGCAGATGTAGAAGCACGGTGGCTAGGAATGATTATACTGGATAGTGATTATGGAATAACATTTGTTCCTTTCCTTGACTTAGCTATCAGTAACACTCATGGAATTAAAGTGTAGACATGCCAGTAGGACTGTTTCCTAGCAACAGATCAAGACGTATCTATAGGTCAGTGGTCTATGTTCATAGCAAGTCCGAAAGCCAAACCCACTGTATGGATTTCCGTGCATACGCGAAGTCCTGAAAAACAACGTTTGCGTCCCAAATAGCATCATATTCCCTACATAGTGCACTACTTTTGACCAGGACCGTGGCAGACTTTGTTTCAGCTGGAGTGAGGGTGATTTCATGCTTCACTGACAGCATCTTCTCAACAATAGTCTGAGGATCAACATTGTGTGTTTGTGTGTGTGTGATTCTCCATGTGACCTGAATGTTCCTCCCACGCTGGGGGGAATCTGTTATATTGCTCCAAGATTACTGCCTTTAAATCCTGTGTGTGTGGAGGGAGGGAGGGGGTCTAGTCTTAGAAGTGGGGCATACAGATTCACGTCATACTATCTCTGTCACATGTAAATGCATGTGACAGAGATGAGAGAAAGAGAGCGAGAGAGACCAGGGCCAATAGGGATCAGACCCAACAGTAGTGCACTACATAGGGACTAGGGTTCTATTTGTGATGTAGCCAGTGTGTTCAGGCAGGAGGCCCGGTCTGAATCTAGGTCACCAGCAGCATCATCAGCGGCAGCAGCATCATCACATAGACAACACTGTAGCATACACCTCTAACACACACACACACACACACACACACGTTCGTACACTCTCAAGCGCACACACACAAAGTTATCCATCTTTCTAGGCCCAACATCGGTGCTAACTCAGTCCTAACCAACGTTCCCTCTAAACTGAGCGCGGCGCGCAGTGGCCTGAGAAGCACAAGATTGAACTTTACTCAACTTCCTGGAGTGTGTTCGTTCCCTGTTAGTTAACACCAATCTACATTTCCCTTTACTGTGGCGACAGTGGCCCATTTCAATGACAACATACCTGAAACAAAACTACCTATGCAAGAGATTTTTGTTGAAGGCAGAACGCGTCACAGTAGGATTCTATTGAGCACGACTCAGCCCGTACTCTACACAGACTGGTGGGGCATAACCAATCAGAACTGCCGTTAGGCCTATATGCAAATAAGATCATTGCCATATATGGATCTGTGCCATTTACTTTAAACTGGACTGTGTTTACAGCTGTGACATCACTGACATCGCTCCTCCAAATATTTATACGTTCTTAATTCCATTCCTTTACGGAGATTTGTGTGTACATGTTGTGACTGCACTGTCGGAGCTCTTTGTGTGTACATGTTGTGACCATTCCTCTTTGTGTGTACATGTTGACTGCATTTGTGTGTACATGTTGTGACTGCACTGTCGGAGCTCTTTGTGTGTACATGTTGTGACTGCACTGAGCTCTTTGTGTGTACATGTTGTGACTGCACTGTCGGAGCTCTTTGTGTGTACATGTTGTGACTGCACTGTCGGAGCTCTTTGTGTGTACATGTTGTGACTGCACTGTCGGAGCTCTTTGTGTGTACATGTTGTGACTGCACTGTCGGAGCTCTTTGTGTGTACATGTTGTGACTGCACTGTCGGAGCTCTTTGTGTGTACATGTTGTGACTGCACTGTCGGAGCTCTTTGTGTGTACATGTTGTGACTGCACTGTCGGAGCTCTTTGTGTGTACATGTTGTGACTGCACTGTCGGAGCTCGGAAACACAAGCATTTCACTACACCCGCAATAACATCTGCTGAACACGTGTATGTGACCAATAACATCTGCTGAACACGTGTATGTGACCAATAACATCTGCTGAACACGTGTATGTGACCAATAACATCTGCTGAACACGTGTATGTGACCAATAACATTTGACTTGATAGTGAGTAGATGTGCTTGTTTTGAGATCAAATCAACAGCAGCATGTAGCCACGTGTCCACATTTGAGTTCATATCCTTTACTAGTCAGTGAGTTATTAGCCCAGTTATAGATCATTAGTAGTCAGTAGTAGGGGAGTGATTGCTTCATACAAGAGCACAACACATTTCTAGACAAGCAGGTCAGATAAAGAGCTTTTTCTTTGTCTTTAAAGGGACAGTGTTGTATTTTGAGACAGGCGTGAATAAACTAAGTAGCCCAATAGGCAGAGGGCAGCATCATGTGTCTGATTCTCTGTAATAATGCTATGGGAATAATAACGCATTTTATTTTGTAAAGTGTAAACAACACAACATTTTCAGTCACCTCCTTGTCTGAAGGACAAGTAGATAAACAGGTTCATGTCAAGCCCTGTATGTTGTTTTTTTTCTTTCAAAAGTCTCATGGAATGTCGGCCGACATTGAACACCACACATTGGCTGCTACTGTAGGCTGAATGACAGAACAGCTGTTTACATGTTGAATTGTTATTGGATGCATTTTCTCTATTGTTGTTGATAGGCCACTCTGATAGGCCACTCTGGTAGGCCACTCTGGTAGGCCACTCTGGTAGGCCACTCTGGTAGGCCTACATTATGATCACATAGCCACAGTAGCCTACTTGACCACTGTTAACTAGAGGTCGACCGATTAATCGGCATGGCCGATTTAATTAGGGACGATTTCAAGTTTTCATAACAATCGGTAATCTGCATTTTTGGATGCCGATTATGGCCGATTACATAGCAATCCATGAGGAGACTGAGTGGCAGGCTGACCATCTGTTACACGAAGGCAGCAAGGGGCCACGGTAATTTGCTAGCTAGCATTAAACGTATCTTATAAAAAACAATCAATCTTAACATAATCACTAGTTAACTACACATGGTTGATGATATTACTAGTGTAACTAGCTTGTCCTGCGTTGCATATAATTAATGTGGTGCCTGTTAATTCATCAGTGAATCACAGCCTACTTCACCAAACGGGGGATGATTTAACAAAAGCGCATTCGCGTCAGGGTATATGCAGCAGTTTGGGCCGCCTGGCTCGTTGTAAACTGTGTGAAGACCATTTATTTCTAACAAAGACCGTAACTAATTTGCCAGAATTTTACATAATTATGACATAACATTGAGGGTTGTACAATGTAACAGCAATATTTAGATTTAGGGATGCCACCCGTTAGATAAAATACGGAATGGTTCCGTATTTCACTGAAAGAATAAACGTTTTGTTTTCAAAATGATAGTTTCCAGATTTTACCATATTAATGACCTAAAGCTCGTATTTCTGTGTGTTATTATATTATAATTAAGTCTATGATTTGATATTTGATAGAGGAGTCTGACTTGAGCGGTGGTAGGCAGCAGCAGGCTCGTAAGTATTCATTCAAACAGCACTTTCCTGCGTTTGCCAGCAGCTCTTCGCAATGCTTGCTTCACAGCGCTGTTTATGACTTCAAGCCTATCAACTCCAGAGATTAGGCTGGCAATACTATAGTGCCTATAAGAACATCCAATAGTCAAAGGTATATGAAATAGGAATGGTATAGAGAGAAATAGTCCTATAATAACTACAACCTAAAACTTCTTACCTGGGAATATTGAAGACTCATGTTAAAAGGAACCACCAGCTTTCATATGTTCTCATGTTCTGAGCAAAGAACATAAACGTTAGTTTTCTTACATGGCACATATTGCACTTTTACTTTCTTCTCCAACACTTTGTTTTTGCATTATTTAAACCAAATTGAACATGTTTGATTATTTGAGACTAAATATATTTTATTTATGTTTTATATTAAGTTAAAATAAGTGTTCATTGTTCATTTAATATTGTTGTAATTGTTATTATTACAAATATATATATATATATATATATATATATATATATACATACATACATACATACATATATATGTATCTAGAAATCGGCCGATTAATCGGCATCGGCTTTTTTTTGATCCTCCAATAATCGGTATTGGCGTTGAAAAATCATAATCGGTTGACCTCTAGTTAAAACTGTAACTTAAAGCGGGTACAGCCTCTGTTCACAGTAAACGCACCCTGGAAATTACACAGAATTTTCACAATGTTCAAGTTTGTGCTCAGAAGACCTGAAATTTGCTTCGTGCCTAAAAATGTTTGAGCTAACTCGTTGCTAACTCCGTGCTAACTCGGTGCTAACGCGGTGCTAACTCGGTGCTAACTCGGTGCCAACGCCGTGCCAACTCCGTGCCAACTCCGTGCCAACTCCGTGCCAGGACAGACAGGGAAAGGAAGCTGCTGTAGCAGCCAATAGCCAGACCTGCAGAGTTATATTGACTTTTTGACATCACTGTGACACTACTAACACCTTCCTGTTTGGTTTTCATGTTGGCAGCACACAGGTACAACAGGAATATATGGAATGGAAAATATGACCTGAATATATTAATTGATATGAATCTGAATATTGTATCTGTTACCCCCAACTAAAAAAGGACCAAATTAATATAAAATGTGGTCTGTAGTGGAAATTTCCTGTATTTACCAAATCATGAGACCAAACCACCACACAAGTCAAGAGTTATCATAAAGTCCATCTTTAATTATTATGAGCTCCATCACAACCCTGTGACTCTCAGATCAATTCAGTGTCTATAAATGAATTCTCTGAGAGTGCTTACACATTGCAACTGAGATCCTTTATAGCAAAGACACACATAGCCAGACAGCATTGGCTATAAATTATCGTCCAGCTTTGTCTCCTAAACTATGTTCTTATCACGCTCTTGGTACCACTCAGGACCATAAAACAAAACCTCATCAACAGGCATATATCAAATACACCCCTCCTGGACAAGATCACAGAGACACTGACTGGCACACAGACATTGTGGAGCCAAGAGATAATTGGTTCCCCCTCAACCATTCCTTCACATGGTTTAAAAGATATGTTTACATATGAAGACAAGCTTGACCTCTCCCCTCTCTGCAGCCCAAGTAACTGACCCCAGGACAGAGAAAGGATAACTGCAAATGGCCACCACTATAGTACAACAAGATACATTCTAAATGAGAAGTAACTGACCCCAGGACAGAGAAAGGATAACTGCAAATGGCCACCACTATAGTACAACAAGATACATTCTAAATGAGAAGTAACTCACAAGCATATAATGAAGCTAAAACATCTTATCTATGTTACCCAACTATTCTGATTCATCCCCAACAGGTCACACAAATGAGGACTTTTTTGTTGATTATCTTTAGGAGCCCTGAGAGAGACAGAGACGGTGTGTTATAATCTGCAGGATTCTAGAGACAGTGTGTTATAATCTGTAGGATTCTAGAGACAGTGTGTTATAATCTGCAGGATTCTAGAGACAGTGTGTTATAATCTGTAGGATTCTAGAGACAGTGTGTTATAATCTGTAGGATTCTAGAGACAGTGTGTTATAATCTGTAGGATTCTAGAGACAGTGTGTTATAATCTGCAGGATTCTAGAGACAGTGTGTTATAATCTGTAGGATTCTAGAGACAGTGTGTTATAATCTGCAGGATTCTAGAGACAGTGTGTTATAATCTGTAGGATTCTAGAGACGGTGTGTTATAATCTGTAGGATTCTAGAGACGGTGTGTTATAATCTGTAGGATTCTAGAGACGGTGTGTTATAATCTGTAGGATTCTAGAGACAGTGTGTTCTGTAATCTGTAGGATTCTAGAGACGGTGTGTTATAATCTGTAGGATTCTAGAGACGGTGTGTTATAATCTGTAGGATTCTAGAGACGGTGTGTTATAATCTGTAGGATTCTAGAGACGGTGTGTTATAATCTGTAGGATTCTAGAGACTGTGTGTTATAATCTGTAGGATTCTAGAGACGGTGTGTTATAATCTGTAGGATTCTAGAGACGGTGTGTTATAATCTGTAGGATTCTAGAGACGGTGTGTTATAATCTGTAGGATTCTAGAGACGGTGTGTTATAATCTGTAGGATTCTAGAGACGGTGTGTTATAATCTGTAGGATTCTAGAGACTGGTGAGACGGTGTTATAATCTGTAGGATTCTAGAGACTGAGAAATCTGTAGCTAGAGACCAACAACAACAACAAACCACACCTTTTAGAAAGCTTTCTGAAAAACATACACTAGTTATTTTCTAACAGATCAGTGACAAAGAAGCACATCTCAATATGCTCTAGTGTAACTGTGTCTTGTGGTTCTGTTAGACTGACTGTGTCTGTGTGGTTCTGTTAGATTGACTGTGTCTGTGTGGTTCTGTTAGATTGTCTGTGTCTGTGTGGTTCTGTTAGATTGACTGTGTCTGTGTGGTTCTGTTAGATTGACTGTGTCTGTGTGGTTCTGTTAGATTGACTGTGTCTGTGTGGTTCTGTTAGATTGACTGTGTCTGTGTGGTTCTGTTAGATTGACTGTGTCTGTGTGGTTCTGTTAGATTGACTGGTTCTGTTAGATTGACTGTGTGTGTGGTTCTGTTAGATTGACTGGTTCTGTTAGATTGTGTCTGTGTGGTTCTGTTAGATTGTGTCTGTGTGGTTCTGTTAGATTGTGTGTTCTGTGACTGTTCTGTTAGATTGACTGTGGTGTGGTTCTGTTAGATTGACTGTGTCTGTGTGTTCTGGTTAGACTGACTGTGTCCGTGTGGTTCTGTTAGATTGACTGTGTCTGTGTGGTTCTGTGTGGTTCTGTTAGATTGACTGTGTCTGTGTGGTTCTGTTAGACTGACTGTGTCTGTGTGGTTCTGTTAGATGACTGTGTCTGTGTGGTTCTGTTAGATTGTGTGTCTGTGTGGTTCTGTGTGGTTCTGTTAGATTGACTGTGTCTGTGTGGTTCTGTTAGGTTCTGTTTCTGTTAGACTTGACTGTGTCTGTTAGTGGTTCTGATTGAGGTCTGTGTGGTTCTACAGTCACAGTCAATCTATCTGTTAGGTCTGTAGATTGAACCAAAGATGTCTGCAGGGGGAGATGGAACCACTACTGCATCCCAAATGGCACCCTACTCCCTAAATACTGGACTCTGTTTTACCAGGGGAGATGGAACCACACTGCATCCCAAATGGCACCATATTCCCTAAATACTGGACTCTGTTTTACCAGGGGAGATGGAACCACTACTGCATCCCAAATGGCACCCTACTCCCTAAATACTGGACTCTGTTTTACCAGGGGGAGATGGAACCACACTGCATCCCAAATGGCACCCTATTCCCTAAATACTGGACTCTGTTTTACCAGGGGGAGATGGAACCACTACTGCATCCCAAATGGCACCCTATTCCCTAAATACTGGACTCTGTTTTACCAGGGGGAGATGGAACCACTACTGCATCCCAAGTGGCACCCTATTCCCTAAATACTGGACTCCGTTTTACCAGGGGGAGTTCTTTAAGGGACAGACCATGTGTTTTGTTTTATCCGTCTGGAGGGAAACGGGTGGGTTCAGCCCAGTGGGTCATGTGGTTCCACTGGTGTTGTTGTCATGCAATACTAACTCTGACCCTCCCGGTGGCTGTGTGTGTTTGACAGTCGTACCGTGACCCTTTGAACAGAAATCAATCAATCAATCAATCAACCTCCCAGATGTCCTCACTAAGGTGTGTGTTTGGGGGCAGGGTAGGACACATTGTGTACACTGGGATGGCTTCTAGTGAAAACCTGTCCATCTCCTCTTTCTACCTCTGGTGAAACCAGTTTTTATACAGTCTGTGTGAAACCAGTCTATGTGAAACCAGTTTTTATACAGTCTGTGTGAAACCAGTCTATGTGAAACCAGTTTTTATACAGTCTGTGTGAAACCAGTCTTTATACAGTCTGTGTGAAACCAGTCTATGTGAAACCAGTTTTTATACAGTCTGTGTGAAACCAGTCTTTATACAGTCTGTGTGAAACCAGTCTTTATACAGTCTGTGTGAAACCAGTCTATGTGAAACCAGTTTTTATACAGTATGTGTGAAACCAGTCTTTATACAGTCTGTGTGAAACCAGTCTTTATACAGTCTATGTGAAACCAGTCTATGTGAAACCAGTCTTTATACAGTCTATGTGTGAAACCAGTCTTTATACAGTCTGTGTGAAACCAGTCTTTATACAGTCTATGTGTGAAACCAGTCTTTATACAGTCTATGTGTGAAACCAGTCTTTATACAGTCTGTGTGAAACCAGTCTATGTGAAACCAGTTTTTATACAGTCTGTGTGTGAAACCAGTCTGTGTGTGAAACCAGTCTGTGTGTGAAACCAGTCTATGTGTGAAACCAGTCTTTATACAGTCTATGTGTGAAACCAGTCTTTATACAGTCTATGTGTGAAACCAGTCTATGTGAAACCAGTTTTTATACAGTCTGTGTGAAACCAGTCTATGTGAAACCAGTTTTTATACAGTCTGTGTGAAACCAGTCTATGTGAAACCAGTTTTTATACAGTCTGTGTGAAACCAGTCTGTGTGAAACCAGTCTTTATACAGTCTGTGAAACCAGTCTGTGTGAAACCAGTCTTTATACAGTCTGTGTGTGAAACCAGTCTTTATACAGTGTGAAACCAGTCTTTATACAGTCTGTGTGAAACCAGTCTATGTGAAAGTCTGTGTGAAACCAGTCTTTATACAGTCTGTGTGAAACCAGTCTGTGTGAAACCAGTCTTTATACAGTCTGTGTGTGAAACCAGTCTGTGTGAAACCAGTCTTTATACAGTCTATGTGAAACCAGTCTTTATACAGTCTGTGTGAAACCAGTCTATGTGAAACCAGTTTTTATACAGTCTGTGTGAAACCAGTCTATGTGAAACCCGTTTTTATACAGTCTGTGTGTGAAACCAGTCTGTGTGAAACCAGTCTGTGTGAAACCAGTCTGTGTGTGAAACCAGTCTTTATACAGTCTGTGTGAAACCAGTCTATGTGAAACCAGTCTTTATACAGTCTATGTGTGAAACCAGTTTTTATACAGTCTGTGTGAAACCAGTCTATGTGAAACCAGTTTTTATACAGTCTGTGTGAAACCAGTCTATGTGAAACCAGTCTTTATACAGTCTGTGTGAAACCAGTCTTTATACAGTCTGTGTGAAACCAGTCTATGTGAAACCAGTCTTTAGACAGTCTGTGTGTGAAACCAGTCTTTAGACAGTCTGTGTGTGAAACCAGTCTTTAGACAGTCTATGGGCGAAAACAATGCACTTGAGGTGGAGGTTTTAGTGAAGACTGAAGTAAGCTTCTTCTATCCTGTACCTTCAACCAAACTACCTCAACATGTTCTGGTCTGGTACAGGCTGTACTCTACCTTCAGCCAAACTACCTCAGCATGTTCTGGTCTGGTACAGACGGTACTCTATCCTCTACCTTCAGCCAAACTACCTCAGCATGTTCTGGTCTGGTACAGACGGTACTCTATCCTCTACCTTCAGCCAAACTACCTCAGCATGTTCTGGTCTGGTACAGGCTGTACTCTACCTTCAGTCAAACTACCTCAGCATGTTCTGGTCTGGTACAGGCTTCTTCTATACTCTACCTTCAGCCAAACTACCTCAGCATGTTCTGGTCTGGTACAGGCTGTACTCTACCTTCAGACAAACTACCTCAGCATGTTCTGGTCTGGTACAGGCTGTACTCTACCTTCAGTCAAACTACCTCAGCATGTTCTGGTCTGGTACAGGCTTCTTCTATACTCTACCTTCAGCCAAACTACCTCAGCATGTTCTGGTCTGGTACAGGCTGTACTCTACCTTCAGACAAACTACCTCAGCATGTTCTGGTCTGGTACAGGCTGTACTCTACCTTCAGCCAAACTACCTCAGCATGTTCTGGTCTGGTACAGGCTGTACTCTACCTTCAGTCAAACTACCTCAGCATGTTCTGGTCTGGTACAGACTGTACTCTATCCTCTACCTTCTGCCAAACTACCTCAGCATGTTCTGGTCTGGTACAGGCTGTACTCTACCTTCAGCCAAACTACCTCAGCATGTTCTGGTCTGGTACAGGCTGTACTCTACCTTCAGCCAAACTACCTCAGCATGTTCTGGTCTGGTACAGGCTGTACTCGAACCCATAGCATCAGTAGAGCTCTTTTGTGTCATACTCATGGATTTCTGTTTGTATCTGCTATGAAGTCATCTTGACTGTGAATAGGGACGATCTGCTTGAAGCTGGTTGCTGCTAGTCTCTGGTTGGTTGGTTGGTTGCTGCTAGTGTCTGGTCTCTGGTTGGCTGATTGCTGCTAGTGTCTGGTCGGCTGGTTGCTGCTAGTGTCTGGTCTCTGGTTGGCTGGTTGCTGCTAGTGTCTGGTCTCTGGTTGGCTGGTTGCTGCTAGTGTCTGGTCTCTGGTTGGCTGATTGCTGCTAGTGTCTGGTCTCTGGTTGGCTGGTTGCTGCTAGTGTCTGGTCTCTGGTTGGCTGGTTGCTGCTAGTGTCTGGTCTCTGGTTGGCTGGTTGCTGCTAGTGTCTGGTCTCTGGTTGGCTGGTTGCTGCTAGTGTCTGCTCTCTGGTTGGCTGGTTGCTTTCCTCCAGTTAAAGGGAAGTGGTTTGATCTGTTTTGCACATCATCGTCAGACATCCTCTACTCTCCTCTTATCTCCCCTACTGTCTCTCCTCACTGCTGTCTGTCTGTCTACAAGCTACTGTCTCTCCTCACTGCTGTCTGTCTGGTCTACAAGCTACTGTCTCTCCTCACTGCTGTCTGTCTGGTCTACAAGCTACTGTCTCTCCTCACTGCTGTCTGTCTGGTCTACAGGCTACTGTCTCTCCTCACTACTGTCTGTCTGGTCTACAAGCTACTTTCTCTCCTCACTACTGTCTGTCTGGTCTACAAGCTACTGTCTCTCCTCACTGCTGTCTGTCTGTCTACAAGCTACTGTCTCTCCTCACTGCTGTCTGTCTGGTCTACAAGCTACTGTCTCTCCTCACTGCTGTCTGTCTGGTCTACAAGCTACTGTCTCTCCTCACTACTGTCTGTCTGGTCTACAAGCTACTGTCTCTCCTCACTGCTGTCTGTCTGGTGTACAAGCTACTGTCTCTCCTCACTGCTGTCTGTCTGGTCTACAAGCTACTGTCTCTCCTCACTGCTGTCTGTCTGGTCTACAAGCTACTGTCTCTCTCACTGCTGTCTGTCTGGTCTACAAGCTACTGTCTCTCCTCACTGCTGTCTGTCTGTCTACAAGCTACTGTCTCTCCTCACTGCTGTCTGTCTGTCTACAAGCTACTGTCTCTCCTCACTGCTGTCTGTCTGTCTGACTCTCCTCCTGCTGTCTGTCTGTCTGTGGTGGTGTCTCTCAAACTGCTTCTGTCTGTCTACACACGTTCTCAGTCTGCTGTCTGTCTGAGTGAAGAGTCTCAGACCACTGGGTCTGTCTGTCTACAAGCTACTGTCTCTCCTCCTGACTGTGTGTGTGTCTGTCTGTCTACAAGCTACTGTCTCTCCTCACTACTGTCTGTCTGGTCTACAAGCTACTGTCTCTCCTCACTGCTGTCTGTCTATAGAAGCTGACTGTCTGCTCAGGCTGTCTGTCTGGTCTACAAGCTACTGTCTCTCCTCACTGCTGTCTGTCTGGTCTACAAGCTACTGTCTCCTCACTGCTGTCTGGTGTACAAGCTACTGGCTGTCTCTCTGGTCTACAAGCTACTGGTCTCTCTGGTCTACAAGCTACTGTCTCAACTCACTACTGTCTGGTGTACAAACTACAAGCTACTGTCTCTCCCTCACTGCTGTCTGGTGTACAAGCTACTGTCTCTCCTCACTACTGTCTGGTGTACAAGCTACTGTCTCTCCTCACTGCTGTCTGGTATTAACAAACTACACTGGTCCAACCCTCCCTGCAAACAGTGTACAACACAACTACACTGGTCTCCTCCGCAAACTGGTATTAACAAGCTACTGTCTCTCCTCACTAAACTGTCTGGTCTACAAACTACTGGTCTCTCCTCACTGCTGTCTGGTGGTTAACACAGCTACTGGTCCTCCTCACTGCTGTCAGGTCTACAAGCTACTGTCCTCCTCACTGCTGGTCTCTGGTCTACAAGCTTGTCTCTCCTCACTGGTCTGTCTGGTGTACAAGCTGCACTAGGTAACAGGTCTGTCTACAAGCTACTGGTCCAACCTCACAGAACAGGTGTACAAGCTACTGCATGGCCCTCACTACTGTCTGTCTGTCTCAAGGTACTGTCTCTCAACTACTGGTCTGGTGTACAAGCCTTTCTCTCCTCACTGCTGTCTGTCTGGTCTACAAGCTACACAGGGGCTCCTCACTGCTGTCTGTCTGGTCTACAAGCTACTGTCTAAACTCACTGCTGTCTGGTGTACAAGCTACTTCATCCTCACTGCTGTTTGGTCTACAATCTGGTCTCTCCCACTGGACTGGTTCCGCCTGTCTCTTCAAAATGTTTGGTCTACAAGCTACTGTCTTGCCTCACTGCTGTTTGGTCTACAAGCTACTGTCTGGAGTGGCAGGTTGCTGTCTGTCTGGTCTACAAGCTACGGTCTCTTCTCACTGCTGTCTGGTGTAAACAAGCTACTGTCTCTCCTCACTGCTGTCATGGTGATGATAGCTACTTGTCTCCTCCCTGCTGTCTGTCTGGTTAAATAAAGGTCCCTGCTGTCTGTCTGGACAAGCTACTGTCTCTTCTCACTGATGTCTGTCTGGTCTACAAGCTACTGTCTCTCACTGCTGTCTGTTGTCTGTCTGTCTGTCTACAAGCTACTGTCTCTCCTCACTGCTGTCTGTGTACTGACTGAGTCCTCACTGCTGTCTGTTACTCTCCTCACTGCTGTCTGCAAAAAGCTGTCTGTCTCTCCTCACTGCTGTCTGGTGAACAAGCCTGTCTTCCTCACTGCTGTCTGGTGTACAAGTACTGTCTCTCCTCACTGCTGTCTGGTGTACAGGCTACTGTCTCTCCTCCTGCTGTCTGGTCTACAAGCTCTGTCTCCTCCCTGCTGTCTGTCTGGTCTACAACTGCTGTCTGTCTGTCCCCTCTCTCCTCACTGCTGTCTGTCTGGTCTACAAGTACTGTCTGTCTCTCCTCACTGCTGTCTGTCTCTACAAGCTACTGTCTCTCCTCACTGCTGTCTGTCTGGTCTCTCCTCCCTTCTGTCTGTCTGGTCTACAAGCTACTCCCTCTCCTCACTGCTGTCTGTCTGGTCTACAAGCTACTGTCTCTCCTCAAAAGCTGTCTGTCTGTCCAAGCTCCTCTCCTCACTCTGTCTGTCTGGTCTACAAGCTAAAACAGAGAAAGAGTCTGGTCTAGAAGCTACTCCTCTCCTCACTGCTGTCTGTCTGTCTACAAGCTCTACTGTCTCTCCTCACTGCTGTCTGTCTGGTCTACCTCGAGACTCTCTTTCTCACTGCTGTCTGTCTGGTCTACAAGCTACTGTCTCTCCTCACTGCTGTCTGTCTACAAGCTACTGCTGTCTGTCTGGTGTACAAGCTACTGTCTCTTCTCACTGCTGTCTGGTGTACAAGCTACGGTCTCTTCTCCCTGCTGTCTGTCTGGTCTATTGAAGCTACTGTCTCTCCTCACTGCTGTCTGTCTAAAAGCTACTGTCTCTCCTCACTGCTGTCTGTCTGGTCTACAAGAGACTGTCTCTCCTCACTGCTGTCTGGTGTACAAGCTGGTCTACACTGCTGTCTGTCTGGTCTACAAGCTCTCCCTCTCCTCACTGCTGTCTGTCTGGTCCCTCCTGCTGTCTGTCTGAGGTATACAAGCTACTGTCTCTCCTCACTACTGTCTGCCTGGTCTACAAGCTACTGTCTCTCCTCCTGCTTTCTGTCTGTCTACAAGCTACTGTCTCTTCACTGCAGTCTGGTCTACAAGCTACTGTCTCTCCTCACTGCTTTCTGTCTGTCTACAAGCTACTGTCTGTCTACAAGCTACTGTCTCTTCTCACTGCAGTCTGGTCTACAAGCTACTGTCTCTCCTCACTACTGTCTGCCTGGTCTACAAGCTACTGTCTCTCCTCACTGCTTTCTGTCTGTCTACAAGCTACTGTCTCTTCTCACTGCAGTCTGGTCTACAAGCTACTGTCTCTCCTCACTGCCTCTGTCTACTGATTCTCACTGTGTCTGGTCCAAGCTACTGTCTCTAACCACTGCAGTCTGGTGTACAAGTACTGTCTCTCCTCACTGCAGTCTGGTCCACAAGCTACTACTCTTCTCACTGCAGTCTGGTGTAAGCTACTGTCTCTTCTCACTGCAGTCTGGGTCTACAAGGTCTATACTCAAGAGAACTGGTGTACACTGTCTCTATCTAACACTGTCTGTCTGGTCTACAAGCTACTGTCTCTATATAACTGCAGTCTGGTAGTACCTGCTGTCTGTATAACCCTCCTTGTTGTAGTACTGTGGTGGTGCAGAGCGTCAAACTGACATCAGGGGAAATAGTACACGTTCCAGTCTGAACGCTGTCAGAGAAGAGTATCAGACCACAGGGACACGGTAGTACATCCGCTAATGACGTGTGAACGTGTGTGTGTGTGTGTGTGTGTGTGTGTGTGTGTGTAAGCCAGGCGGTACAGCAGGATGTCTATATAAGCTGAGGCGTTGCTGCAGGAGGCTAAGGAGATATAAAGCAGCTCAGAATTACAGGAGCGAACTACAACAACGCCTACATGGACTCAGCCAAGCACGCAAACAGGTATTAACACAACTACACTGGTAACCCCCACGAAACAGGTATTAACCAACTATACTGGTCCAACCACGGTAGTAACACCCCTCACTATCCAAGCCTCAGAAACAGGTAGTAACACAACTACACTGGTAACCAAGAGAACAGGTAGTAACCCTATGGTAACCAAGAGAACAGGTAGTAACACAACTTCACTGGTCCAACTGAAACAGGTAACCCTCATGGAAACGCAAACAGGTAGTACACAACTATATCCTACAGAATGGTTCTGTTCAACTACACTGGTCCAACCCACGCCAGGTATTAACACAACTCACTGGTCCAACCTGTAGAAACAGGTATTAACACAACTACACTGGTCCAACCCTCACGCAAACAGGTAGTAACACAACTACACTGGTCCAACCCTCACGCAAACACATAACAACACAACCTCACTGGTCCAACCCCTCACGAAACAGGTATTAACACAACTACACTGGTCCAACCCTCACGCAAACAGGTAGTAACACAACTACACTGGTCCAACCCTCACGCAACCAGGTAACAACACAACTACACTGGTCCAACCCTCACGCAACCAGGTAACCACTATATACACTGGTCCAACCTCACGCAACGCAACACAACTACACTGGTCCAACCCTCACGCAACCAGGTAACAACACAACTACACTGGTCCAACCTCACGCAAACAGGTAACACAACTACTGTCTGGTCCAACCCTCACGCAAACAGGTATTAACACAACTACACCGTCCAACCCTCACGCAAACAGGTAACAACACAACTACACTGGTCCAACCAGGTAACAGGGGGATAACACAACTACACTGGTCCAACCTCACGCAAACAGGTAACAACACAACTACACTGGTCCAACCCTCATTCACATTAAGGTTCCCTACGGCATGGCCGATTAATTAGCTCCCATTTCAAGTTTTCATAACACATCGGTAATCTGCATTTTTGGACACCGATTCTGGCCGATTACATTGCAATGGGGGCGGTTAGGGTAGCCTAGTGGTTAGAGAGTTGGACTCAGAACCAGAAGGTTGCATGTTCAAACCCCCCGAACTGACAAGGTACAAATCTGCTTCTGCCCCTGAACAGGCAGTTAACCCACTGTTCCTAGGCCGTCATTGAAAATAAGAATTTGTTCTTAACTGACTTGCCTGGTTAAATAAAGGTAAAATAAAAAAATACAATCCCCGAGAGGCCTGCTGGCAGGCTGACTATCAGTGCAGCAAGCAGCCAAGGTAAGTTGCTAGCTAGCATTAAACTTATCTTATAAAAAACAATCAATCTTCACATAATCACTAGTTAACTCACATGGTTGATGATATTACTAGTTTAACTAGCTTGTCCTGCGTTGCATATAATCATGCGGTGCCTGTTAATTTATCATCGAATCACAGCCTACTTCACCAAACGGGGGATGATTTAACAAAAGCACAATCGCTCACTGTCCCCTAACTATAAACATCAATGCCTTTCTTAAAATCAATACACAGAAGTCTATATTTTTAAACCTGCATATTTAGTTAAAAGAAATTCATGTTAGCTCTCAATATTAACTAGGAAATTGTGTCATTTCTCTGGTCAGTGCAAGCAGAGTCCAGGTATATGCAACAGTTTGGGCCGCTGTCGTTGCAAACTAATTTGCCAGAATTTTACATAATTATGACATAACATTGAGGGTTGTGCAATGTAACAAGAATATTAAGATTTAGGGATGCCACCCCAAAAAATACCGACGGTTCCTATAGTTTCACCGAAAGAATAAACGCTTTTGTTTTCCTCCCTGATAGTTTCCAGATTTGACCATATTAATAACCAGTGGCTCGTATTTCTGTGTGTTATTATATTATAATTAAGTCTATGATTTGATAGACAGTCTGACTGAGCTGGTAGGCATGCATTGGCTGTTAAACATTCATTCAAACAGCACTTTCCTGCTTTCCAGCAGCTCTTCGCCAGCTTCCTGCATTGAGCTGTTTATAACTTCAAGCCTATCAAATCAAATTTTATTTGTCAAAGTGGTTAGCAGATGTTAACCTCTCCCAGTGTAGCTCTCTCTTGTCTTCTAGTTCCGACTCTGCAGTGATAACCAACAAGTAATCTCTAACAATTCCAAAACTACTACCTTCTAGACACAAGTCTAAGGGGATAAAGAATATGTACATAAAGATATATGAATGAGTGATGGTCAGACTGGCATAGGCAAGATACAGTAGATGGTATCTGAGTACAGTATATACATATGAGATGAGTAATGTAGGGTATGTAAACAAAGTGGCATAGTTAAAGTGGCTAGTGATACATGTATTCATAAGGATGCAGTAGATGATATAGAGTATAGTATATACGTATACATATGAGATTAATAATGTAGGGTATCCATTATATTAGGCAGCATTGTTTAAGAGTGGCTAGGATATATTTTACACCATTTCCCATCAATTCCCATTATTAAAGTGGCTGGAGTTGAGTCAGTGTGTTGGCAGCAGCCACTCAATGTTAGTGGTGGCTGTTTAACAGTCTGATGGCCTTGAGATAGAAGCTGTTTTTCAGTCTCTGTCCCAGCTTTGAACCTAGAACACTGACCTCGCAACTTCTGCATGATAGTGGGGTGAACAGGCAGTGGTTCTGGTTGTTGTCCTTGATGATCTTTATGGCCTTCCTGTGACACCAGAGATTAGGCTTTGGCAAGGCTAAAGTACCTATTAGAACATCCAGACAGTCAAGGTAGTATGAAATGCAAATGGTAGAGAGAGAAATCCTCCTATAATTGTGTGTAATAACACAACCTAAAACTTACCTGGGAATATTGAAGACTCACAAATTAAACTTTACAACCACCAGCTCATGTTTCTCCTGTTCAGTATCAGGTGTTGAAAAATCATGTTCGGTCGACCTTTTCAGATAAATCAATTAGCAATAATCCGGAACTAAAGACTGCACAGCCGAGACCAGGACCATTCATCTAGTATCAGAAGATGTCACAGCCTCCCCTCTCCCTCCTCCTCTCTCCCTCTCTCCTCCTCCCAGAATCCCTCCCTCTCCCTCCTCCCCCCCCCTTCAGGCTAATTGTAAACGATGTTGTTATTTCCTGCTCCTCTAAAAGTAAAACAGAGATAGAGGTATTCTCAGAGAGAGTGTTTTCCCCCTCCTCCTCCCCTCTCCCCTCTAAAAGTAAAACAGAAGATGAGGTATATCAAAAGAGAGAGAGACTCCCCCTCCCCCTCCTCCTCTTCCCCTCTAAAAGTAAAACAGACAGAGAGGTATATGAAAAGAGAGAGAGAGACTCCTCCTCCTCACTCCCTCTCTCCCTCTCCTCCTCCAGAGATAGAGAGGTATATGAAAAGAGAGAGATGACTCCCCTCCTCTCCTCCCCTCCTCAAAAGTAAAACAGAGAAAGAGAGGTATATGAAAAGAGAGAGAGAGACTCCCTCCCCCCTCCTCCTCTGTCCTCAGTACCAGACAAAGAATCATGTTATGAAACTCAGAGAGAGACTCCCTCCCCCTATCCTGTTCTCCCCTCTAAAAGTAAAACAGACAGAGAGGTATATGAAAAGAGAGAGATGTTTCTCTCCTCCTCCTCCTCCTCAGTAAAACAGACAGAGAGGTCATGAAAAGAGAGAGACAAACTCTCCTCCTCCTCCTCCCTCCTCCTCAGTAAAATCAGAATCATGTTTCTCCTCCTCCTCCTCTCAGTACCGTCAGAATCATGTTTCTCCTCCTCCTCTCCTCAGTACCATCAGAATCATGTTTCTCCTCCTCCTCCTCTTCCTCAGTACCATCAGAATCATGTTTCTCCTCCTCCTCCTCAGTACCGTCAGAATCATGTTTCTCCCCTCCTTCCTCCTCAGAGTATTAAAAGAATCATGTTTCTCCTCCTCCTCCTCCTCTCAGTACCATCAGAATCATGTTTCTCCTCCTCCTCCTCCTCCTCAGTACCAGACAGAATCATGTTTATCCCTCCTTCCTCAGACCATCAGAATCACCTCTCCTCCTCCTCACCCTAGACCCACTCAGAATCATGTTTCTCCCCTCTTCCACAGTACCATCAGAATCATGTTTCACACTCCACTCCTCCTCCTCCTCAAGAGGAATACCTATGTCAGAATCATGTTCATCCTCCTCCCTCAATCCTCAGTACCATCAGAATCATGTTTCTCCTCCTCTGGGTCCTTCCTCAGTACCACTCAGAACATGTTTCTCCTCCTCTTCCTCCTTCCTCAGTACCATCAGAATCATGTTTCTCCTCCTCTCCTCCTCAACACATCAGAATCATGTTTCTCCTCCCTGTACTCCCTGTTCCTCCACGTACCATCAGAATCATGCACTCCTCCCCTCCTCCTCAGTACCGTCAGAATCATGTTTCTCCTCCTCCTCCTCTCCTCAGTACCATCAGAATCATGTTTCTCCTCCTAGTACCATCAGAATCACTCCTCAGTACCATCAGAATCATGTTTCTCCTCCCCCTCCTCCTCAGTACCAGTCAGAATCATGTTTCTCCTCCTCCTTCCTCAGTACCATCAGAATCATGTTTCTCCTCCTCCTCCTCCTCAGTACCATCAGAATCATGTTTCTCCTCTTCCTCCTCCTCAGTACCGTCAGAATCATGATAGAGAGCCTCCTCCTTCCTCAGTACCATCAGAATCATGTTTCTCCCTCCTCCTCCTCAGTACCATCAGAATCAGAGTTTCTCCTCCTCTCCTCCTCCTCCTCCTCTAAAAGTAAAACAGACAGAGGTATATGAAAAGAGAGAGAGAGACTCCTCCTCCTCCTCCTCCTCAGTACCGTCTAAAATGTTTCTCCTCCTCCTTCCTCAGTACCAAAAAGAGAATCATGTTTCTCCTCCTCCTCCTCCTCCTCAGTAAAACAGAATCATGTTTCTCCTCCTCCTCTTCCTCAGTACCAGACAAAATCATGTTTCTCCTCCTCCTCCTCCTCAGTACCGTCAAAATGTAAAACAGACAAAGAGGTCAGTACCAAAAGAGAGAGAGTTTCTCCTCCTCCTCCTCCTCCTCCTCAAAAGTAAAACAGACAGAAGGGTATATGAAAAGAGAGAGAGACTCCCCTCCTCCTCCTCCTCCTCCTCTAAAAGTAAAACAGACAAAGAGGTATATGAAAAGAGAGAGAGAGACTCCCTTCCTCCTCCCCTCCCCCTCCTAAAAGTAAAATCAGAAAAGAGAGGTATATGAAAAGAGAGAGAGACTCCTCCTCCATCCTCCTCCTCCCTCTCCCCTCTAAAAGTAAAACAGACAAAGAGGTTTCTCCTCCTCCCTCCTCAGTAAAACATCAGAAGAATGTTTCTCCTCCTCCCCTTCCTCTCCTCCTCTAGTAAAACAGACAAAGAATCATGAAAAGAGAGAGAGAGACCTCTCCCCTCCTCCTCAGTACCCCCTCAGAAGTAAAACAGACAAATAGGTTTCTCCTCCCCTCCCCTCCTCCCCATCTAAAAGTCAAAACAGAGAGGTATATGAAAAGAGAGAGAGAGGGGTCAACACGTCATTGGCCAACCGGGGGCGGAGTCGTCCAACTCCCTCTATTAAAAGTACCATCTATTGAAAACAGGTGTTTCCTCCTCTCCTCCTCAGAATGGTCTAAAATCCTGTTTAAAACCTCTGTCTCAGTTCCCCCCAGTACCAGAGAATGTTTCTCCTCCAGCTGACGTGTCCTGCAGGTGAAAGAATCATGTGTATAAAACAACTACTTCTGTGGTTCAGTACCCATCTACTGAATCATGGGTTAACGGTCCGTCCTCTATACACCTCACCTCTCCCTCTAGAATAGGATCAGAATCATGTTTCTCCCCTAAACACCTCCCCATCTACCATCAAGAAACATGTTTCTACCCTCTTCTTCCTCATACCAAGAGAATCATGTTTCTCCCCTCCTATATAATCAAGAGAACTCCTCCTCTGTATAACCAAGAGAATCATGTAGTCCTCCTCTATATAACCAAGAGAACGGGTAGTACCCTCCTCTATATACCATCAGAACGGGTAGTTTCTCCTCCTCTATATAACCAAGAGAATCATGTTTCTACCCCCTCTCTATATACCAAGAGAACATGTTTCCCCTCTATATAACCTCCTAGTACCTCATATACCAAGAGAATCGGGTAGTACCCTCTTCCTATAACCATCAGAACGGGTAGTACCCCTCTATATAACCAAGAGAACGGGTTCCCCTCCTCCTATACCAAGAGAACGGGTGGTACCCCTCTATATAACCAAGAGAACGGGTAGTACCCTCAGATAACCATGTTTCGGGTAGTACCTCTTCCTCTCCTATAACCGTCAGAACGGGTAGTCCCCTCTATATAACCAGAACGGGTAGTACCTCCTCTAGTATAACCAAGAAACATGTAGTACCCTCTATATAACCAAGAGAACGGGTAGTACCTCTATATAACCAAGAGAATCATGTAGTACTCCTCCTCTCCTATACCAAGAGAACGGGTTTCTCCCCTCCTCTATATAACCAAGAGAACATGTTTCTACCCCTCTATATAACCAAGAGAACGGGTAGTACCATCTATATAACCAAGAGAACGGGTAGTCCCCTCCTATAACCATCAGAACGGGTTTCTCCTCTATATAACCAAGAGAACGGGTAGTACCCCTCTATATAACCATCAGAACGGGTAGTCCTCCTCTATATAACCAGAGAACGGGTAGTACCCTCTCCTATAACCATCAGAACGGGTAGTACCCCTCTATATAACCAAGAGAACGGGTAGTACCTCCTCTGTATAACCAAGAGAACGGGTAGTACCCTCTATATAACAGAGAGAACGCCAAAGTTATCAATGAATTGAAACGGACACTTTTATCTACAGAATGGTTCTGTTCTGCTGCTCTCTGGGCCCACTGTTCCCACCCCATTATCTGGCACACATCTCTCTCCTTTCCCAGCTGTAGAGTCCAGTTTTGGGCCATTTTTCCCATAACCCCTCTTCCCCAGGGATGAGTCATCACACTGTAATATGAGACGAGGCAGGCAGGAAAAGCTGCTCTGTCACACACACAGATTACCAGGATGGCGTGACATCCGTGAGCAGTGTGTGTGCCTTAGATACTTCTGGCCTGGAAGAGAGGGAGTCAAAACATCCTGTAGTTGTCTCTCTCTCTCTCTCTGGTCTCTCTCCTCTGGTCTCTCTCTCTGGTCTCTGTCTCTCTGGTCTGGTCTCTCTCCTCTCTGTCTCTCTCTCTGGTCTGTCTCTCTCTGGTCTCTCTGGTCTCCTCCTCTGTCTCTCTGGTCTGTCTCCTCTCTCTCTCCTCTCTCTCTGGTCTGTTTCTCTCTCTGGTCTGTCTCTCTCTCTGGTCTGTCAGAATCTCTGGTCTGTCTCCTCTCTCCTCTGGTCAGTACTCATCTCTGGTCTGTCTCTCCCTCCTCTCTCTCTCTGGTCTGTCATCCTCTGGTCTCTGTCTGTCTCTCTCTAACTCCTCTCTCTCTCTCCTCAGTACCTCTTATCTCTCTCTCCCCAGCCTGTATGCCCTCTACTCCCAGTGGACATGTCATTGTATTCCAGATGACAATATTAGCTTTCCCATCCTTCACTCGTCCCAAAATATACATGATGTTTGGCCACCCCAAATGGCACCCTATTCCTCAGTACATAGTGAACTACCTTTTCTCCTGGTCAAAATGAGTTAACTATATAGAGAATAGGGTGTCATTTAGGATACTGCCCTTATCTCCACCTGATAGACACCAGGAAGTGATGCAATGGCTCCAGTGAGGCATTTCCTGTGTCCTGCTGTCCAAACACACTGATCTCTGATAGTGTTCTATGTAGGTCTTTCCATCCTCATCCAACTATTCTTTTCTCTTGTTTATCAGTGCAGCTCCTCTGCTCTTCTGTTTCCTTCTCTCTCTCTCAGCTCACTGGTCTCTCTCGCTCACTGGTCTTCCTCAGTCCTCAGGTCTCTCTCACTGGTCTCTCTCACTGGTCTCTCTACCATCAGAATCTGGTCTCTCTCACTGGTCTCTCCTCTCACTGGTCTCCATCAGAATCACTGGTCTCCTCTCACTGGTCTCTGGTCTCTCTCTCTCTCAGGTCTCTCTTTCTCTGGTCTCTCTCTCTCACTGGTCCTCTCTTTTCTCTCTCACTGGTCTCTCTCTCTCTGGTCTCTCTCTCTCTGGTCTCTCCTCTCTCTGGCCTCTCTCTCTCTGGTCTCTCTCTCTGGTCTGTCTCTCTCTCTCTAGCTCTCTCTCTGGTCTCTCTCTCTCTAGTCAGAGTCATCAGTGAGAGGAGGTTGTCAGTCAATGGGTGTGTCCCAAAAGCTCCCTCATAGTGCACTACTTTTGACCAGAGCTCTATTGGCCCTTCCTCCTCAGTATGGGCCCCTCCTCCTCTCCGAGCACCAGTACACTATAAAGACACTAAGGGTGCCATTTGGGACTGAGACAGTCTAGTAGTTTCATAATGACAGGAGTTCAGCTCAGCATGATTGTCTGTTAAGAGGAACTGAAACAGAGACTAAGTTTCACTGCTCGACTAACCACCAGCTTCCTGTTCCGTTGGGGGACTGGTTACAATTTGGAAACAGTGTTTTAGCATTTTTGGTACAAAGTTAGCATATCAATTGAACCTCTCCCCCCCCCTCTCTCTCTCCCTCCTCTCTCTTTCTCTCCCCCTCCTCTCTCTCAGTCCTCAGAATCATGTTCCTCTCCTCCTCCTCTTCCTCCAGGTACCAGGCAGAATCATGCTTTCTCTCCTCCTTCCTCTCCATCAGAATCATGTTTCTCCTCCTTTTCCAGCATATCAGAACCATGTTTCTCCTCCTCTCAGCTCCTCTCCTCCCAAAGGCAGCCGTCTCAGGCCAGAGAGGGGTTGATGTCATTTCTCCTCCAGACGGCTGTGACCTCCTCCTGACGGAGCGTCTGAATCATGCTCCTTAGCGAGGTGGATGTCATCGAGCAGGACAGCGTTCCCGCTGGACGACTGCCAGAAACTCATAGAACACGGAGTCAACACTGCAGACCTGCTTCCTCAGGGTGAGGTATCAGATAGACGGAGGGACGCCTGGTTCAAATCCTCGGAGCCCTCCTCAGCAAGGCACTTAATCATGTTGACCATGGTCAGACCCCACTCCCTGAGACTGTCTCAGGGGAGTAGGGATATGCAAAATCACATGTTTCTTTCCACACTGTGTGTAACAGGACTAATATAATAATATAATCACCTCACAAATTATTATGACTCCTACACACCATCAGAATCATGTTTCTCCTCCTCCTCCTCAGTACCATCAGAAGAATGTTTCTCCTCCTCTTCCTCCTCCTCCTCAGTACCGTCAGAATCATGTTTCTCCTCCTCCTCCTCCTCCTCCCATCAGAATCATGTACCATCAGAATCATGTTTCTCCTCCTCTTCTCCTCCTCAGTACCATCAGAATCATGTTTCTCCTCCTCCTCCTCTTCCTCAGTACCATCAGAATCATGTTTCTCCTCCTCCTCTTCTCAGTACCATCAGAATCATGTTTCTCCTCCCTCTCTCCTCCTCCTCCTCCTCAGTACCATCAGAATCATGTTTCTCCTCCTCCTCCTCCTCAGTACCATCAGAATCATGTTTCTCCTCCTCCTCCTCCTCAGTACCATCAGAATCATGTTTCTCCTCCTCCTCCTCAGTACCATCAGAATCATGTTTCTCCTCCCTCCTCAGTACCATCAGAATCATGTTTCTCCTCCTCCTCTTCCTCAGTACCATCAGAATCATGTTTCTCCTCCTCCTCCTCCTCAGTACCATCAGAATCATGTTTCTCCTCCTCCTCCTCCTCAGAATCATGTTTCAGTACCATCAGAATCATGTTTCTCCTCCTCCTCCTCTCAGTACCATCAGAATCATGTTTCTCCTCCTCAGTACCATCAGAATCATGTTTCTCCTCCTCCTCCTCCTCCTCAGTACCATCAGAATCATGTTTCTCCTCCTCCTCTCCTCAGTACCATCAGAATCATGTTTCTCCTCCTCCTCCTCTTCCTCAGTACCATCAGAATCATGTTTCTCCTCCTCCTCCTCTCCCTCAGTACCATCAGAATCATGTTTCTCCTCCTCCTCCTCAGTACCTCAGAATCATGTTTCCAGTCAGAATCATGTTTCTCCTCCTCTCCTCAGTACCATCAGAATCATGTTTCTCCTCCTCTCTCCTCCCTCAGTACCATCAGAATCATGTTTCTCCTCCTCCTCCTCCTCAGTACCATCAGAATCATGTTTCTCCTCCTCTTCATCCTCCTCCTCAGTACCATCAGATTCATGTTTCTCCTCTTCCTCCTCAGTACCATCAGAAGAATGTTTCTCCTCCTCTTCCTCCTCCTCCTCAGTACCTCAGAATCATGTTTCTCCTCCGCCTCCTCCTCAGTACCATCAGAATCATGTTTCTCCTCCGCCTCCTCCTCAGTACCATCAGAATCATGTTTCTCCTCCTCTTCCGCCTCCTCCTCAGTACCATCAGAATCATGTTTCTCCTCCTCCTCCTCCTCCTCCTCCTCAGTACCATCAGAATCATGTTTCTCCTCCTCCTCCTCCTCCTCAGTACCATCAGAATCATGTTTCTCCTCCTCCTCCTCCTCCTCAGTACCATCAGAATCATGTTTCTCCTCCTCCTCCTCCTCCTCAGTACCATCAGAATCATGTTTCTCCTCCTCCTCCTCCTCCTCAGTACCATCAGAATCATGTTTCTCCTCCTCCTCCTCCTCAGTACCATCAGAATCATGTTTCTCCTCCTCCTCCTCCTCCTCAGTACCATCAGAATCATGTTTCTCCTCCTCCTCCTCCTCAGTACCATCAGAATCATGTTTCTCCTCCTCCTCCTCCTCAGTACCATCAGAATCATGTTTCTCCTCCTCCTCCTCAGTACCATCAGAATCATGTTTCTCCTCCTCCTCCTCCTCAGTACCATCAGAATCATGTTTCTCCTGTCCTCTTCCTCCTCCTCTTCCTCAGTACCATCAGAATCATGTTTCTCCTGTCCTCTTCCTCCTCCTCTTCCTCAGTACCATCAGAATCATGTTTCTCCTCCTCCTCTTCCTCAGTACCGTCAGAATCATGTTTCTCCTCCTCCTCCTCAGTACCGTCAGAATCATGTTTCTCCTCCTCCTCTTCCTCTCAGTACCGTCAGAATCATGTTTCTCCTCCTCCTCCTCCTCAGAATCTCCTCCTCCTCCTCCTCCTCCTCAGTACCGTCAGAATCATGTTTCTCCTCCTCCCTCCTCCCTCAGTACCGTCAGAATCATGTTTCTCCTCCTCCTCCTCATTACCGTCAGAATCATGTTTCTCCTCCTCCTCAGTACCGTCAATCATGTTTCTCCTCCTCTTCCTCCTCTTCCTCCTCCTCCTCAGTACCATGTTTCTCCTCCTCTTCCTCCTCCTCCTCAGTACCATCAGAATCATGTTTCTCCTCCTCTTCCTCCTCCTCCTCAGTACCATCAGAATCATGTTTCTCCTCCTCCTTCCTCCTCAGTACCGTCAGAATCATGTTTCTCCTGTCCTCTTCCTCCTCCTCTTCCTCAGTACCATCAGAATCATGTTTCTCCTCCTCTTCCTCAGTACCATCAGAATCATGTTTCTCCTCCTCCTCTTCCTCAGTACCATCAGAATCATGTTTCTCCTCCTCCTCTTCCTCAGGACCATCAGAATCATGTTTCTCCTCCTCCTCTTCCTCAGTACCATCAGAATCATGTTTCTCCTGTCCTCTTCCTCAGTACCATCAGAATCATGTTTCTCCTGTCCTCTTCCTCAGTACCATCAGAATCATGTTTCTCCTGTCCTCTTCCTCAGTACCATCAGAATCATGTTTCTCCTCCTCCTCTTCCTCCTCCTCCTCAGTACCATCAGAATCATGTTTCTCCTCCTCCTCTTCCTCCTCCTCCTCAGTACCATCAGAATCATGTTTCTCCTCCTCCTCTTCCTCCTCCTCCTCAGTACCATCAGAATCATGTTTCTCCTCTTCTCCTCCTCCTCAGTACCATCAGAATCATGTTTCTCCTCCTCCTCCTCCTCAGTACCGTCAGAATCATGTTTCTCCTCCTCCTCCTCAGTACCGTCAGAATCATGTTTCTCCTCCTCCTCAGTACCGTCAGAATCATGTTTCTCCTCCTCCTCCTCAGTACCATCAGAATCATGTTTCTCCTGTCCTCTTCCTCCTCAGTAATCTCCTATTTAATGATTCATACTGTAATGAGTCATACTGTAATTAAACACTGATTAAAGGTTTTAATCCCTCCCCCTGTCTCCAGGTGAGGTAGCTATCCGTTGTGGTCTGGGGGAGAAGGAGGACCTGCTGGGGTGTTTCACCAAGAAGGCCCTTCAGATCCATCTGGACAGGTGAAGGAGAGAGAGGGAGTTGTCGTACTCTCTTTCACTATGTCATAACTTTAAGACGACAATGTAAAGGTTAACTCGGTGTGTGTGTGTGTGTGTGTGTGTTTATTTTAACCGTGTGTGTGTGTGTTTATTTTAACCGTGTGTGTGTGTGTGTGTGTTTATTTTAACCGTGTGTGTGTGTGTGTGTGTGTGTGTTTATTTTAACCGTGTGTGTGTGTGTGTGTGTGTGTGTGTGTGTTTATTTTAACCGTGTGTGTGTGTGTGTGTGTGTGTTTATTTTAACCGTGTGTGTGTGGTGTGTGTGTGTTTATTTTAACCGTGTATGTGTGTGTTTATTTTAACCGTGTGTGTGTGTGTGTGTGTGTGTGTGTGTGTGTTTATTTGAACCGTGTGTGTGTGTGTGTTTATTTGAACCGTGTGTGTGTGTGTGTGTGTCTCAGCCTCCCGGAGGTACCAGTGTTAGTAGACGTGCCGTGTGTGTCTGCCCAGCTGGATGACTCTCTGCTGTACGCGGTGAGAGACAGAGTGTCACGACACGGATCAGTCTCTTCACACCCTCCAGTCCAGATAGAGGAGCTCCAGGAGAGACCTGGCAGTGTGTTGGTACGCTGGTGTAAGGTGAGTTCAGATAGAGGAGCTCCAGGAGAGACCTGGCAGTGTGTTGGTACGCTGGTGTAAGGTGAGTTCAGATAGAGGAGCTCCAGGAGAGACCTGGCAGTGTGTTGGTACGCTGGTGTAAGGTGAGTTCAGATAGAGGAGCTCCAGGAGAGACCTGGCAGTGTGTTAGTACGCTGGTGTAAGGTGAGTTCAGATAGAGGAGCTCCAGGAGAGACCTGGCAGTGTGTTAGTACGCTGGTGTAAGGTGAGTCCAGATAGAGGAGCTCCAGGAGAGACCTGGCAGTGTGTTGGTACGCTGGTGTAAGGTGAGTTCAGATAGAGGAGCTCCAGGAGAGACCTGGCAGTGTGTTAGTACGCTGGTGTAAGGTGAGGACACACACACACTCTACAGGTGTTTTCACACTGATATTAACTAACTAGTACACTGTACTGTGGGGGTGTGTGTTTCATAACATCTCTGTGTTTCTCTGTCTCTCTGTCTCTCTCTGTTTCTCTCTGTCTCTCTGTGTCTGTGTCTCTGTCTCTCTGTGTCTGTGTCTCTCTGTGTGTCTTTCTCTCTCTCTCTCTGTGTGTCTTTCTCTGTGTCTCTCTCTCTGTCTCTCTGTCTCTCTCTGTGTCTCTGTCTCTGTGTCTCTCTGTGTCTCTGTCTCTCTCTGTCTCTCTCCCTGTGTCTCTCTAGGTGGATGATGAGTTTGCGGTGCAGGACTACCGTCTGCAGTATCGTCGCTCAGTGTCTGGTCAGTACCCAGGTCAAAAATGATATAATATCTCAGAACATATTCATTTCTTTGTGATGGTATATCAATCGTATTTATTCAAAATTATTATAATAATCTAAGTCGGAATGTTTTAATAAAACCATCACAAATCAGCGACTGTCTCTCTGTGCAACAAAGGGACCGGCGACTGTCTCTCAGTGCAACAAAGGGACCGGCGACTGTCTCTCAGTGCAACAAAGGGACCGGCGACTGTCTCTCAGTGCAACAAAGGGACCGGCGACTGTCTCTCAGTGCAACAAAGGGACCGGCGACTGTCTCTCAGTGCAACAAAGGGACCGGCGACTGTCTCTCAGTGCAACAAAGGGACCGGCGACTGTCTCTCAGTGCAACAAAGGGACCGGCGACTGTCTCTCAGTGCAACAAAGGGACCGGCGACTGTCTCTCAGTGCAACAAAGGGACCGACCTCTCAGTGCAACAAAGGGACTGTCTCTCAGTGCAACAAAGGGACCGGCGACTGTCTCTCAGTGCAACAAAGGGACCGGCGACTGTCTCTCAGTGCAACAAAGGGACCGGCGACTGTCTCTCAGTGCAACAAAGGGACTCTCAGTGCAACAAAGGGACTGTCTCTCAGTGCAACAAAGGGACCGGCGACTGTCTCTCAGTGCAACAAAGGGACCGGCGACTGTCTCTCAGTGCAACAAAGGGACCGGCGACTGTCTCTCAGTGCAACAAAGGGACCGGCGACTGTCTCTCAGTGCAACAAAGGGACCGGCGACTGTCTCTCAGTGCAACAAAGGGACCGGCGACTGTCTCTCAGTGCAACAAAGGGACCGGCGACTGTCTCTCAGTGCAACAAAGGGACCGGCGACTGTCTCTCAGTGCAACAAAGGGACCGGCGACTGTCTCTCAGTGCAACAAAGGGACCGGCGACTGTCTCTCAGTGCAACAAAGGGACCGGCGACTGTCTCTCAGTGCAACAAAGGGACCGGCGACTGTCTCTCAGTGCAACAAAGGGACCGGCGACTGTCTCTCAGTGCAACAAAGGGACCGGCGACTGTCTCTCAGTGCAACAAAGGGACCGGCGACTCTCTCAGTGCAACAAAGGGACCGGCGACTGTCTCTCAGTGCAACAAAGGGACCGGCGACTGTCTCTCAGTGCAACAAAGGGACCGGCGACTGTCTCTCAGTGCAACAAAGGGACCGGCGACTGTCTCTCAGTGCAACAAAGGGACCGGCGACTGTCTCTCAGTGCAACAAAGGGACCGGCGACTGTCTCTCAGTGCAACAAAGGGACCGGCGACTGTCTCTCAGTGCAACAAAGGGACTGTCTCTCAGTGCAACAAAGGGACTGTCTCTCAGTGCAACAAAGGGACCGGCGACTGTCTCTCAGTGCAACAAAGGGACCGGCGACTGTCTCTCAGTGCAACAAAGGGACCGGCGACTGTCTCTCAGTGCAACAAAGGGACCGGGCGACTGTCTCTCAGTGCAACAAAGGGACCGGCGACTGTCTCTCAGTGCAACAAAGGGACCGGCGACTGTCTCTCAGTGCAACAAAGGGACCGGCGACTGTCTCTCAGTGCAACAAAGGGACCGGCGACTGTCTCTCAGTGCAACAAAGGGACCAGTCCTGATCCCATGAATCTGTTTGGGCCTGTGGATATGTTGTCCTAACCACAGAATTACATATTAGTACTACTTTATTAATAGAGCTTAATAATATTAATACTATATCATATTATAACGTGAAATATATTATAAAATGTAATTGTATGAATGGTACATTATAATATGAATAATACGTTTGAATTGAATAGTACTTTATAATATGAATAGTACTTTATCATATGAATAGTACGTTATCATATGAATAGTACGTTATCATATGAATAGTACTTTATCATATGAATAGTACTTTATCATATGAATAGTACTTTATATGAATAGTACTTTATCATATGAATAGTACTTTATCATATGAATAGTACTTTATCATATGAATAGTACTTTATCATATGAATAGTACTTTATAATATGAATAGTACTTTATCATATGAATAGTACTTTATCATATGAATAGTACTTTATCATATGAATAGTACTTTATATGAATAGTACTTTATCATATGAATAGTACTTTATCATATGAATAGTACTTTATCATATGAATAGTACTTTATCATATGAATAGTACTTTATCATATCAATAGTACTTTATCATATGAATAGTACTTTATAATATCAATAGTACTTTATATGAATAGTACTTTATCATATGAATAGTACTTTATCATATGAATCGTACTTTATCATATGAATAGTACTTTATCATATGAATAGTACGTTCTACTAGAATAGTGCTTTGTTAATGGTAGTTGATGGTCCTAACCTTGGTATCTTCCCCTTCAGGTCAGTACGAGGACACCTACATCGGGCCGGAGCAGGAGTTCCTGGTCCTACACCTGGACCCCCACACTGATCATCTGTTCAGGGTGTGTGCCCGGGGGGAGGGACGTACCGAGTGGAGCCCCTGGAGCGTCCCACAGACAGGATACACCACACTGGCACCCCATGGTAAACACACACACACCACAGGGTAAACACACACACACACCACAGGGTAAACACACACACACCACAGGGTAAACACTCACACACTATAGGGTAAACACACACGACTTGGTAAACACACACACACACCACAGGGTAAACACTCACACACTATAGGGTAAACACACACACCACATGGTAAACACTCACACACTATAGGGTAAACACACACACCACAGGGTAAACACACACACCACAGGGTAAACACTCACACACTATAGGGTAAACACACACACCACAGGGTAAACACTCACACACACCCCAGGGTAAACTCGCACACCCCAGGGTAAACTCGCACACCCCAGGGTAAACTCACACCCCCCAGGGTAAACTCACACCCCCCAGGGTAAACTCACACCCCCCAGGGTAAACACACACCCCAGGGTAAACACACACCCCAGGGTAAACACACACCCCAGGGTAAACACCCCCCCCCCAGGGTAAACACACACCCCAGGGTAAACACACAACCCAGGGTAAACACACAACCCAGGGTAAACTAACACACCCCAGGGTAAACTCCCCCCAGAGTAAACACAGACACCTGAAGCAGATACAGGGTGATGCGTTCAGCTCCAGGTTCTGCATGCTGACACAGCGTGGTCTACGAACCTCAAAGTATGTCTCTGATGGTATTTCTGTGTCTCTGATGGTGTTTCTGTGTCTCTGATGGTATTTCTGTGTCTCTGATGGTATTTCTGTGTCTCTGATGGTGTTTCTGTGTCTCTGATGGTATTTCTGTGTCTCTGATGGTATTTCTGTGTCTCTGATGGTATTTCTGTGTCTCTGATGGTGTGTGCTCGTGTAACCTGTAGACGTTTGTTGGTCTCGTGTATCGTGAGTCTCTAGCTCTGGTCCAGGGCATCAGTGTGTTATGCACATAGTCAGGGAACTAGCTCTGGTCCAGGGCATCAGTGTGTTAGGCACATAATAGTCAGGGCACTAGCTCTGGTCCAGGGTGTAATGTTAACCATTGTTGCTTGTGCAGCTAGCTACTTAGCACACACTAGCTACTTGGTACACACTAGCTACTTAGTACACACTAGCTACTTAGTACACACTAGCTACTTAGCACACACTAGCTACTTAGCACACACTAGCTACCTAGCTTGTAATTTCATCTCCCGTGCTGTTGGTGTCAGTAAAGCACCGTCCTCTCTGGCATCACTCAACATCCTGTCTCATCTCCTGTGTCTCAGTGTCTGTGGCGTGAGAAGGTGTGTCTCCTGGAGCCAGACCTGTTGAAATGCAGTCGGCCTCGACTGAAGATGTACTGTTGTCATGGTTTCTGTCTTCTTCTCGGTGGTGTGTGTTTCTCTGACCGTGTGTGTGTGTGTTTCTCTGACCGTGTGTGTGTTTCTCTGACCGTGTGTGTGTGTGTTTCTCTGACCGTGTGTGTGTGTGTGTTTCTCTGACCGTGTGTGTGTTCCAGAGTGGTGTCCAGGCAGTGAGGGCTACATCCTCAGCAGTAGAAGGAACATCGCCATGCGGAGTGACTCGTCCCCCTCTAAAGCTGGGGTTCTCTACTCCAACGCTCCGACCTACTTCTGTGGACAGACGCTCACCTTCAAGTCAGTACACACACTCCCTCTCTCTCTCTCTCCATCACAATCTGTAGCGTAATGTTATGCTGTGATTAATGTGTGTTCTGTGTGCTTGCGTAGGATCTCTGCCACGGGCCAGGTGGACAAGCGGGACAGTATCGGGGTGTGTGTGGGGTGTGAGGGAGAGGCGGAGTCTCTGCAGAGGGACCAGGCCGTCTGCATCTCCACCAACGGTACGCTCACAATCACTTTTTATTTTGGTAAAGCGTACAATTGCAGAGTAGCAGCAGCGTTAAAAGTTAGCAAAACTTAAAGATTTTTTTCTCACCTTCTTTCTCTCCCTCTTCTTCCTCTTCTCTCCCTCCCTCTTCTTCCTCTCTCTCTCCCCCTCTTCTCTCTCTCTCCCCCTCTTCTCTCTCTCTCCCTCCCTCTTCTCTCTCTTCTTTCTCTCCCTCTTCTTCCTCTTCTCTCCCTCTTCCCCTTCTCTCTCCCCCTCTTCTCTCTCCCTCTTCCCCTTCTCTCTCTCCCTCCCTCTTCTCTCTCTCTCCCCCTCTTCTCTCTCTTTATCCCTCTTCTCTCTCTCTCTCCCCCTCTTCTCTCTCTCTCTCCCTCTCTCTCTCTCTCTCCCCTCTTCTCTCTCTCTCCCTCTTTATCCCTCTTCTCTCTCTCTCTCCCTCTTCTCTCTCTCTCCCCTCTTCTCTCTCTCTCTCTCCTCTTCTCTCTCTCTCCTCTCCTCTCTCTCTCTCTCTCCCTCTCCTCTCTCTCTCCCTCTTCTCTCTTTTATCCTCTCTTCTCTCTCTCTCTCCCCTTCTCTCTCTCTCCCCTCCCTCTCTCTCTCCCCTCTCTCTCTCTCTCTCTCTCCCCCTCTTCTCTCTCTCTCCCCCTCTTCTCTCTCTCTCTCCCCCTTCTCTCTCTCTCTCCTCTCTTCTCTCTCTCCCTCTTCTCTCTCTCCCTCTCTTCTCTCTCTCTCTCCTCTCTCTCTCTCTCTCTCTTCTCTCTCTCTCTCTCTTCTCTCTCTTTCCCCTCTTCTCTCTCTCTTTATCCCTCTTCTCTCTCTTCCCTCTCTCTCTCTCTCTCTCCCTCTTCTCTCTCTCTCTTCTTCTCTCTCTCTCTCTTCCCCTCTCTCTCCTCTTCTCTCTCTCCCCCTCTTTATCCCTCTTCTCTCTCTTTATCCCTCTTATCTCTCTCTCCCCCTCTTTTCTCTCTTTATCCCTATTCTCTCTCCCTCTTCTCTTTATCCTTCTCTCTCTCTCTCTCTCTCTCCCCTCCAGGAGCAGTGTTTGTCAACGGTAAAGAGATGACCAACCAGCTGCCTTCCATCACCCTCGGCTCTGCTGTGACCTTCGATATGGAAGTGGTCAACCTACTTCCTATTAGCAACAACAACAACCTTAGCGACGGAGGCAACTTCAAGCTGAGGGTTACGATTGGCTCAGGGAACCGGGAAGTGGTGTTTGATTGGCTGCTGGACCAAGGGGTGGACTGCCTGTTCTTTGGCTGCTCCTTAGCCCACCCTGGTTGGAAGGTGCTGGTGTTCTGAGGCTGCTGATTGGACAGCAGACCTGTCAGTCAACACAAAGGGACAAGCAGGGTAACAGTCCTGTCTGCTGGAGTTGTCCTGTCCCAAATCAACCCCTGCTATTCAAACTTTTTTTAGCAGGGACCCTATTTTGTTGTGTGCATTTTCTCATGAACTCAACCCCAAAATAATTTTAAAAAACAGTACATTTTAGATTTTTACATCAACGAATAACCCTCAATTCATTACATTTACAAGAAACCAAAATAAATGTACTCAATTTTATTTTTTAAATACGTTTGTATATTGTCTCATACATTAATCTGTACTCGTACTATTTGTTTAGTGGGGGGGTCCGATCCTGGCCTCGTACTATTTATTTAGTGGGGGGGTCGCGATCCTGGCCTCGTACTATTTATTTAGTGGGGGGGGTCGCGATCCTGGCCTCGTACTATTTGTTTAGTGGGGGGTCGCGATCCTGGCCTCGTACTATTTGTTTAGTGGGGGGGGGGGTCGCGATCCTGGCCTCGTACTATTTGTTTAGTGGGGGGTCGCGATCCTGGCCTCGTACTATTTGTTTAGTGGGGGGTCATCCTGGCCTCGTACTATTTGTTTAGTTGGGGGGCAACGATCCTGGCCTCGAGGGTTACGATTGTTTAGTGGGGGGTGGTGGTCACGATCCTGGCCTCGTACTATTTGTTTAGTGGGGGTCACGATCCTGGCCTCGTACTATTTGTTTAGTGGGGGGTGGTCACGATCCTGGCCTCGTACTGGTTTAGTGGGGGGTCACGATCCTGGCCTCGTACTATTTGTTTAGTGGGGGGGTCGCGATCCTGGCCTCGTACTATTTATTTAGTGGGGGACCTGGCCTCGTAACATTTGTTTAGTGGGGGTCGCGATCCTGGCCTCGTACTATTTATTTAGTGGGGGGGGGGGGGGGTCACGATCCTGGCCTCGTACTATTTGTTTAGTGGGGGGTCGCATCCTGGCCTCGTACTATTTGTTTAGTGGGGGGGCGCGATCCTGGCCTCGTACTATTTGTTTAGTGGGGGGTCGCGATCCTGGCCTCGTACTATTTGTTTAGTGGGGGCGCTATCCTGGCCTCGTACTATTTGTTTAGTGGGGGTCACGATCCTGGCCTTTACAAGTAAATGTACTATTTGTTTAGTGGGGGGTGGTCACGATCCTGGCCTCGTACTATTTGTTTAGTGGGGGGTCACGATCCTGGCCTCGTACTATTTGTTTAGTGGGGGGGGTCGCGATCCTGGCCTCGTACTATTTATTTAGTGGGGGGGTCGCGATCCTGGCCTCGTACTATTTGTTTAGTGGGGGGTCGCGATCCTGGCCTCGTACTATTTATTTAGTGGGGGGTCGCGATCCTGGCCTCGTACTATTTGTTTAGTGGGGGGTCGCGATCCTGGCCTCGTACTATTTGTTTAGTGGGGGGGTCGCGATCCTGGCCTCGTACTATTTGTTTAGTGGGGGGCGCGATCCTGGCCTCGTACTATTTGTTTAGTGGGGGGGGTCACGATCCTGGCCTCGTACTATTTGTTTAGTGGGGGGGGTCGCGATCCTGGCCTCGTACTATTTGTTTAGTGGGGGGTCGGTCCTGGCGATCCTGGCCTCGTACTATTTGTTTAGTGGGGGGGGTGGTCACGATCCTGGCCTCGTACTGTTTGTTTAGTGGGGGGGGGGGGTCGCGATCCTGGCCTCGTACTATTTGTTTAGGGGGGGGGGGTCGCGATCCTGGCCTCGTACTATTTGTTTAGTGGGGGGTCGCGATCCTGGCCTCGTACTATTTGTTTAGTGGGGGGTCGCGATCCTGGCCTCGTACTGTTTGTTTAGTGGGGGGTCACGATCCTGGCCTCGTACTATTTGTTTAGTGGGGGGTCGCGATCCTGGCCTCGTACTATTTGTTTAGTGGGGGGGGGGGGGTCGCGATCCTGGCCTCGTACTATTTGTTTAGGGGGAGGGGGGGGGTCGCGATCCTGGCCTCGTACTATTTGTTTAGTGGGGGGGTTGCGATCCTGGCCTTTGAATACCACTGCCTGCGACACTTAGCCTCTACCCCCTTTAGCAACTGGTCAGTGTTGGGGTATATCTAAATGTGAATTCAACTGTTGTTTACAGTAAATGTACCCCTCTTTAACCCACTGTGACTCATCTGGTCCTTTCACCCTGGGAAAGGTTTCATCTGGCACAGCGATCTGTGCTTCCTCCAGGTATGACTGGTGATGGCTGAGAGTTGTCTGCTCCGGTATCAGAGAACCTCAGCTCCCAGTAGCTCACCTTTCTCCTCTTGGGCACCTTGGATGGACAAATGTACACAAAGCCCTTTCTGACCTGTCTGATAAGATATCCTGCCATCTGATACAGACTGGTGTACCAGAACTGACCAATCATTATTCCTTTTCAAGACACACTCAGGCTGTGCATGAAATGGCACCCTGTTCCCTACATAGTGCTATGGGCCTTGGTCAAAAGTAGTGCACTATATAGGGAATAGGGTGCCATTCCTGTGCCCTATTTCAGATGCACATTCTCTCCAAATGTCCTAAAATGGTGTTTTTTTAACTTTGAATGTGAGAACAATAAGGGGGTGGTCTCGCTCAGAGAAGTGATCAGAGAGCGAGACACGTTGCCTTTCATCAAACACTTGAGCTGCAAAGCATGCTGGTCTGGTTTACCACAGAATAAAACACCATCACTGTGAAAAACAACTCACTCCAGAGATCGTAACCTCTTCTTTGTCGGTCTCTCCTCTCCCTGTCGACCCGTTTTCAGTTCTCTAGCTCGGTGTGAGCAGAACTCATGCGGTGTACAAAGATCAGATTCAGATCAGATTTCATGCTCTTAATGTGCTTTTTAAAAACGTTATATTTTTTTTTGCTAACAGTATTCACAACCATGTAATGCAACTTCACTTGTAGACATTGATGTACTTTCATGTGAATTTTTGGAGGAACTTGTGAGAGGTGAATTTATATTTTAAAACGGCATCCTATTTCCTCTAGACCACTATAGGGACTAGGGGGCCGTTTTGGGTTGCTTCCTGTGATTCTGCAGAGATGGTATGGTTGCTGTGGTTACAGAGCGCTCTTCAGCAGACTGACTGTTGAGTTCGATGGTTCAAATTTAAATGAAGCTTTATTTAACTAGGCAAGTCAGGAAAGAACAAAATGTTATTTACAATGACGATGCTGGGCCAAACCCTATGGGACTCCCGATCATGGCCGGTTGTGACAGCCTGGAAACGAACCAGGGTCTGTAGTGACGCCTCTAGCACTGCAATACAGTGCCTTAGACTGCTGCGCCACTCGGGAGTGTGACATTTAAACAGGTTAACAGTGGTCATACATACTGTAAGACACTGCTGGATAAAAGCTATAGCTTGGATACAGTATATATATATATATATATTACTCTGTGGCAGTGTTGCTTCACATCCAAATCATCTGATATCAGTGAAAGGCTGCCAATGGCGCAAGGGTAGGAGTGTGGGGTTGGAAATGGAACCAGGCCACCTGTTATAGTGGGGTCGTACTCAGCTGTCTTGTCATCCACCACCCTCTTCATGCAAACATCCGTCTCAGATTCCTTTAACTGTGTGAGAGTCCCAAATAGCACCCTATCCCCCATCTAGTGCACTACTTTCGACCAGGATCCATAGGGCTGGTCAAAAGAAGTGCATCAGATAGGGTGCCATTTGGAATGCTGACTGTGACTTGTAATCAGGGTTGGGGCTCAGTTCCATTTCAATTTGGGAGTTTAACTGAAATTCCAATTTGCGTTAAAAGTGGAATGTGAGTCGACTTCCTAAAATGGCATTGACCCCCAGTCCTGCGTGTTATCAGGCTTATTATTGACATCTGTGTATGTTCCTTCCTTCAGTACAGAACGAATGCCCCAGAAACATCCAATAAAATTGCTTAGTCATCTATTTTTGGTTATTTTATTTGTCTGAAATATGAAACAATCCAAAATTGGATCTACACCAAGAGATGGACAGAAGTCAGGATGTTGGGTCAGCCAGGCTAGCAGATCATTTCTACTAGCCAGGGTAACAAGCGGGTCTAAAATGTTCCGGCCCGTGTCATGGTTGGAAATACAACATTTGGCTGGTCTGACGCGCTAGTTGGGCACAATGCTACTGGCCCAGTCTGAAAAGTTCTATTCTCGGGCTCGCTGAAGGTCGATCCCCCATCCTAACATGTGAATGAGATAGTTACAGTAACGTGACCAGTAGTGTTAGAACCGTATCCATGAGAACAGTGACCAGTAGTGTTAGAACCGTATCCATGAGATACAGTAACGTGACCAGTAGTGTTAGAACCGTATCCATGAGATAGTTACAGTAATGTGACCAGTAGTGTTAGAACCATATCCATGAGATAGTTACAGTAGTGTTAGAACCATATCCATGAGAACGTGACCAGTAGTGTTAGAACCGTATCCATGAGAACGTGACCAGTAGTGTTAGAACCGTATCCATTCAATTAAAACCATATGAGACGTTAATGGTAATAGTACAAAACATCTTTATTCTTTTAAATAGAAAACATTTTCTATGACTCCTTTATTACTAAATTCCAACGTCCAGCTGGTTTTAGGATGTTGGTGAACAAAAGTCCTGTTTTTCTTTTGCATTTTCTTATCTGGGTTCGCTAGAGCAAAATGTTGCTCCTTTTTCCTGAAGTGACATATATATATATATATATATACACACAAACCTGGGTCATGTTCATTGAGGCGCACTGTAGCAAAACGTTTTGCAACAGAAGATAAGTGTTTTATTGGATTAGTACAGAGTACCTCCAACTCCCTCGATTTTTGAGTGCTTTCTAACGTTTTGTGCCAAATGAACATGACCCTAGTCAACATACTGCACACAGCTACAGAACAGAACGTAGGAACAGCTTCCTTTGTTTGGGTCCTGATTGATTGCAATTCAAGTTAACACCTGAAAAGATCCACCCCACCACTGGAGAAGCAATGACACCCTGTTTCCTATATCTGAAATGACACCTTATTTCCTATATAGTGCACTCCTGTTGACCAGGGCCCATACCAGTGGAGGCTGCTGAGGGGAGGACGGCTCATAATGGCATCAAACACATGGAAATCACATGTTAGATACCATTCTGCTCCAGCCATTACCACGAGCCCGTCCTCCCCAATTAAAGCTGCCACCAACCTCCTGTGGTCCATGCTACTTTTGACCAGGGCCCGTCCTCCCCAATTAAAGCTGCCACCAACCTCCTGTGGTCCATGCTACTTTTGACCAGGGCCCGTCCTCCCCAATTAAAGCTGCCACCAACCTCCTGTGGTCCATGCTACTTTTGACCAGGGCCCGTCCTCCCCAATTAAAGCTGCCACCAACCTCCTGTGGTCCATGCTACTTTTGACCAGGGCCCTATGGTACACTATATATATATATATATATATATAGGAAATAAGATGCTAATTGGAACAGTTTCACAGGTGAGGAAAACAGTAGAAAATCTGCAGCAGATCCAACTCCCTTTGGTCAGGAAACTGAACAACATTTAACCCATTGTGATACTTACTACAGTTGATGTCCAGCAGGTCAACATGTCACCTTTCTGAAGACGTCAACACTGACCGTGACAAATTACTCCAACATAGTAAGAGTGCGTCCCAAATGGCACCTTATTCCCTATAAGTAGTGCACTACCCTGTGGACCCTGGTCAAAAGTAGTATACTATATAGGGAGCCATTCGGGACACTGCCCAAAAGCAGTGAGTGGATGCGGGTGCTGCACGGTTTCAGCTTGATGATGAATGTGGTCATACAGTGTAACTGAACCTTGACCTAATGACCTGACAACCTCAAAAAGGTTACAGATGACTGCGATCTGTGCTCACTGAGGGCCTGAATCATCTGTCTAGTAGCACCATTGAATCCTGACTGACTTGAGTGCTAACTAGACCTGAGTTCAAATACTTGATCTGTGCTTGATTGAGCTTGCCTGGCTTAAATGGACCTAAAGACTAGTCCCAAAACTGCAACTCCCCTCCCATCTAGCACTCCAGCCAGGCTAGAGCAAACGTTAAAGACTCCAAATAGTATTTAAACAGAGGTCTGACAGCAATACGCATTTAGTTTAGGATGGGGGCAAAGTGATGTTTCTACCCTGAGCCAGACACCTTCTAGTCCAACAACACTGTTTCCAAGAGCTGGACTTCAGACCAGTGTACCGTCCCTCCCTCAAGTTTAGCCTCAAAATGGCCTCCATAGTAATAAACATAACAATCAAATGTTGACATTCAGAATGCATCATCATTACAACCAACCATTCCCCTTGTAAAAACAATAACAATACAGCAGAGTCTGTCCGTCATCAGGGTTGTATTCATTAGTGCACACTGTAGCAAAAACGTTTAGAAAAAGAAAACGAAAACAAACGTTTATATTGTTCACGTAGTCCATCCCAAGTGAAGTCCCAAGTCTTTTCGGTTCGTCTCTATAATTAATATATATATATATATATTTTTTTTAACGAGTTTGTCCCAAAGCAAATATCCCAAATGGCACCTTATTTCCTATCTAGTGCACATACGCCCAAGGAAATAAGCTTTAAAATCTGAAACATTTTAGGGGTGTGAACCGTTTGTCTCATGAACAGTGCTTGTGCCCATAGAAATGGATGTTCCCCAATGCTGGAAGAGGGACCCGAGTGAAACAGTTTGGGAACCACTGATCTATATAGGACCCTATGGGCCTCGGCCTAGAGTACTAAAGCCTTGTAACAGCCAGAACGGCCCAGAGGGCAGGAGCCCACCTCCTGCTTCTGTAGTGAGGCAGCTTGATGTACAAGTACATCCCCTGGACAGAATGCTAGTCTATAGCAGACAGCTTGATGTACAAGTACACCTCCTGGACAGAATGCTAGTCTATAGCAGACAGCTTGATGTACAAGTACACCTCCTGGACAGAATGCTAGTCTATAGCAGACAGATTGATGTACAAGTACCACTCCTGGACAGAATGCTAGTCTATAGCAGACAGCTTGATGTACAAGTACACCCCAGAATCTATAGCAGACAGCTTGGACAGAATGGACAGAATGCTAGTCTATAGCAGACAGCTTGATGTACAAGTACACCTCCTGGACAGAATGCTAGTCTATAGCAGACAGCTTGATGTACAAGTACACCTCCTGGACAGAATGCTAGTCTATAGCAGACAGCTTGATGTACAAGTACACCTCCTGGACAGAATGCTAGTCTATAGCAGACAGCTTGATGAACAAGTACATCCCCTAGTCTATAGCAGACAGCTTGATGTACAAGTACACCCCTGGACAGAATGCTAGTCTATAGCAGACAGCTTGATGTACAAGTACCACTCCTGGACAGAATGCTAGTCTATAGCAGGCAGCTTGATGTACAAGTACACCTCCTGGACAGAATGCTGGTCTATAGCAGACAGCTTGATGTACAAGTACACCTCCTGGAGCTTGATGAGATCACCCTAGTCTATAGCAGACAGCTTGATGTACAAGTACATCCCCTAGTCTAGCAGACAGCTTGATGAACAAGTACATCCCCTAGTCTATAGCAGACAGCTTGATGTACAAGTACATCCCCTAGTCTATAGCAGACAGCTTGGTGTACAAGTACATCCCCTGGACAGAATGCTAGTCTATAGCAGACAGCTTGATGTACAAGTACACCTCCTGGACAGAATGCTAATCTATAGCAGACAGCTTGATGTATAAGTACACCTCCTGGACAGAATGCTAGTCTATAGCAGACAGCTTGATGTATAAGTACACCTCCTGGACAGAATGCTAGTCTATAGCAGACAGCTTGATGTACAGGGCCTGGTAAAAAGTATTGCACACTAGTATAAAGGAATATGGTGCCAGTTGGGACTAAGTTATTGCGCTTACAGACCTCATGGTCACTGTAACGTCAGTCTAATGACATCAAAGCAAGACTGAATAACCAGACATGGGGAAAAACTAGACCAAGGTTTCCCTGCTATAACCAGTGGGACTGTGTGTGTGTGTGTGTGTGTCTCCAAATTGACTTAAATGATTCTGGCCCACCACCTCTATACAGTAAACCCAACACCATTGTTTGGAATGATGTCATCATGAGTCTCTCTTATTATTCCCTCCAATCACCACCAACACCAACACACCCTCTTTCACCCTCCACTCAGCCAATCACCGGGCATCATTTTAGATACTCATCACTCCTCCAGGAGAGGGCCGGAGGGTACCTCACAACTTATGCCTCTTGCTCGGCCTGGACGTTTCCACAGCAACAGAACTACCAGCTTCATCGCCGATGCCGTTTCCATTCGTGCGGCCATTACCATGGTTACTCTTACCATCCGTGTGGTCGTCATTACATGTGGCATAGTCGGGTTGCAGCTCAGACGGAGACTCCAGCGCTGTCACCCAATACTCTCCTCCTTCCTGCCGCTGGGTCTGCTGGATGTGTCGGAGGCGTGTCATGGCCTGGTTGATGGTTGCCGTGGTAACCAGTTTAAAGTCATGCATGCTGACCAGGTGTAACAGGAAGTTCCTACAGAGGTTCTTCCTGGCAATGTATGCACCGCAACCTTCCACAAACGCTAGACAGGCTCCGTTCATCTGGTTATCTGCTATGTAGCTGAGGGGCAGAGAGAGAGAGGAGGGGAAAGAGCGAGAGAGAGGAGGGGAGAGAGAGAGGAGGGGAGAGAGGAGAGAGAGAGAGAGAGGGGAGAGAGAGAGGAGGGGAGAGAGAGAGAGAGAGGAGGGGAGAGAGAGAGAGAGGAGGGGAGAGAAAGAGAGGGGGGGGGAGAGAGAGGAGGGGGATTAGAGTAGGGACGTCAAACGTTCAGCCTGTGCCAGACACTATGGAGCCTCTAGTCTAGAGCGCCTGGTTAATACGAATTCATTTGGGGCAGCAGGTAGCCTAGTGGTTAGAGCGTTGGACCAGTAACCGAAAGGTTGCTAGATTGAATCCCCGAGCCGACAAGGTAAAAATCTGTAGTTCTGCCCCTGAACAAGGCAGTTAACCCACTGTTCCTAGGCTGTAGTTCTGCCCCTGAACAAGGCAGTTAACCCACTGTTCCTAGGCTGTTGTTCTGCCCCTGAACAAGGCAGTTAACCCACTGTTCCTAGGCTGTTGTTCTGCCCCTGAACAAGGCAGTTAACCCACTGTTCCTAGGCTGTTGTTCTGCCCCTGAACAAGGCAGTTAACCCACTGTTCCTAGGCTGTTGTTCTGCCCCTGAACAAGGCAGTTAACCCACTGTTCCTAGGCTGTTGTTCTGCCCCTGAACAAGGCAGTTAACCCACTGTTCCTAGGCTGTTGTTCTGCCCCTGAACAAGGCAGTTAACCCACTGTTCCTAGGCTGTTGTTCTGCCCCTGAACAAGGCAGTTAACCCACTGTTCCTAGGCTGTTGTTCTGCCCCTGAACAAGGCAGTTAACCCACTGTTCCTAGGCTGTTGTTCTGCCCCTGAACAAGGCAGTTAACCCACTGTTCCTAGGCTGTTGTTCTGCCCCTGAACAAGGCAGTTAACCCACTGTTCCTAGGCTGTTGTTCTGCCCCTGAACAAGGCAGTTAACCCACTGTTCCTAGGCTGTTGTTCTGCCCCTGAACAAGGCAGTTAACCCACTGTTCCTAGGCTGTTGTTCTGCCCCTGAACAAGGCAGTTAACCCACTGTTCCTAGGCTGTTGTTCTGCCCCTGAACAAGGCAGTTAACCCACTGTTCCTAGGCTGTTGTTCTGCCCCTGAACAAGGCAGTTAACCCACTGTTCTAGGCTGTTGTTCTGCCCCTGAACAAGGCAGTTAACCCACTGTTCCTAGGCTGTTGTTCTGCCCCTGAACAAGGCAGTTAACCCACTGTTCCTAGGCTGTTGTTCTGCCCCTGAACAAGGCAGTTAACCCACTGTTCCTAGGCTGTTGTTCTGCCCCTGAACAAGGCAGTTAACCCACTGTTCCTAGGCTGTTGTTCTGCCCCTGAACAAGGCAGTTAACCCACTGTTCCTAGGCTGTTGTTCTGCCCCTGAACAAGGCAGTTAACCCACTGTTCCTAGGCTGTTGTTCTGCCCCTGAACAAGGCAGTTAACCCACTGTTCCTAGGCCGTCATTGAAAATAAGAATTTGTTCTTAACCGACTTGCCTTGTTAAATAAAGAATACAAATAATATGGGGATTCTGTTGTGTTTTAAACTCAATGAGTGAGAAATAGATGTCATCAAGCAGGTTTCCATCCATCATATGGAAGTAAACTTGGAGTCACGCGACGATATGATTCACAGTTACAGATTTAATAACTTCACAGGTGAAAGTGCACGGTGATGAACTTGATGCTCCTTCACAATAAATATCCAACAAGGCAGTTAACCCACTGTTCCTAGGCGTTGTTCTGCACCCAGCAACGCCTAGAGAGTTAACCCACTGTTCCTAGGAACTGTTGTTCTGCCCAGCAACAAGAAGTTAACCCACTGTTCCTAACTGTTGAGAACCTGAACCCAGCAACGTCTTAACCCACAGCAACCTAGGCTGTTGTTCTGAGAACCCTGACCCACAGCAACGACACACAGCAACGTCTAGGAACCCACGTTCCAGCAACGCTGAGAAGCCCTGAACAAGGCAGTTAACCCACTGTTCCAGGCTGTTGTTCTGCCCCTGAACAAGGCAGTTAACCCACTGTTCCTAGGAACGATGTTGTTCTGCCCACACAGCAACGTCTTAACCCACACAGGCTGTTGTTCTGCCCACAACAAGGCAGCAACGTCTGAGAGAACGACACACAGCAACGTCTAAGACCACTCATTGACAGCAACGTCTAGAGAAGAACAGTTCAACGCCTTGTTAAACGTCTAGAGAACGACACACAGCAACGCCTATGAACGGATTCTGAGAACGAACACAGCAACGCCTAGAGAACGACACATCTAGAGAACGACACACAGCAACGTTTCCATCCATCATAGCAAACGTCTGAGAACGACACGCAACGTCTAGAGAACACAACAGAGAGAACACGCAACGTCTAGAGAACGACACACAGCAACGTCTAGAGAACGACACACAGCAACGGAGAACGATGAAGCTTGACGCTAGAGAACGACACACAAACGTCTATCGTCTGAGGTCAACGACACACAGCAACGTCTGATGAAGCTTCGACACACAGCAACGCTAGAGAACGACACACAGCAACGACACACAGCAACGTCTAGAGAACGACACACAGCAACGTCTAGAGAACGACACACAGCAACGTCTAGAGAACGACACACAGCAACGTCTAGAGAACGACACACAGCAACGTCTAGAGAACGACACACAGCAACGTCTAGAGAACGACACACAGCAACGTCTAGAGAACGACACACAGCAACGTCTAGAGAACGACACACAGCAACGTCTAGAGAACGGCACACAGCAACGCTGAGAACGACACACAGCAACGTCTGAGAACGACACACAGCAACGTCTAGAGAACGACACAGCAACGCTCTAGAGAACGACACACAGCAACGTCTAGAGAACGACACACAGCAACGTCTCAGAAGCTCTAGAGAACGCACACAGAACGTCTAAGAACACAGCAACGCTCTAGAGAACGACACACAGCAACGTCTAGAGAACGAAGGTTCACACAGCAACGTCTTCTCGACACACAGCAACGTCTGAGAAACACACAGCAACGTTGCTGAGAACGACACACAGCAACGTCTAGAGAACGATCACACAGCAACGCTCTAGAGAACGGCACACAGCAACGTCTCAGAGAACACATGCAACGTGGCTCTGAGAATGACAGACCTGGGTCTGAGAACGACACAAAACCTAGAACTGTACACAGCAGCAAGAACGTGCAGAGAGAACGGGCACAGCAGCAACGTCAGTCTGTACTGGTGAAACGTTCCACAGCAACGCCTAGAGAACGACACACAGCAACGTCTGAGACGACACACAGCAACGTCTGAGAAGACGACACACAGCAACGTCTAGAGAACGACACTGCAACGTCTGGAACGACACACAGCAACGTCTAGAGAACGACACACAGTTTGTATAGTCTAGAGAACGACACACAGCAACGTCTCATGATGTTTAAACAGAGGCTGTATAACGAGGCCAGGCTTTAATGCGGGGTAGACCTACTTTAACGTGAAGGTTCCATAAATCACCTCCTTCTGTCCATCGTTCAGAGTAAACTCCTGGATTTGCTGTAGACAGAACAACAGTCAGAGTGGATCCAGAGTCAAGTTGGAGACTCCAAACCCAATGTCAGTGTGGCTCTGTTGTAATGGTAGACCTGGGTTTGTATGGGCCTAAAACCTAGTCTGTACTGGTGCAGAGTAGACCTGGGTTTGTATGGGCCTAAAACCTACAGTCTGTACTGGTGCAGAGTAGACCTGGGTTTGTATGGGCCTAAAACCTACAGTCTGTACTGGTGCAGAGTAGACCTGGGTTTGTATAGGCCTAATACCTACAGCCTGTACTGGTGCAGAGTAGACCTTTAAGGGTTTGTATGGGTTTGTAGGCCTAATACCTACAGCCTGTACTGGTGCAGAGTAGACCTGGGTTTGTATAGGCCTAATACCTACAGTCTGTACTGGTGCAGAGTAGACCTGGGTTTGTATAGGCCTAATACCTACAGTCTGTACTGGTGCAGAGTAGACCTGGGTTTGTATAGGCCTAATACCTACAGTCTGTACTGGTGCAGAGTAGACCTGGGTTTGTATAGGCCTAATACCTACAGTCTGTACTGGTGCAGAGTAGACCTGGGTTTGTATAGGCCTAATACCTACAGTCTGTACTGGTGCAGAGTAGACCTGGGTTTGTATGGGCCTAATACCTACAGTCTGTACTGGTGCAGAGTAGACCTGGGTTTGTATGGGCCTAATACCTACAGCCTGTACTGGTGCAGAGTAGACCTGGGTTTGTATAGGCCTAATACCTACAGCCTGTACTGGTGCAGAGTAGACCTGGGTTTGCTCAGTGCCTAAAACCTACAGTCTGTAATGTGGTAGCTACCTGCTCAGTGTATCTCACCATGTGTGGTAGCTACCTGCTCAGTGTGTATCTCACCATGTGTGGTAGCTACCTGCTCAGTGTGTGTTTGCATCTCTCACCATGATGGTCCTCTCTCGGAGCCAGAAGGGGTCTGTCTCATCCTCACTGTCGTGATCTACCTCCTGGGGTGTTTTGGGGGTACAGCTGTCTGAGCGGAAGTAGAGACGGTTGTGACCTGGGATGATTCTCTGCTGGTCTCCCTCTCCTCCATCAGCCTCCAGGAACTCACACAGACTGGGGGGGAGGAGACGCTTCGGTCTAAGGGGAGGAGAGGGAGGGGTTAGTAAGTGACTGTCAATTGTACCTGAATACATACATGCTTTAGCCTACAGGAAGAGAGGAGATGGGTAGGAGGAGAATGAATATATATAATTATGAGAGAGAGAGAGAGAGAAGAGAGAGAGGTAAAGATCCTACAGGAAGGAGAACAGAAGAGAGGTAAAGAGAGAGAGGTAAAGATCCTACAGGAAGGAGAACAGAGGAGAGGGAAAGAGAGAGGTAAAGATCCTACTGGAAGGAGAACAGAAGAGAGGTAAAGAAAGAGAGGTAAAGATCCTACTGGAAGGAGAACAGAGGAGAGGGAAAGAGAGAGAGGTAAAGATCCTACAGGAAGGAGAACAGAGGAGAGGGAAAGAGGTAAAGATCCTACAGGAAGGAGAACAGAGGAGAGGGAAAGAGGTAAAGATCCTACAGGAAGGAGAACAGAGGAGAGGGAAAGAGAGAGAGGTAAAGATCCTACAGGAAGGAGAACAGAAGAGGGAAAGAGAGAGAGGTAAAGATCCTACAGGAAGGATAACAGAAGAGGGAAAGAGAGAGAGGTAAAGATCCTACTGGAAGGAGAACAGAGGAGAGGTAAAGATCCTACTGGAAGGAGAACAGAGGAGAGGTAAAGATCCTACTGGAAGGAGAACAGAGGAGAGGTAAAGATCCTACTGGAAGGAGAACAGAGGAGAGGGAAAGAGAGAGGTAAAGATCCTACTGAAAGGAGAACAGAGGAGAGGGAAAGAGGTAAAGATCCTACAGGAAGGAGAACAGAGGAGAGGGAAACAGAGAGGTAAAGATCCTACTGGAAGGAGAACAGAAGAGTGTGTGTGTGTGTGTGACCCAGACGTGTGTACCCAGTTACCTGCAGATGAAGGTGTGTGTGTGTGTGTGTGACCCAGACGTGTGTACCCAGTTACCTGCAGATGAAGGTATGTGTGTTTGTTTGACCCAGACGTGTGTACCCAGTTACCTGCAGATGAAGGTGTGTGTGTATGACCCACACGTGTGTACCCAGTTACCTGCATATGAAGGTGTGTGTGTGTGTGTATGACCCAGACGTGTGTACCCAGTTACCTGCAGACGAGGATGTGTGTGATGGGGGATCTCTTGACGGGTCCGTTCCTGCTGAAGGCGAAGCCGGGCTGACTGTGAATATCCCGAGGATTCCCAGCGTGCACCCCGTCGTAACGCTCATTAATAGATACGTCTATCCTCGCTCCTTTAGGGTGGGGCTGGTGAGGTCATAGAACATGTCAATCACAACGGACCTGTATAGTTTAATAACCAGCCCTTATTCAGCCCCCAATATGTACAGCTCCTGACAGTACAACCCCCCCACCCCCGGTCTCTCTCACCTCCTAGGCTGTTTACACAGCCAGCCCAATTATTGGCAAAATATCAGAATTGGGCTGCCTGTCTAAATGCAGTCATAGTTGAAGATGAATCTGCTGTGGGCCAGTTTGAGGAGACTGTAGTCCTCCACAGTTCAGAGTGCACCAGACACACACCCTGTCTCTGGGTCTCTCTCTCTCTCTCTCTCTCTCGCTTCCCCTTGCTCTCACCACATAGTTGAAGATGAATCTGCTGTGGGCCAGTTTGAGGTGTTTGAGGAGACTGTAGAGTATCCTACAGTTCAGAGTGCACCAGGGACAGTGGAGGTCATCTCTAGCCTCGGTCTGCTGCTGTGTGTTGTGGTTATACAGGAACTAGAGAGAGAAGGAGAGAGAGAGAGGGAGAGCGGGAGGGAGGGAGAGAGGGAGGGAGGGGGGAGGGAGGGAGAGGGGGAGGGAGGGAGGGAGGGAGGGAGAGGAGGGGGAGGGAGGGAGAGGGGGAGGGAGAGGGGGAGGGAGGGGGTGAGGGGAGGGAGGGGGGAGGGAGGGAGGGAGGGGGAGGGGGAGAGGGAGGGGAGGGAGGGAGGGGGGAGGGGGAGGGAGAGGGAGGGGTGAGGGAGGGAGAGGGGGGGAGAGGGAGGGAGGGAGGGAGGGAGGGGGAGGGAGAGGGGGGAGGGAGGGGGGGAGGAGAGGGGAGGGAGGGAGGGAGGGAGGGAGGAGGGAGGGAGGGAGGGAGGGGGGAGGGAGAGGGGGGGGGAGGGAGAGAGGGAGGGGTGAGGGAGGGGGGGGGGGGGTGAGGGAGGGAGAGGGGGAGGGGTGGGGAGGGGGGAGGGAGAGAGGGAGGGAGGGGGAGGGAGGGAGGGAGGGAGGGGGAGGGAGAGGGAGGGAGAGAGGGGGGGAGGGAGGGGGAGGAGGGAGGGGAGGGGAGGGAGGGAGGGAGGGAGGGAGGGGGAGGGGGAGGAGGAGGGAGTGAGGGGAGGGAGGGAGGGGGAGAGGAGGGAGGGAGGGGGAGAGAGGGAGAGGGGGAGGGAGGAGGGAGGGGGGAGGGAGGAGGGAGGGAGGGGGGAGGGAGGGAGGGGGGAGGGAGAGGGGGAGGGGGGGGAGGGAGGAGGGAGGGAGGGAGGGAGGGGAGGGGGGAGGGAGGGAGGGAGGGAGGGGGAGGGAGGGAGGGGGAGGGAGGGAGGGAGGGAGGAGAGGGGGTGAGGGAGGGGGGGTGAGGGAGGGAGGGGTGAGGGAGGGAGGGAGGGAGGGGGGAGAGGAGAGGGAGAGCGTGAGAAGGATATAGACTATGTAATTCTACACAATAGGTCAGCCAGTCTGACCATAGAGTATGAGTCAGTAGAAACTATGAAACTCCCCATCCTCCCCATTGTACCAAATGGGACCCTATTGCCTACATAGTGAACCATGGGCCCTGGTCAAATGAAGGGCACTATATAGGTAACAGGATGCAGACCTGCTATAAAGGACCAGGTCTCTAATACCATCCACCCCCCAGTCAGACCTGTTATAAAGGACCAGGTCTCTAATAACCCCCAGTCAGACCTGTTATAAAGGACCAGGTCTCTAATAACCCCTAGTCAGACCTGTTATAAAGGACCAGGTCTCTAATAACCTCCAGTCAGACCTGTTATAAAGGACCAGGTCTCTAATAACCCCCAGTCAGACCTGTTATAAAGGACCAGGTCTCTAATACCATCCACACCCCAGTCAGACCTGTTATAAAGGACCAGGTCTCTAATAACCTCCAGTCAGACCTGTTATAAAGGACCAGGTCTCTAATACCATCCACCCCCCAGTCAGCCCTGTTATAAAGGACCAGGTCTCTAATAACCCCCAGTCAGACCTGTTATAAAGGACCAGGTCTCTAATACCATCCACCCCCCAGTCAGACCTGTTATAAAGGACCAGGTCTCTAATAACCCCCAGTCAGACCTGTTATAAAGGACCAGGTCTCTAATAACCCCCAGTCAGACCTGTTATAAAGGACCAGGTCTCTAATACCATCCACCCCCCAGTCAGACCTGTTATAAAGGACCAGGTCTCTAATAACCCCCAGTCAGACCTGTTATAAAGGACCAGGTCTCTAATAACCCCCAGTCAGACCTGTTATAAAGGACCAGGTCTCTAATAACCTCCAGTCAGACCTGTTATAAAGGACCAGGTCTCTCATACCATCCACCTCCAGTCAGACACATAACAAGAGAACAAAAGACAAGTACAACACAACTGTGATTCAGACATGGATTGCACAATGCAATCTGCTCTAAAGTCAAGAATACAAGTGTGTTTCTCCCTCTCACCTGGTAGAATATGCGTAGATTGTCACTTGGTTCCTCAAGTGTGTGTTCTTGTCTCATCTGAAACTCTGTACTGCTGAAGGAGTCTTTCACAGCTACAGAGAGAGGGAAGAAACGTGTACCACGTTTAAAGGGATTCTTTGGTGAGGTCATAGAACGTGTTCCACGTTCAAAGGAATTCTTTAACGTGTTCCATGTTTAAAGGGATTCTTTAACGTGTTCCATGTTTAAAGGGATTCTTTAACGTGTTCCATGTTTAAAGGGATTCTTTAACGTGTTCCATGTTTAAAGGGATACTTCAGGATTTTGGTAATGAGGTCATTTATCTACTTCCCCAGAAATCAGATGAACTCGTGGATACTACTTTTATTTCTCAGTGTCCAGTATGAAGGATGTTGCTAACTATCACTGACGCAATTGCTAACTAATGTTCGCTAGCAGATACCACAGACTTCCAGTCATTGTGCTAACGCTAGTTAGCATTGGCTCACAAAACTACCTCTTAACTTCTTTTATACCGGACGCAAAGACATAAAAATGATATTCATTTAAACATGGTATATGTTAAAGTATCCCTTTAAATTGACACCATTTAGTGAGCTTCTACAGATTACAGTCTGGCCCGTGTCTCACCTACGGTCTGAGTGGGTCTGAGGGAGCAGGGCTTAGGGTCGGAGGTCAGGCTGCTAGCGTCAGCGTTCCGCGTGGCGAGGGGTTTGGCCACAGGGGCCGTGGACCTATCACTGGGCTCGCCTGTCCAACGCAGTGTGAACTGGAGAGTAGGACCCTTGGAGAATGTCTCAAACGGAGGGAGGAGCTACAGAAAGTGGGGGAGGGGGAGAGAGAGAGACAAAGACATGAGTAAAGGGAATACTGGGAGTCTGTACTGGGAGTCTGGACTGTATCATGTTAGCTCCCCACTTAGCCTGTACTGGGAGTCTGGACTGTATCATGTTAGCTCTCCACTCAGCCTGTACTGGGAGTCTGGAATGTATCATGTTAGCTCCCCACTTAGCCTGGACTGTATCATGTTAGCTCTCCACTTAGCCTGTACTGGGAGTCTGGACTGTATCATGTTAGCTCCCCACTTAGCCTGTACTGTATCATGTTAGCTCCCCACTTAGCCTGTACTGGGAGTCTGGACTGTATCATGTTAGCTCTCCACTCAGCCTGTACTGGGAGTCTGGAATGTATCATGTTAGCTCCCACTTAGCCTGGACTGTGAGTCTGGACTGTATCATGTTAGCCTCCACTGGGAGTCTGGACTGTATCATGTTAGCTCTCCACTTAGCCTGTACTGGGAGTCTGGACTGTATCATGTTAGCTCTCCACTTAGCCTGGACTGTATCATGTTAGCTCTCCACTTAGCCTGGACTGTATCATGTTAGCTCCCCACTTAGCCTCCACTGGGAGTCTGGACTGTATCATGTTAGCTCTCCACTTAACCTGTACTGGGAGTCTGGACTGTATCATGTTAGCTCTCCACTCAGCCTGTACTGGGAGTCTGGAATGTATCATGTTAGCTCCCCACTTAGCCTGTACTGGGAGTCTGGACTGTATCATGTTAGCTCTCCACTTAGCCTGGACTGTATCATGTTAGCTCTCCACTTAGCCTGGACTGTATCATGTTAGCTCTCCACTTAGCCTGGACTGTATCATGTTAGCTCCCCACTTAGCCTCCACTGGGAGTCTGGACTGTATCATGTTAGCTCTCCACTTAGCCTGTACTGGGAGTCTGGACTGTATCATGTTAGCTCTCCACTTAGTCTGGACTGTATCATGTTAGCTCCCCACTTAGTCTGGACTGTATCATGTTAGCTCCCCACTTAGCCTGTACTGGGAGTCTGGACTGTATCATGTTAGCTCCCCACTTAGCCTGTACTGGGAGTCTGGACTGTATCATGTTAGCTCTCCACTTAGCCTGTACTGGGAGTCTGGACTGTATCATGTTAGCTCCCCACTTAGCCTGTACTGGGAGTCTGGACTGTATCATGTTAGCTCCCCACTTAGCCTGTACTGGGAGTCTGGACTGTATCATGTTAGCTCCCCACTTAGCCTGTACTGGGAGTCTGGACTGTATAATGTTAGCTCTCCACTTAGTCTGGACTGTATCATGTTAGCTCTCCACTTAGCCTGGACTGTATCATGTTAGCTCTCCACTTAGCCTGGACTGTATCATGTTAGCTCTCCACTTAGCCTGGACTGTATCATGTTAGCTCCCCACTTAGCCTGTACTGGGAGTCTGGACTGTATCATGTTAGCTCTCCACTTAGCCTGGACTGTATCATGTTAGCTCTCCACTTAGCCTGGACTGTATCATGTTAGCTCCCCACTTAGCCTGTACTGGGAGTCTGGACTGTATCATGTTAGCTCTCCACTTAGCCTGGACTGTATCATGTTAGCTCTCCACTCAGCCTGTACTGGGAGTCTGGACTGTATCATGTTAGCTCCCCACTTAGCCTGTACTGGGAATCTGGACTGTATCATGTTAGCTCTCCACTTAGCCTCCACTGAGAGTCTGGACTGTATCATGTTAGCTCTCCACTTAGCCTGGACTGCATCATGTTAGCTCCCCACTCAGCCTGGACTGTATCATGTTAGCTCCCCACTTAGCCTGTACTGGGAGTCTGGACTGTATCATGTTAGCTCTCCACTTAGCCTGTACTGGGAGTCTGGACTGTATCATGTTAGCTCCCCACTTAGTCTGGACTGTATCATGTTAGCTCCCCACTTAGTCTGGACTGTATGTTAGCTCCCCACTTAGCCTGTACTGGGAGTCTGGACTGTATCATGTTAGCTCCCCACTTAGCCTGGACTGTATCATGTTAGCTCCCCACTTAGCCTGTACTGGGAGTCTGGACTGTATCATGTTAGCTCCCCACTTAGTCTGGACTGTATCATGTTAGCTCCCCACTCAGCATGTACTGGGAGTCTGGACTGTATCATGTTAGCTCCCCACTCAGCATGTACTGGGAGTCTGGACTCTATCATGTTAGCTCCCCACTTAGCCTGGACTGGGAGTCTGGACTCTATCATGTTAGCTCTCCACTTAGTCTGGACTGTATCATGTTAGCTCCCCACTTAGCCTGTACTGGGAGTCTGGACTGTATCATGTTAGATCCCCACTCAGCCTGTATTGAAGTTAACACACTTGAATAAATGCAACATGGAGAAATGTTGAAACTGATAATTACTAGTCGTAAAACATACAGGGTAGAATAACTTTACAATGCATGAAGATACCGGTAGCTTCCAACTGTGTAGGCTAACTTTCCATGCTAGCTGACAGCTAAAGCTAACATTTCACTACCACTTTCCATGCTAGCTGACAGCTAAAGCTAACATTTCACTACCACTTTCCATGCTAGCTGACAGCTAAAGCTAACATTTCACTACCACTTTCCATGCTAGCTGACAGCTAAAGCTAACATTTCACTACCACTTTCCATGCTAGCTGACAGCTAAAGCTAACGTTTCACTACCACTAGTGGTTCATAAGCAGGACCCTATTTAAAATGTGAATTCACATCTTATGATTCATCGCTTACTTTTTTTTTTTTTTTTTAAATGGCTGTTTCAATGTTGTACATTTTTCACATCCCTATTTTAAATGTAATGATATTGAACTTCTAAGATGCCTAACTATTGAACAGAGTAGTAGCTGAGTTCATCTGACTGGATCAAGAGCCTAACTATTGAACAGAGTAGTAGTTGAGTTCATCTGACTGGATCAAGAGCCTAACTATTGAACAGAGTAGTAGCTGAGTTCATCTGACTGGATCAGGAGCCTAACTATTGAACAGAGTAGTAGCTGAGTTCATCTGACTGGATCAGGTGCCTAACTATTGAACAGAGTAGTAGCTGAGTTCATCTGACTGGATCAGGTGCCTAACTATTGAACAGAGTAGTAGCTGAGTTCATCTGACTGGATCAGGAGCCTAACTATTGAACAGAGTAGTAGCTGAGTTCATCTGACTGGATCAGGAGCCTAACTATTGAACAGAGTAGTAGCTGAGTTCATCTGACTGGATCAGGAGCCTAACTATTGAACAGAGTAGTAGCTGAGTTCATCTGACTGGATCAGGAGCCATTCTGGGACTTGTTAATATACCTTTCATTTATTTACATTTTTTATTTTAACGAGGCGAGTCAGTTAAGAACAAATTCTTATTTACAATGAGGGCCTACCAAAAGGCAAATGGCCTCCTGCGGGGACGAGGGCTGGGATTAAAAATTATACACTGCTCAAAAAAATAAAGGGAACACTTAAACAACACAATGTAACTCCAAGTCAATCACACTTCTGTGAAATCAAACTGTCCACTTAGGACAAACTGTCCACTGTCCACTTAACACTGATTGACAATAAATTTCACATGCTGTTGTGCAAATGCAATAGACAAGATGTGGAAATTATAGGCAATTAGCAAGACACCCCCAATAAAGGAGTGGTTCTGCAGGTGGGGACCACAGACCACTTCTCAGTTCCTATGCTTCCTGGCTGATGTTTTGGTCACTTTTGAATGCTGGCGGTGCTTTCACTCTAGTGGTAGCATGAGACGGAGTCTACAACCCACACAAGTGGCTCAGGTAGTGCAGCTCATCCAGGATGGCACATCAATGCGAGCTGTGGCAAGAAGGTTTGCTGTGTCTGTCAGCGTAGTGTCCAGAGCATGGAGGCGCTACCAGGAGACAGGCCAGTACATCAGGAGACGTGGAGGAGGCCGTAGGAGGGCAACAACCCAGCAGCAGGACCGCTACCTCCGCCTTTGTGCAAGGAGGAGCAGGAGGAGCACTGCCAGAGCCCTGCAAAATGACCGCCAGCAGGCCACAAATGTGCATGTGTTTGCTCAAACGATCAGAAACAGACTCCATTTTGTATTTTGTATTTTTTTTAACCTTTATTTAACTAGGCAAGTCAGTTAAGAACAAATTCTTATTTTCAATGACGGCCTAGGAACAGTGGGTTAACTGCCTGTTCAGGGGCAGAATGACAGATTTGTACCTTGTCAGCTCGGGGGTTTGAACTTGCAACCGGTTACTAGTCCAACGCTCTAACCACTAGGCTACCCTGCCGCCCCGAAACAGACTCCATGAGGGTGGTATGAGGGCCCGACGTCCACAGGTGGGGGTTGTGCTTTCAGCCCAACACCGTGCAGGACGTTTGGCATTTGCCAGAGAACACCAAGATTGGCAAATTCGCCACTGGCGCCCTGTGCTCTTCACAGATGAAAGCAGGTTCACACTGAGCACATGTGACAGAGTCTGGAGACGCAGTGGAGAACGTTCTGCTGCCTGCAACATCCTCCAGCATGACCGGTTTGGCGGTGGGTCAGTCATGGTGTGGGGTGGCATTTCTTTGGGGGGCCGCACAGCCCTCCATGCATGGAGGTAGCTTGACTGCCATTAGGTACCGAGATGAGATCAAGACCCCTTGTGAGACCATATGCTGGTGCGGTTGGCCCTGGGTTCCTCCTAATGCAAGACAATGCTAGACCTCATGTGGCTGGAGTGTGTCAGCAGTTCCTGCAAGAGGAAGGCATTGATGCTATGGACTGGCCCGCCAGTTCCCCAGACCTGAATCCAATTGAGCACATCTGGGACATCATGTCTCGCTCCATCCACCAATGCCACGTTGCACCACAGACTGTCCAGGAGTTGGCGGATGCTTTAGTCCAGGTCTGGGAGGAGATCCCTCAGGAGACCATCCGCCACCTCATCAGGAGCATGCCCAGGCGTTGTGGGGAGGTCATACAGGCACGTGGAGGCCACACACTACTGAGCCTAATTTTGACTTGTTTTAAGGACATTACATCAAAGTTGGATCAGCCTGTAGTGTGGTTTTCCACTTTAATTTTGAGTGTGACTCCAAATCCAGACCTCCATGGTTTGATAAATTTGATTTCCATTGATCATTTGTGTGATTTTGTTGTCAGCACATTCAACTATGTAAAGACAAAATTATTTAATAAGAATATTTCATTCATTCAGATCTAGGATGTGTTATTTTAGTGTTCCCTTTATTTTTTTGAGCAGTGTATATATATAAAAATATAGGACAAAACACACATCACGACGAGAGACAACACAACATAAAGAGAGACCTAAGACAACAACATAGCATGGCAGCAGCACATGACAACACAACAGTCCATAAAGAGAGACCTAAGACAACAACATAGCATGGCAGCAGCACATGACAACACAACAGTCCATAAAGAGAGACCTAAGACAACAACATAGCATGGCAGCAGCACATGACAACACAACATAAAGAGAGACCTAAGACAACAACATAGCATGGCAGCAGCACATGACAACACAACAGTCCATAAAGAGAGACCTAAGACAACAACATAGCATGGCAGCAGGACATGACAACACAACAGCACATAAAGAGAGACCTAAGACAACAACATAGCATGGCAGCAGCACATGACAACACAACATAAAGAGAGACCTAAGACAACAACATAGCATGGCAGCAGCACATGACAACACAACAGTCCATAAAGAGAGACCTAAGACAACAACATAGCATGGCAGCAGCACATGACAACACAACATAAAGAGAGACCTAAGACAACAACATAGCATGGCAGCAGCACATGACAACACAACAGTCCATAAAGAGAGACCTAAGACAACAACATAGCATGGCAGCAGGACATGACAACACAACATCACATAAAGAGAGACCTAAGACAACAACATAGCATGGCAGCAGCACATGACAACACAACATCACATAAAGAGAGACCTAAGACAACAACATAGCATGGCAGCAGCACATGACAACACAACAGTCCATAAAGAGAGACCTAAGACAACAACATAGCATGGCAGCAGGACATGACAACACAACAGTCCATAAAGAGAGACCTAAGACAACAACATAGCATGGCAGCAGCACATGACAACACAACAGTCCATAAAGAGAGACCTAAGACAACAACATAGCATGGCAGCAGGACATGACAACACAACAGCACATAAAGAGAGACCTAAGACAACAACATAGCATGGCAGCAGCACATGACAACACAACATAAAAAGAGACCTAAGACAACAACATAGCATGGCAGCAGCACATGACAACACAACAGCACATAAAGAGAGACCTAAGACAACAACATAGCATGGCAGCAGCACATGACAACACAACAGTCCATAAAGAGAGACCTAAGACAACAACATAGCATGGCAGCAGCACATGACAACACAACATAAAGAGAGACCTAAGACAACAACATAGCATGGCAGCAGCACATGACAACACAACAGCACATAAAGAGAGACCTAAGACAACAACATAGCATGGCAGCAGCACATGACAACACAACAGTCCATAAAGAGAGACCTAAGACAACAACATAGCATGGCAGCAGCACATGACAACACAACATAAAGAGAGACCTAAGACAACAACATAGCATGGCAGCAGCACATGACAACACAACAGTACATAAAGAGAGACCTAAGACAACAACATAGCATGGCAGCAGCACATGACAACACAACAGCACATAAAGAGAGACCTAAGACAACAACATAGCATGGCAGCAGCACATGACAACACAACATAAAGAGAGACCTAAGACAACAACATAGCATGGCAGCAGCACATGACAACACAACAGACAACACAACAGCACAACATAAAGAGAGACCTAAGACAACAACATAGCATGGCAGCAGCACATGACAACACAACAGTCCATAAAGAGAGACCTAAGACAACAACATAGCATGGCAGCAGCACATGACAACACAACAGCACATAAAGAGAGACCTAAGACAACAACATAGCATGGCAGCAGCACATGACAACACAACAGTCCATAAAGAGAGACCTAAGACAACAACATAGCATGGCAGCAGCACATGACAACACAACAGTACATAAAGAGAGACCTAAGACAACAACATAGCATGGCAGCAGCACATGACAACACAACATAAAGAGAGACCTAAGACAACAACATAGCATGGCAGCAGCACATGACAACACAACATAAAAGAGAGACCTAAGACAACAACATAGCATGGCAGCAGCACATGACAACACAACAGTCCATAAAGAGAGACCTAAGACAACAACATAGCATGGCAGCAGCACATGACAACACAACAGTCCATAAAGAGAGACCTAAGACAAGCAGCACATGACAACATAAGCATGGCAGCAGACAACAACATACAACACAACATGACAACACAACAAAAGAGAGACCTAAGACAACAACATAGCATGGCAGCAGCACATGACAACACAACAGCACATAAAGAGAGACCTAAGACAACAACATAGCATGGCAGCAGCACATGACAACACAACATAAAGAGAGACCTAAGACAACAACATAGCATGGCAGCAGCACATGACAACACAACAGTCCATAAAGAGAGACCTAAGACAACAACATAGCACGGCAGCAGCACATGACAACACAGGTACTGTTTTGGTATGGAGTAACGTGATACTAAACCTGGTTTCCAAGTCCAAATTGTGGTCTGGTGGCAACACACACGTACCTTTCCATCCAGGTTCGTTTCCCAGGTGGCTCTCTTCTTGTTGACAGGACAGTCCACCATCTGCTGCATAGACACCTCATACTCTCCATCTAACAACTGCAGACGCCTACACACACACACACACACAAAAACATTAACAGCAACAGATTCAGCCCATCTAACAACTGCAAACGCCTACACACACACAAAAACATTAACAGCAACAGATGTGTGTGTGTGTGTGTGTGTGTATGTACCTGTTCTTATCAAACACAGTCATCTGAGCTACGAACGTCGTTTCTCCAACTTCTTGTCTGACGGTAGAGCTTCTCTTCTTCCTGTTACACACATCCTCTGTTCCAATACAAGACTGGGGTTAACACACACACACACACACCCTGTTCCAATACAAGACTGGGGTTAACACACACACACACATCCTCTGTACCAATACAAGACTGAGGTTAACACACACACACACACACACACATCCTCTGTTCCAATACAAGACTGGGGTTAACACACACACACACATCCTCTGTACCAATACAAGACTGGGGTTAACACACACACACACATCCTCTGTACCAATACAAGACTGGGGTTAACACACACACACATCCTCTGTTCCAATACAAGACTGGGGTTAACACACACACATCCTCTGTTCCAATACAAGACTGGGGTTAACACACACACACACACACCCTCTGTTCCAATACAAGACTGAGGTTAACACACACACACACACACACACACATCCTCTGTTCCAATACAAGACTGAGGTTAACACACACACACATCCTCTGTTCCAATACAAGACTGGGGTTAACACACAAACACACACACACACACACATCCTCTGTACCAATACAAGACTGGGGTTAACACACACACACATCCTCTGTTCCAATACAAGACTGGGGTTAACACACAAACACACACACACACACACATCCTCTGTACCAATACAAGACTGGGGTTAACACACACACACATCCACTGTTCCAATACAAGACTGGGGTTAACACACACACACACACACATCCTCTGTTCCAATACAAGACTGGGGTTAACACACACACACATCCTCTGTACCAATACAAGACTGGGGTTAACACACACACACATCCTCTGTACCAATACAAGACTGGGGTTAACACACACACACACATCCTCTGTACCAATACAAGACTGGGGTTAACACACACACACATCCTCTGTTCCAATACAAGACTGGGGTTAACACACACACACACACATCCTCTGTTCCAATACAAGACTGGGGTTAACACACACACACACACACATCCTCTGTTCCAATACAAGACTGGGGTTAACACACAAACACACACACACACACACACATCCTCTGTTCCAATACAAGACTGGGGTTAACACACACACACACACACACACATCCTCTGTTCCAATACAAGACTGGGGTTAACACACACACACACACACACATCCTCTGTACCAATACAAGACTGGGGTTAACACACACACACACACACACATCCTCTGTTCCAATACAAGACTGGGGTTAACACACACACACACACACACATCCTCTGTTCCAATACAAGACTGGGGTTAACACACACACAGACACATCCTCTGTACCAATACAAGACTAGGGTTAACACACACACACACACACACACACACACACATCCTCTGTACCAATACAAGACTAGGGTTAACCTCACACACACACAAACCCTGTACCAATACAAGACACGGGTTAACACACACACACATCCTCAGTACCAAATCAAGACTGGGGTTCACACACACCCACATGTAGTTTAACTCCAGCACTAAGCCTACCTATATTCTCATTGGTCTGTCCATTGACCAGTCCGTTGTGCTGCGTCCTGCCTGGTCCAGACACTCTGAACAACAGGGAGTAGGACTTAACCGTGTGGCCGTTGCTGGCATCAAACTCACTACTGGACACCACCAGAGAAGGACAGGAGCCCGGCTTGGGCTGACTGCTGGGAGTGCTGCTGTCTGGGTTCAGAGGCACCTGTTTCTTCCCTGTAGGAACCTGTTTCACTGGACAGCTCACATCCTGGAGGTGAGAGAGAACGGGGGAGTGGAAATGTGTATGAGAGAGTGGGGAGAAAAGAGAGAAAAGAGGGTGAGAGAGAAAGGGTTAAATGAGAGAAGATGTGAGCGCGTGCACACACACACTTACACACACACACACTTACACTTACACACACACACTTACATTTTTGTCACTTAGCAGACGCTTTCTCTCTCTCTCTTACCTTCCTCTTCTTGTGACAGACTTTAACCAGCAGCACCTCTAGAGAAACAGAGTTCTGCTCATTCTCTGAGTCTACTGATGTCTTCTCTGTAGAGGGGAACGAGAAGACAGTAACCGTCAGGATGAGAGGGGAACGAGAAGACAGTAACCGTCAGGATGAGAGGGGAATGAGAAGACAGTAACCGTCAGGATGAGAGGGGAACGAGAAGACAGTAACCGTCAGGATGAGAGGGGAACGAGAAGACAGTAACCGTCAGGATGAGAGGGGAACGAGAAGACAGTAACCGTCAGGATGAGAGGGGAACGAGAAGACAGTAACCGTCAGGATGAGAGGGGAACGAGAAGACAGTAACCGTCAGGATGAGAGGGGAACAAGAAGACAGTAACCGTCAGGATGAGAGGGGAATAAGAAGACAGTAACCGTCAGGATGAGAGGGGAATAAGAAGACAGTAACCGTCAGGATGAGAGGGGAATGAGAAGACAGTAACCGCCTGGATTAGAGGGGAATAAGAAGACAGTAACCGTCAGGATGAGAGGGGAATGAGAAGACAGTAACCGTCAGGATGAGGGGGGAATAAGAAGACAGTAACCGTCAGGATGAGAGGGGAATGAGAAGACAGTAACCGTCAGGATGAGAGGGGGATAAGAAGACAGTAACCGTCAGGATGAGAGGGGAATAAGAAGACAGTAACCGTCAGGATGAGAGGGGAATGAGAAGACAGTAACCGTCAGGATGAGAGGGGAATGAGAAGACAGTAACCGTCAGGATGAGAGGGGAATGAGAAGACAGTAACCGTCAGGATGAGGGGGAATGAGAAGACAGTAACCGTCAGGATGAGAGGGGAATAAGAAGACAGTAACCGTCAGGATGAGGGGGGAATGAGAAGACAGTAACCGTCAGGATGAGGGGGAATGAGAAGACAGTAACCGTCAGGATGAAATGAGAAGACAGTAACCGTCAGGATGAGGGGGGAATGAGAAGACAGTAACCGTCAGGATGAGGGGGAATGAGAAGACAGTAACCGTCAGGATGAGGGGGGAATGAGAAGACAGTAACCGTCAGGATGAGGGGGGAATGAGAAGACAGTAACCGTCAGGATGAGAGGGGAATGAGAAGACAGTAACCGTCAGGATGAGGGGGGAATGAGAAGACAGTAACCGTCAGGATTTAAACAAATAACGTGCATGTGATATGATTACATTTATATTTGCCATCGTCCCTGCAAACAAGTTAAACACTTACCGACCATCATCCCTAAAAACATCAAGTTAAACACTTACCGACCATCATCCCTACAAACATCAAGTTAAACACTTACCGACCATCATCCCTACAAACATCAAGTTAAACACTTACCGACCATCATCCCTACAAACATCAAGTTAAACACTTACCGACCATCATCCCTAAAAACATCAAGTTAAACACTTACCGACCATCATCCCTACAAACATCAAGTTAAACACTTACCGACTTTATGAAAGAACCCAGTGAAGGTGAGTTGCAGGTGTGAAGCCAGGCTGGGGACAGAGTTATACAAGAGTTACCAAAAAGACCTTAGATCTCATTCTTTCAGGTATGAATGGATTCATTCAGGACTATGGATATCAAGGACTTTAGGAGTTAAAGCAATAATCCACTCAAAAACGATATTCTGGTATTCTACTCATTGATACAGTCCCATTTTGTTTTGCAAGTCATTGGTTAAAGTACAGGACATTCGCCTGGAGAACTTTCAACAAGGAAAGTGTAGCAGGCCACATCATCCCTGTATCAACGGTGGACTAATGGAAAAAGACCAGAGCTGTGTTAGAATACCCATACTAACATACCGTATACTACCTACTTAATGAGTACCCATACTAACATTCTGTATACTACCTATTTAATGAGTACCCATACTAACATACTGTATACTACCTACTTAATGAGTACCCATACTAACATACTGTATACTACCTACTTAATGAGTACCCATACTAACATACTGTATACTACCTACTTAATGAGTACCCATACTAACATACTGTATACTACCTACTTAATGAGTACCCATACTAACATACTGTATACTACATACTTAATGAGCACTCATACTAACATACTGTATACTACCTACTTAATGAATACCCATACTAACATACTGTATACTACCTACTTAATGAGTACCCATACTAACATACTGTATACTACATACTTAATGAGTACCCATACTAACATACTGTATACTACATACTTAATGAGTATATACTATTAGTTCATTTTAGTATACTGTAAACAAACAGTATCCTTTCAGTTGAGCGTACTAGCTCTTCGCCCGTCTGCAGGAAGTTAATTCTGTTGCTATGCAACCTCTTACTAGCTTGTTAGCATAACAAATAACTAGCTAGACATTTTACGACTTCGGGTGTGTTCATAAATTTAAATCTGGACTGCCAGAGTTGCGTTGTCAGATTGTCCGTTGGTAAATTCAGAGCGTTGTCAGATTGTCCGTTGGTAAATTCAGAGCGTTGTCAGATTGTCCGTTGGTAAATTCAGAGCGTTGTCAGATTGTCCGTTGGTAAATTCAGAGCGTTGTCAGATTGTCCGTTGGTAAATTCAGAGCGTTGTCAGATTGTCCGTTGGTAAATTCAGAGTGTTTGGCTCTCAAAGTGTTCAGAGAGCACACTGCCAGACAGTGTTACTGGACGCTCCGGCCGAGGAGTAGGGTTGATCCGAGCCTTCTGACCTCACAACGGCAGTCAAGCACCAAAGGTCACTGGCTAACTACTTCCAGACACAAATGAGAGAACACCTCACTCGGACCATTTTACTCACCCTAGCAGAGCTGGTTAGGCTGTATTCATGTTATCCAGATAGCCAGAGAGAATTACCAACGCATCAGAATGTCCATTGAGAACACACAACGACTATACCATTTAGCTAAGCTAAGAATGGAGGGGATAATCGAGTCAGTAAACGTTGGGTAGTTAGATAGCCTATAGTTAAATATACTGGCAAGTATGATGTATTAATAACCAACTAAAGTTGGGTAGCTAGCTAACATACCGCTACATACTGCTGTAATGATATGCTATGTGGTTCGTCAGGACAGCGTAGCCTACAAATTAAATTGTCAGCCAACATAACGTGCAAGGTAACTTATTTGAAAAGTCATAACTTTATTACAACATTTTGTTAACATTTGTCATAATTAGTTCAAAGGAATTAATTTGTATCCACTCTCATTGGACTGAGGCTGCATATTTCCTCCATTTCTGTTGTGAAGCCACGCCCATTTTCTGAAGAATTGCATTATCGGCTCTAAAAGCACAGAAATAGTGTCCACTGTTGGTACACTTCCTATTTTGCTGAATGTAATGTAACTTTTGGCATACTAACTATATCTATACTATGACCAATAAGCTATGAATAGCGTCACAAATAGTAGTTTACTTTTATTTAACAAGGCAAGTCAGTTAAGAACAAATTATTATTTTCAATGACGCCCTAGGAACAGTGGATTAACTGCCTGTTCAGGGGCAGAACGACAGATTGTCAGCTCGGGGATTTGAACTTGCAACCTTCCGGTCACTAGTCCAACGCTCTAACCACTAGGCTACCCAGCCGCCCCAGTTAGTGTGGTTAGTATTGGAACACAGCTCTGGGAGATAATGGTCTGTTTACCTGTGTGCCTTCTGCTCAGCCCTCTTCTTCTCCACTCTGTACAGCAGGTGATCCACCCTGGAGGACTTCCTGACCCCCCCCCAGAGAACCCCCCCCAGGGTTAATAGACAGGACACACTGGGGATTTACACTGCATCTCTGAGGCTGTGTCGTCCTCCTCCTCCTCCACACTTGTGTTGCATACTCCCCGTCAAGGATTTAACTACACTGGAAAAGTGCCCCACCCACTGCTCCTACAACCATCCAATGATGTTAAATCCATGACAGGAAGTGTGAAAGTGGGAGAATCAGACGACACTACTAAATGAAGATATATATCATCGTAAAGTGAGGATGTATTCAACCCATTGAGCTCTGAACACTCCTTGAAAATGAGGGTATTTATAAATCTCCTAAACTGTAACAGTGTCTGTTCAGTAACATGCTATACATGACGTCAGAGCTCAGTGGCTGTACGGTAACATGCTATACATGACGTCAGAGCTCAGTGGCTGTTCAGTAACATGCTATACATGACGTCAGAGCTCAGTGGCTGTACAGTAACATGCTATACATGACGTCAGAGCTCAGTGGCTGTTCAGTAACATGCTATACATGACGTCAGAGCTCAGTGACTGTACGGTAACATGCTATACATGACGTCAGAGCTCAGTGGCTGTTCAGTAACATGCTATACATGACGTCAGACCTCAGGCTCTGTTCAGTAACATGCTATACATGAAGTCAGAGCTCAGTGGCTGTTCAGTAACATGCTATACATGACGTCAGAGCTCAGTGGCTATACAGTAACATGCTATACATGATGTCAGAGCTCAGTGGCTGTTCAGTAACATGCTATACATGACGTCAGAGCTCAGTGTCTGTTCAGTAACATGCTATACATGAGAGCTCAGAGCTCTGTTCAGTAACATGCTATACATGACGTCAGAGCTCAGTGGCTGTTCAGTAACATGCTATACATGCTATACTATACAGTGATGATCAGAGCTCAGTGGCTGTTCAGTAACATGCTATACATGATGTCAGAGCTCAGTGGCTGTTCAGAACATGCTATACATGACGTCAGAGCTGTCTGTTCAGTAACATGCTATACATGACGTCAGAGCTCAGTGTCTGTACAGTAACATGCTATACATGACGTCAGAGCTCAGTGTCTGTATACAGTAACATGTCTGTTCAGTAACATGCTATACATGACGTCAGAGCTCAGTGTCTGTACAGTAACATGCTATACATGACGTCAGAGCTCAGTGTCTGTACAGTAACATGCTATACATGACGTCAGAGCTCAGTGTCTGTTCAGTAACATGCTATACATGACGTCAGAGCTCAGTGGCTGTTCAGTAACATGCTATACATGACGTCAGAGCTCAGTGTCTGTACAGTAACATGCTATACATGACGTCAGAGCTCAGTGGCTGTTCAGTAACATGCTATACATGACGTCAGAGCTCAGTGTCTGTACAGTAACATGCTATACATGACGTCAGAGCTCAGTGTCTGTTCAGTAACATGCTATACATGACGTCAGACCTCAGGCTCTGTATGGGTTTTGACTGACAGCCGTTATGAACTAGAGCCCCGCACGTGACCAGAAGTTGTCCCTGCCCCTAATTGGGCAACTTTGTAAATGTTTTGTTGACAGAGTGAAGGAAATGCTGTGAATGAAGAGGACTCAAATGTATTTAAAAGATGAGTAGTTGAAGACTATAATAAATACTGCTTTGATGTCCTACAAGCCAACCAATCATTTCCAGATGATAAAACTCATGTCATATACACAGCGTCAACACATTCCAAGATGACATGGCGTCATACCCTGGGTTGTTCCGTTCAGAATGAGCCGGGTTTGTCACCTCGGCACACGCACCAGATTGCACTCCCGACTCCTTCCTACAGGCACCAGAATGCACTCCCGACTCCTTCCTACAGGCACCAGAATGCACTCCCGACTCCTTCCTACAGGCACCAGAATGCACTCCCGACTCCTTCCTACAGGCACCAGAATCCTTCCTACAGGCACCAGAATGCACTCGACTCCTTCCTACAGGCACCAGAATGCACTCACGACTCCTTCCTACAGGCACCAGAATGCACTCACGACTCCTTCCTACAGGCACCAGAATGCACTCCCGACTCCTTCCTACAGGCACCAGAATGCACTCACGACTCCTTCCTACAGGCACCAGAATGCACTCACGACTCCTTCCTACAGGCACCAGAATGCACTCCGACTCCTTCCTACAGGCACCAGAATGCACTCCCGACTCCTTCCTACAGGCACCAGAATGCACTCCTTCCTACAGGCACTCCTTCCTACAGGCACCAGAATGCACTCCCGACTCCTTCCTACAGGCACCAGAATGCACTCCGACTCCTTCCTACAGGCACCAGAATGCACTCACGACTCCTTCCTACAGGCACCAGAATGCACTCACGACTCCTTCCTACAGGCACCAGAATGCACTCCCGACTCCTTCCTACAGGCACCAGAATGCACTCCCGACTCCTTCCTACAGGCACCAGAATGCACTCCCGACTCCTTCCTACAGGCACCAGAATGCACTCACGACTCCTTCCTACAGGCACCAGAATGCACTCACGACTCCTTCCTACAGGCACCAGAATGCACTCACGACTCCTTCCTACAGGCACCAGAATGCACTCCTTTCCTACAGGCACCAGAATGCACTCACGACTCCTTCCTACAGGCACCAGAATGCACTCACGACTCCTTCCTACAGGCACCAGAATGCACTCACGACTCCTTCCTACAGGCACCAGAATGCACTCACGACTCCTTCCTACAGGCACCAGAATGCACTCACGACTCCTTCCTACAGGCACCAGAATGCACTCAGAATGCACTCACGACTCCTTCCTACAGGCACCAGAATGCACTCCTTCCTACAGGCACCAGAATGCACTCACCAGAATGCACTCACGACTCCTTCCTACAGGCACCAGAATGCACTCACGACTCCTTCCTACAGGCACCAGAATGCACTCACGACTCCTTCCTACAGGCACCAGAATGCAGGCAGGCACCAGAATGCACTCACGACTCCTTCCTACAGGCACCAGAATGCACTCACGACTCCTTCCTACAGGCACCAGAATGCACTCACGACTCCTTCCTACAGGCACCAGAATTACCATCAGTTTCCCTGAATTGCCCTGTGAAAGCTTAACATCGTATTAATATCGTATTTTATAACTTAGCTAGGTCTTGTTGACCATAGAACAACCTTTCAAATGATGCCCATCTGACCCAGATGGCGATTTACAATAGAGCGTTTTGGGATTGTGTAAACAACAACAGTAATAGTATGATGGATGGGGTGCAGGGTTGTGTTCCTAACAAAACAACAAGTGTGCTTTGCTCTAGTTCCTCAACGGCACCGAGAGGAGAGATTTTTAAAAAGCACCTTGTAGTTGAAGACTTCTTTCAGACATAAAAGTGCACTGAAATGACTTAGGAACTGTGAACACTTTGGAGAGGTGTGTGGACACTTGGGGACACCAGTTAGTTAGCCCCATGTTGAAAAATGTTTGTCTTATGTTGCACCTCCAACACATAGGAATAGTATCATGTTCCTGAATGTATTCAGAGTATTTTCAGATTTCATGATCAACATATGCAGTGCAAAGTACAGTAAATGTAAAATGTACATAACATGTTTGGATTCAGCCTTGTGGGAAAGGAAAAGTCACCTAGTCAGTTGTCCAACTGAATGCCTTCAACTGAAATATGTCTTCTGCATTTAACCTGCTGCTTTAATCGACAGGGGGCGGAGGGCTGAGGAGGGCTGCTTTAATCTACAGGGGGCGGAGGGCTGCTTTAATCGACAGGGGGCGGAGGGCTGAGGAGGGCTGCTTTAATCGACAGGGGCGGAGGGCTGAGGAGGGCTGCTTTAATCGACAGGGGGCGGAGGGCTGCTTTAATCGACAGGGGCGGAGGGCTGAGGAGGGCTGCTTTAATCTACAGGGGGCGGAGGGCTGCTTTAATCGACAGGGGAGGAGGGCTGCTTTAATCTACAGGGGCGGAGGGCTGAGGAGGGCTGCTTTAATCTACAGGGGGCGGAGGAGGGCTGCTTTAATCTACAGGGGCGGAGGAGGGCTGCTTTAATCTACAGGGGCGGAGGAGGGCTGCTTTAATCTACAGGGGGCGGAGGAGGGCTGCTTTAATCTACAGGGGGCGGAGGGGGCTGCTTTAATCTACAGGGGGGAGGAGGGCTGCTTTAATCTACAGGGCTGCGGAGGGGCGGAGGGCTGAGGAGGGCTGCTTTAATCTACAGGGGGCGGAGGGCTGAGGAGGGCTGCTTTAATCTACAGGGGCGGAGGGCTGAGGAGGGCTGCTTTAATCGACAGGGGGCGGAGGGCTGCTTTAACAGGGGGCGGAGGGCTGCTTTAATCTACAGGGGGCGGAGGGCTGCTTTAATCTACAGGGGGCGGAGGGCTGCTTTAATCTACAGGGGCGGAGGGCTGCTTTAATCGACAGGGGGCGGAGGGCTGCTTTAATCTACAGGGGGCGGAGGGCTGCTTTAATCTACAGGGGCGGAGGGCTGCTTTAATCTACAGGGGCGGAGGGCTGCTTTAATCTACAGGGGCGGAGGGCTGCTTTAATCGACAGGGGCGGAGGGCTGCTTTAATCGACAGGGGGCGGAGGGCTGCTTTAATCGGCAGGGGCGGAGGGCTGCTTTAATCTACAGGGGCGGAGGGCTGAGGAGGGCTGCTTTAATCTACAGGGGCGGAGGGCTGAGGAGGGCTGCTTTAATCGACAGGGGGCGGAGGGCTGCTTTAATCTACAGGGGGCGGAGGGCTGCTTTAATCTACAGGGGGCGGAGGGCTGAGGAGGGCTGCTTTAATCTACAGGGGCGGAGGGCTGCTTTAATCTACAGGGGGCGGAGGGCTGCTTTAATCTACAGAGGGCTGCTTTAATCTACAGGGGGCGGAGGGCTGCTTTAATCTACAGGGGGCGGAGGGCTGCTTTAATCTACAGGGGGCGGAGGGCTGCTTTAATCTACAGGGGGCGGAGGGCTGCTTTAATCGACAGGGGGCGGAGGGCTGCTTTAATCGGCAGGGGGCGGAGGGCTGCTTTAATCTACAGGGGCGGAGGGCTGCTTTAATCTACAGGGGGCGGAGGGCTGAGGAGGGCTGCTTTAATCGACAGGGGGCGGAGGGCTGCTTTAATCTACAGGGGCGGAGGGCTGCTTTAATCTACAGGGGGCGGAGGGCTGAGGAGGGCTGCTTTAATCTACAGGGGGCGGAGGGCTGCTTTAATCTACAGGGGGCGGAGGGCTGCTTTAATCGACAGGGGGCGGAGGGCTGCTTTAATCGACAGGGGGCGGAGGGCTGCCTTAATCGACAGCCACGTTGTCGGCGCCCGGGGAACAGTGGGTTAACTGCCTCGCTCAGGGGCAGAACGACAGATTTAGACCTTGTCAGCTCTGGGATTCGATGGCCCAAAGCTCTAACCACGAGGCTACCTACCTGTCAGGTGAACTGTTGTGTCCTCACCTTTAGTCTAATCATTTCCCCATAATCTCCTAACTGTTCCGCTGTTTTGATAGTTACCATGGTTATACATTTGCTTTTCATATTTATTATGTAAGAAACATTTTCAATTAAGGAGGGTGTTCCAGCATTAAGAAGTAATTTGAGGGAATTTGGCAGGGCTAGGTGGGATGACATCACTTCAGTTATATCACTTCAGGTTGTGACGGTAGGGGGCAAACATATGATTCTAGATATCACTACAATCAAGAAGAACTCAGGGACCCAAATATCACAATAATCAAACGATATGCAAAACAGCTAATATAACTAAACACACCGTTTCTCATTTACATAGAGAAAGATATAGCCATTAGCCAACCAGCCTACACGTACGTAGTCTCATTTCAGCAGACAATGGTCCTGTGTGGTTCAGTTAGGAAGAGTGCAGCGCTAGCAACAAGGTTGATTTTCAATTCCCACAGGGATCACTGGTTTTCAAGAGCATCAAATCTGTGATGATGCATCATGGGTAAATTGATCTACAAATAATAAATGAGTAGTTATACGATTCAAGGTGATTTGTAGATCAGTCAATCTGTAGTCACCTGCAACGTTGAACAAGTCCATAGACATACAGATGTATGTCTACATTACATCACCCAGTGAAACAGCAGGGGCAGCCCCCTCCTACACTATGCAGCCCCGTGGCGGTTGGCCCTCTGTTAAGATAACAGCATACTGAACCACACACACACACTCTCCCCTGCAGTAATCCAACAGGGTTTAACCCTACCAACTCTTCAGGTTCTGAGGTCGTCGGGTTCACGGTCATTATGTCTGGTGCTCATGTAGGCTATTTAAAAGACTGGAAACTCATCAAACTAGCTTCATTAGTATGCGGAGAATGCCTAACTTGTCAATGTACATGTGAAAGCATTTAACAGATAGAATCAACACCTTCATGCAGGTGTAAGAATACGTAGAAGATAAATACACAACGCAGAGTTTGAGAGGATGAGAGGACGAGAGTACTAAAAACAAAATATAATACTAAAAACGGTCAATAGGGAATTGTCAATGTAAATAGGAGTTGGTTTTCAGTTCAACAGCCGTTTAGAATGTGTAGAATGTCACTCTTGGACTCAGAGCTTCGTTCTGTACAGTCCGGAGCAGGATACTGGTTATTTGGCCATTGGCCCAGTCATACTGCAAGGACTTTTGATTGGTCAACCATAGGCTATAAAACAGCATCCTGTTCCTTTGTTCGGGGGAGAAAAGCTGAGAGGGGAGACTGAACATCTGAACATTAACATCTACCTTCCAGCATAACATCTTGATTTGTCCTTCTCAAATAAACCTATTTTTCCTCCCCTTGATTTGCTGTGGAGTTTGTGTTATTGAAGAATAACCTAAATGGCTAACGCAGGTTTTTACCGTTTGGCGTTTGTTCTGGAGTTTCTGTGGGACATGTAGGTGAGGGTTCTGTGCAGAAATATGGGCTGAAAATACAACAACAAAAAACAGGAAAAAAACTATTAGAAATCTGCACTTTGACAGAAATGTTGCAACAGATTGTCCAATGACCAAACAGATTGTCCAATGACCAAACAGATTGTCCAATGACCAATGACCAAACAGATTGTCCAATGACCAAACAGATTGTCCAATGACCAAACAGATTGTCCAATGACCAAACAGATTGTCCAATGACCAAACAGATTGTCCAATGACCAAACAGATTGTCCAATGACCAAACAGATTGTCCAATGACCAAACAGATTGTCCAATGACCAAAAGAAGGCCATTCTATCTAGTGGAACTGTGCAGTGCATCAAAACTTTACCATCTTCAAAACAGACGTCATTAACCAGCCATGTTACAGCTGGTTCAATGTAAGTCTTGATCTGCTCAACAGAATGCTATTCTAGAGGTACATTAAATGGTTACCATCTTCATAACAGACATCATTAACCAGCCATGTTACAGCTGGTTCAAGGTAAGTCTTGATCTGCTCAACAGAATGCTATTCTAGAGGTACATTGAATGGTTACCATCTTCATAACAGACATAATTAACCAGCCATGTTACAGCTGGTTCAAGGTAAGTCTTGATCTGCTCAACAGAATGCTATTCTAGAGGTACATTGAATGGTTACCATCTTCATAACAGACATCATTAACCAGCCATGTTACAGCTGGTTCAAGGTAAGTCTATCTGCTCAACAGAATGCTATTCTAGAGGTACATTGAATGGTTACCATCTTCATAACAGACATCATTAACCAGCCATGTTACAGCTGGTTCAAGGTAAGTCTTGATCTGCTCAACAGAATGCTATTCTAGAGGTACATTGAATGGTTACCATCTTCATAACAGACATCATTAACCAGCCATGTTACAGCTGGTTCAAGGTAAGTCTATCTGCTCAACAGAATGCTATTCTAGAGGTACATTGAATGGTTACCATCTTCATAACAGACATCATTAACCAGCCATGTTACAGCTGGTTCAAGGTAAGTCTTTATCTGCTCAACAGAATGCTATTCTAGAGGTACATTGAATGGTTACCATCTTCATAACAGACATCATTAACCAGCCATGTTACAGCTGGTTCAAGGTAAGTCTTTATCTGCTCAACAGAATGCTATTCTAGAGGTACATTGAATGGTTACCATCTTCATAACAGACATCATTAACCAGCCATGTTACAGCTGGTTCAAGGTAAGTCTATCTGCTCAACAGAATGCTATTCTAGAGGTACATTAAATGGTTACCATCTTCATAACAGACACACCATTAGAGGCCACAGACAGTAAAGAATGACAGGTGCTGAGCAGGTGTCCAACGTACCGCTATCAAGTTCCTTGTTCTGAGAAACCTGTAGATCTGGGTCGGTTCTGGAAACACAATAGACTGGTTGAACATTCACTAAGTTCACAGTAAATTACATTGACAATAACATTATACATTATATTGATAAGACTATTTATCCTAGAAGGGTAATTATTGTTGGCTCTGAAACTGACACTGGGTCAACATTTATTAGCTTACAGTAAATTACTTTACATAAACAACAATCTTATTTGTATACTCATACAGTACAGTGCAGTAAAGTATAGTAGAGCAAGAGATCAGTACAGTAGAGTATTGTTCAGTTCATTAGAGTTCAGTACAGTAGAGTATAGTTCAGTACAGTACAGTAGAGGATAGTTCAGTAGAGTAGAGTATAGTGCAGTATTGTACAGTTCAGTACAGTTCAGTAGAGGATAGTTCAGTAGAGTATAGTGCAGTATTGTACAGTTCAGTACAGTATAGTTCAGTAGAGGATAGTTCAGTAGAGTAGAGTATAGTGCAGTATTGTACAGTTCAGTACAGTATAGTTCAGTAGAGGATAGTTCAGTAGAGTATAGTTACATATAGTATAGTTCAGTATAGTTCCATATAGTATAGTTCAGTACAGTAAATTATAGTGTACTCAACTAGTGTGCTCTACTGTATACTGTATGTAACTATACCTTTCTTTATTGTACTCTACTGTCCAAACATGTGAATCCAACTGTGGTTTGTGACTACTATGATTTCCCATTGTAGCCAATTAAATTGCAGAAATTCTGTTACCGATTTTTCTGAAATTCTGTTACCGATTTGATGACGGGATTTGGAGTTGTAATCACTTAATAATTCATAAACAAAATGTACGTCAGTAAAAACACTCTAGCTAATGTGGGTTTTTGATAACGGAATTTCAAGGCACAAGGGAATGTTTTCTTAAACTTACAGAAGGCAGAAACACTTCCCCAAAACAAAATATAAGGGTTGATTTTAGGAGTCTTTACTTCCAACATGGTTGTGTTTTAATGTATTTCTAAAACATTTTAATACTTTCTGGTAGATGTTTTCTAAGACCCCTTTTCCATATGTTTGACCAGAAATCAAAGCCTTTGCTTATTCCACATTTTTAGGATGGGAAATGGTTTAAAAATGTATATATATATATATATATACACACACACACCTTTACATTTTTCACAAATATAGACTTCCCATTGTTGGTGATCATGGGTCCCTTTAACATGGAAGTGACCCTATACATATTTATGTGTGTTGCATTAATAAATCAATCAAATGTATTTATAAAGCACTTCTTACATCAGCTGATGTCACAAAGTGCTGTACAGAAACCCAGCCTAAAACCCCAAACAGCAAGCAATGCAGGTGTAGAAGCACGTTAGTTAGTACACAGTTGCTACCATGCTGTGTTGCCATGCTATGTTGTCTTAGGTCTCTCTTTATGGACTGTTGTGTTGTCTCACGTCGTGATGTGTGTTTGGTCCTATATTTTTATTTTAATCCCAGCCCCCGTCCACGCAGGGGGCCTTTTGCCTTTTGGTAGGCCGTCAATGTAAATAAGAATTTGTTCTTAATTAGTTAATAAAAGGTTCAATAAAAAATATTTCAAAGGCAGCACATGCTCATGTCTTAAAGTAGTTCTGGCACATGTAAACTCTTCAGAGGAGGAAGTAAGCAAACACGTGGTAAAATAAATTAACTACAGTAGTTAGCTATAAATCTAAAATAGGGTCAGATTTCTTTGTATACTGATGACTGTCAAATCATGTTGTCAGATGCTTTGAACTTGACGTCTTTCTGGTGAAATGTGGTTATAATTTTGTTTTTCGAAAGATGCCTTACAAGGGACACTACTATTTAAACTAGATTAAATAGAGATTGGCATTTACAATCAATCTAGCAATAAAAAGATAACTAATCATGCAACAACATTATATGACGACAATGACAGCAACTCACTTTCAAATGCCTGCAAGAACAACTCATGATCGGCTTGAACCAGTTCCATTTTCGGCTTCTTGGCTGCGGGCATCACAACTGCAGTTGTCTGGTGGTGGTAGACACGGCCGTTCGCTCTGCCGCCACCGGTACCAACGTATCCCACAGCGGGACCCGATACGTTGTTGCCGCCGTCAGAAGAACCGTGCTTCTGGGGAGACATGGCCCCGGAAATACTAAATGTCCCAGGTATATTCCAAATATGGAAGAAAAAAATGTCAAGTCCTTTGTCAAAACAAAGAGTAACGTTACCAAAAACGAGCAAGCTGAAGCTAGCCAGGCGGTGTTAGCCAGCAAAGTTAGCTAGCTATCTTCTGGTCAAATTCATGGAATAAACATTAGACTTGTTGTAGAAATGCATTGTTTGTTGGCTAGAAAAAAGTTCGTCAGAGAAACTATTTCGATTAAATCGCAAGAACGCACGAAATTAGAGAAGTTAGCAAGCACCCGGCACGTTCACCTAGCTATCTCTGTGTAGCTATGTTTCCTACTGAACGTCAGTTAGCTGGTTATGCTATCCCCGAGCTAGCTTGTTAGCTGGACCTGCTGAATCGCTGTAGATATCACAACAAATAAGGTGAGTTGGAAAGATGCCATGAAATAATGCTAGCTAGGCTAGCCGCTATGTTGGTTTGGTAAAGCTACAAAACTCTACGCAAATGAACCATTTAGTACAATTTTCCTGAGAGCTTCTAGGAAACAGTCAAATTGACCGTTTTTTTTCCTCCACATATCAGGCATAAACTCCCTGAACTCAATAATTCAAATGGTGACTTGAAAGCAACCGCCCTCACAGATCCTAGCCGAATCAGAGGCGTTGTTTGGAGAAGTGAGAGTTATGATTGGTGCGAATCATCACGGGTTGGTAGATGACGTTCGGTAGAGAAACGTTTGCCATTCACACGCAGTCATTACTAGTTACTACAGCCACAAAGTCAGAAGGCCCGCCTATCCGACCAATCAGATGAGGGAGTGTGATGACGCATTTTCCGTTTCGCGGGAAACGCCTAATTTTCGAAATGGCGTGTCTGGAGTTCAAGTTTGAGGGCCAATGGTGCTTTCAAGACAACTGGGAAAAGTGAGGTCAGTAATCTTCGGGTTGGAAAGTCGGAGCTCAAGAAAAGATGCCAGAGTTCCCGACTTGGACAACCTTTCAAAGCAAAGTTTTTTCCAAGTCAGAGATCGTTTCTTTTCTCAACTTCCCAGTTGGCAACATCACTCAAATGTATAACATTGAGAAAGGCCACAAGTTTTGGTGAAAAAAATGGAAAGTTGTCTTCTCTATTTTAGATGGTATCTAACTTTTGCTAGTTTCATCTAAAATGAGCTAGCTAGCTAGCATAATTATATATATTGGTGGGAAACCGAGACTTTTCTGAAGCCTTTGGGGCTTTCACCAAATCATGCTGAAAAAAACATTAATTATGCAAATCTTTTAACAATATGCACATTAATGACATCTACTTGTCAGCAATGAACGCAGCATTTGATGTTCATATAGACGTTTTTTTCCCACAATATTCATCCAATCTCGGTGGCGCAGTGGCTAGTCGCGGGGTCTTAGTAGCCTACTATCAGTTACCAGTACAGGTTTGTACCTTCATCATGCTTCCCTTTTTTGTGGTGAATCCCCTTTTTTGCTATTAAAAACAGTGATTATATGGCATTATTTAGGATGCTTAAGGTTGAAGCTTATACTTAACTAAATCTAAATACAAATAATTGTTTGAACAACAATGTGCTGAAAGTGTGTTGTCACATAAAACGATTTTCTAAATAATATGCCTTGGCTGGGATTCGTCCCCATTCCCTGGTTACGGTCCCTGAGACCCCGACTCCACCTGCGGAGCTGCTGTTCAGGTGATGCTACATGGAAAAACTCCTGTCTACATTGTAAGTTGTCCAGTGGAGATTGGTGTTTTTGAGGAGTATTTGTCTCCACTCACACAGGATGAATAAAGGCCTAGAGCACAATTTATTTGATATGAATACTTTTTTTAAATTGTGATTTTTCAGGTGGTGCTGCAGCAGCCCCAGCACCCCTACTTCCTGCGTCTATGCCTACAAGCCTTTCATTTTAATAGTAATATATCATACCTTCAACAGATGCACAGCATTTGGAAGGAAAACAACTCTGTTGAGAGAGCAAAAGTCTCCCATTCAATGGTGTTGCCTTTCAAGAAGGAACAGTGATGCCGAAACATTGGTGGTCTACCCAATACATTACTGGGAGGTGGTCTACCCAATACATTACTGGGAGGTGGTCTACCCAATACATTACTGGGAGGTGGTCTACCCAATACATTACTCTGAGGTGGTCTACCCAATACATTACTGGGAGGTGGTCTACCCAATACATTACTCTGAGGTGGTCTACCCAATACATTACTGGGAGGTGGTCTACCCAATACATTACTGGGAGGTGGTCTACCCAATACATTACTGGGAGGTGGTCTACCCAATACATTACTGGGAGGTGGTCTACCCAATACATTACTCTGAGGTGGTCTACCCAATACATTACTCTGAGGTGGTCTACCCAATACATTACTCTGAGGTGGTCTACCCAATACATTACTCTGAGGTGGTCTACCCAATACATTACTGGGAGGTGGTCTACCCAATACATTACTCTGAGGTGGTCTACCCAATACATTACTCTGAGGTGGTCTACCCAATACATTACTCTGAGGTGGTCTACGCAAAACATTACTTGGAGGTGGTCTACCCAATACATTACTCTGAGGTGGTCTACCCAATACATTACTGGGAGGTGGTCTACCCAATACATTACTCTGAGGTGGTCTACCCAATACATTACTGGGAGGTGGTCTACCCAATACATTACTGGGAGGTGGTCTACCCAATACATTACTCTGAGGTGGTCTATCCAATACATTACTCTGAGGTGGTCTACCCAATACATTACTGGGAGGTGGTCTACCCAATACATTACTCTGAGGTGGTCTTACCCAATACATTACTCTGAGGTGGTCTATCCAATACATTACTCTGAGCTTCTATATACAGTTGAAGTCGGAAGTTTACATACACTTAGGTTTTTCAACCACTCCACAAATTTTGTGTTAACAAACTATAGTTTTGGCAAGTTGGTTAGGACATCTACTTTGTGCATGACACAAGTACATTTTCCAACAATTGTTTACAGACAGATTATTTCACTTATAATTCACTGTATTACAATTCCAGTGGGTCAGAAATTTACATACAGTAAGTTGACTGTGCCTTTAAACAGCTTGGACAATTCCAGAAAATTATGTCATAGCTTTAGAAGCTTCTGATAGGCTAATTGACATAATTTGAGTCAATTGGAGGTGTACCTGTGGATGTATTTCAAGGGCTACCTTCAAGCCTCTTTGCTTGACATCATGGGAAAATCAAAAGAAATCAGCCAAGACCTCAGGAAAAGAGCCATTTCCAAACACCTGAAGGTACCATGTTCATCTGTACAAACAATAGTACGTAAGTATAAACACCATGGGACCACACAGCCGTCATACCGATCAGGAAGGAGACATGTTCTGTCTCCTAGAGATGAACGCACTTTGGTGCGAAAAGTGCAAATCAGTCCCAGAACAGCAAAGGACCTTGTGAAGATGCTGGAGGAAACAGGTACAAAAGTATCTATATCCACCGTAAAACAAGTCCTATAACGACATAACCTGAAAGGCCGCTCAGTAAGGAAGAAGCCACTGCTCCAAAACCGCCATAAAAAAGCCAGACTACGGTTTGCAACTGCACAGAAGGACAAAGATTGCACTTTTTGGAGAAATGTCCTGTGGTCTGATGAAATAAAATAGAACTGTTTGGCCATAATGACCATCGTTATGTTTGAAGGTGAAAGGGGGAAGCTTGCAAGCCGAAGAACACCATCCCCACCGTGAAGCATGGGGGTGGCAGCATCATGTCGTGGGGGTGCTTTGCTGCAGGAGGGACTGGTGCACTTCACAAAATAGATGGAATCATGAGGCTGGAAAATGATGTGGATATATTGAAGCAACATCTCAAGACATCAGTCAGGAAGTTAAAGCTTGGTCGCAAATGGGTCTTCCAAATGGACAATGACCCCAAGCATACTTCCAAAGTTGTGGCAAAATGGCTTTAAGGACAACAAAGTCAAGGTATTGGAGTGGCCAACACAAAGCCCTGACCTCAATCCTATAGAAAATTTGTGGGCAGAAAAGTGTGTGCGAGCAAGGAGGTCTACAAACCTGACTCAGTTACACCAGCTCTGTCAGGAGGAATGGGCCAAAATGCACCCAACTTAGTGTGGGAAGCTTGTGGAAGGCTACCCAAAACGTTTGACCCAAGTTAAACAATTTAAAGGCAATGCTACCAAATACTAATTCAGTGTATGTAAACTTCTGACCCACTGGGAATGTGCTGAAAGAAATAAAAGCTGAAATAAATCCTTCTCTCTACTATTATTCTGACATTTCACATTCTTAAAATAAAGTGGGGATCCTAACTGACTTCTGACAGGGAATTTTTACTAGGATTAAATGTCAGGAATTGTGAAAAACTGAGTTTAAATGTATTTGGCTAAGGTGTATGTAAACTTCTGACTTCAACTGTAGAGCGTGCAACTCTCTTTATTTATTTTTTGAATAGCCTCCCATTTCAAGTTGTGGGCAGAAAGACATACAGTCCCTTTAGAATGTATTCAGACCCCTTTGACTTAGTCCACATGTTGTTGTGTTACAGCCTGAATTCAAACTGGATGAAAAGGAAAACAAATTCTCACCCATTTACAACACACAATACCCCATAATGAAAAAGTTCAAACGTGTTTTTAGAACTTATTCAGACCCCTTGACTTAGTCCACATTCTGTTGTGTTCCAGCCTGAATTCAACATGGATGAAAAGGAAAACAAATTCTCAGCCATTTACAACACACCCCATAATGAAAACGTTTTTTAAAAAACATGTTTTTAGACATTTTTTAGCAAATTTTTTGAAAGTGAAATACAGAAATATCTAATTTACTCTAAGTATTCACATCCCTGAGTCAATACATGTTAGAATCACCTTTGGCAGCGATTACAGCTATGAGTCTTTCTGGGTCAGTCTCTAAGAACTTTGCACACCTGGATCGTACAATATTTGCCTATTTATTATTTTCAAATTTATTATTTACAAAAATCTTGCCATAGATTTTCAAGCAGATTTAAGTCACAACTTGGCCACTCAGGAAAATTCACTGTCTTCTTGGTAAGAAACTCCAGTGTGAATTGGGTGGTGATTATATAGCATTTTGTGCACATGATCCATCAATTTAGACAAGTTTCTGAGTAAGCGTAATCTAATAATTATAAAATCTTTGAGTCTGGACACGTTCTATTGTTGCTATGCAAATAACCATGTATTTCTGTATCTTGTGACAAATACACTTTAATTTCATATAGTGTGTGTTTATCAGAGACAGTAATGTGAAGAACAACATTACATTTTAGTAATTTAAGCAGACACTCTTATCCAGAGCGACTTCATACATTTTTCATACTGGTCTCCTGTGGGAATCGAACCCACAACTCTGGTGTTGTAAGCACCACTAACTGAGCCACACGGGACCACACCAAAGTCAGACTAGGATATAGACCAAGGACTAGATAGTGTATTTTTTACTTGGAGTTTTTCCTTATTGTAGGCTACTACTTTCACAACTTTTAGTCTTGAAATCTTTGGTTGTTTACTACATTTCTAACTCTGTTTAGCACATGACCTCACATGTGAATCCTTAAAGAGATGGGTGGGGCTAAGGCTTAAGAGGGTGTGAACAATGCTGAATGGGCGGGGCTAAGGCTTAAGAGGGTGTGAACAATGCTGAATGGGCGGGGCTAAGGCTTAAGAGCGTGTGAACAATGCTGAATGGGCGGGGCTAAGGCTTAAGAGCGTGTGAACAATGCTGAATGGGTGTAGACAAAGAAAGGCTCTCCAGTAGGTGTACCAAAACATTCAAGGGCCATTTTCTCAAAGGTGTGGTTACAAGTTTATCAACTTTCAAAACATAATTACTTTCCCATTGTTCCTCAACTGCAGTGTAGCTCTACTTTTATCTAGTGTTTAAAAACAACATTTCAAATGTTGCTACGTAAGACCGAATCGAGGCGGTCGGTCACATTTTTACTCCTGAACTTAGTTAGGCTTGCCATAAAAAGGTAGAATACTTATTGACTCAAAACTTTTCAGATTTTAATTCTTAATACATTTCTAAAAACATAATTCCGCTTTGACATTATGGGGTATTGTGTGTAGGCCAGTGACCAAAAAAACATCTACATTCAGGCTGTAACACAAGACAACTAGGACAAAGTCGAGGGGTGTAAATACTTTCTGAAGGCTCTGTATGAATGACACCAGAGGAAGGACAGACAAACTAAAGCCAAAGAGAAGGACTGGCCACCCCTCATAGCCTGGTTCCTCTCTAGGTTTCTTCCTAGGTTTTGGCCCTTCTATGGAGGTTTTTCCTAGCCACCGTGCTTCAACACCTGCATTGCTTGCTGTTTGGGGTTTTAGGCTGAGTTTCTGTACAGCACTTTGAGATATCAGCTGATGTACGAAGGGCTTTATAAATACATTTGATTTGATAAGTATGCTGCTGAAAGAGACAAGAAGGAAGTAAGTTCATAGACGGATCACTGTCCTTTACACCACACACTTTATATAACATTTCATTAGAATCATGTTGAAGTACTAACAGTGGAATGTTCCTCAATAAGATGGGACTTTAAAGGGTTGTCCTAACGCTGTGGTCACTAGAGGCCATGGGACATTAAAGGGTTGTCCTAACGCTGTGGTCACTAGAGGCCATGGGACATTAAAGGGTTGTCCTAACGCTGTGGTCACTAGAGGCCATGGGACATTAAAGGGTTGTCCTAACGCTGTGGTCACTAAAGAGGCCATGGGACTTTAAAGGGTTGTCCTAACGCTGTGGTCACTAAAGAGGCCATGGGACATTAAAAGGTTGTCCTAACGCTGTGGTCACTAAAGAGGCCATGGGACATTAAAGGGTTGTCCTAACGCTGTGGTCACTTGTCACGTTCTTTCAAAATCGAACCCAGAAGCAGACCAGGACCAAGAGAGTAGGAAGAAGGTGAGTATTTATTTACAAGTGAATGTGAATGGGTAGATATATCCAGGTGGCGTAGCGGGCAGCGCTGGTGAGTTGATGGGAGTAAATAGGTGGATCCAATGGGGTAGCGGAATCCTCCGACCAGGCGGGAATGGGGTAAGTGATCCGGGTGAGTAACTGAAGACAGAACAAACGGAGGTAAGTTTAAGGCAAGCAATACGTAAAAAACAACAAAACAAATTCTATCCAACTTGAGGCTGATACTATGGCACAACATACTGTTCATGGCTAACGATCTGGCAGGGAATGGATGTCAGGTCAGAGCTTTTGAAGGGGAGAGGTGATGATCAGGACAGGTGTGCAGATTACTGATGGGATACAGGTGCGGGTGAACATCGATCTCCCAAAAAGCTAATTCACCCGGCAACCAGACAGGGTGCGTTCCAGGACCCCGGAAACACACTCCAGGACAGAAACACAGGCAAACACAGACTCAGGAAGCGGGATTCGTGACATCACTAAAGAGGCCATGGGACTTTAAAGGGTTGTCCTAACGCTGTGGTCACTAAAGAGGCCATGGCACTTATTGCAAGAGTATGTAATGATGAGTACGTAACTGCAGGAAGATGTTTTGGGAGGGGGGTGGGGTGAGAATGTTTTGCCCTCACTAAACACTGTTAGGTCCGCTAATACAGGACTAGTAAAGAACTAGTAAATGCCCTGTAAAGGACTAATAAAGGCCCTGTAAAGGACTAGTAAAGGACTAGTAAAGCCCTGTAAAGAACTAGTAAAGGCCCTGTAAAGGACTAATAAAGGCCCTGTAAAGGACTAATAAAGGCCCTGTAAAGGACTAGTAAAGGCCCTGTAAAGGACTAGTAAAGGCCCTGTGAAGAACTAGTAAAGGACTAATAAAGGCCCTGTAAAGGACTAATAAAGGCCCTGTAAAGGACTAGTAAAGCCCCGTAAAGGACTAGTAAAGGCCCTGTAAAGGACTAGTAAAGCCCCGTAAAGGACTAGTAAAGGCCCTGTAAAGGACTAATAAAGGCCCTGTAAAGGACTAATAAAGGCTCTGTAAAGGACTAGTAAAGGACTAATAAAGGCTCTGTAAAGGACTAATAAAGGCCCTGTAAAGGACTAGTAAAGGCCCTGTAAAGGACTAGTAAAGGCTCTGTAAATGACTGATAAAGGCTCTGTAAAGGCCCTGTAAAGGACTAATAAAGGCTCTGTAAAGGACTAATAAAGGCTCTGTAAAGGACTAATAAAGGCCCTGTAAAGGAATAATAAAGGCCCTGTAAAGGACTAATAAAGGCACTGTAAAGGACTAATAAAGGCACTGTAAAGGACTAATAAAGGTCCTGTAAAGGCCCTGTAAAGGACTAATAAAGGCCCTGTAAAGGACTAGTAAAGGCCCTGTGCACTACTTTTGTGGATATTTATTTTCTCCCAACATTTGTATTTTTCCATTATTCCCATGGGGGTTGCTGCAGCACCACTACATCACACGGCTTTATGGATGAGTACCATGTTATGTGTGATGTGTATATCAAACTGTATTCCTATCATGTAATACATTGTATAAAAGTGCCATGTATCTCAAGTGTATGAATAATGTATAAAGTTACCTTTGTCCTCTGAAGAAGACTGGGGTGGATGGGCCAATCAAATCAATTAAAGAGGTTGTAAGTGGTGTTCGTGTGGTGAGAAAAGTGCCATGTAAGTAGTCCAATCAATTATTATTTGAATGAAGATGTTTTGACCATATTCCATAGCTTGAAGACCATGCCTTTGGAAACTGGTACAAAATACCAAAAAGATGGATTGCAAGGCTATGTTAAATAAAGTAACAGGGTAGACATTTTCATCTTTAACCAGACAATTTCCAAAATTGAAATGTATGTGAACATTTATGTGAAACTGTGAACGTTTTACTTGTGGATTTTGAAAATAAAGATCTAAAATGAAAGATATATCAATGTGTTGGTCTACGTGCCATTTTAAAAACGATGCAGCTGAAGGCAAACATCCTGATAAACTTGCTGAGTTTGAATAAGACATCGGATTACCACTTTGCAGTTAGAACGGTTGGTTTTATTATAGCTAATAAATAATCAAATAATTGATGGATCACTGGATAAAAGCCGGTCTCTTTTCTGCCCCTGAGAGCCGGTCGGCAAACAAGTCATCACACTCCCTAACCTGATTGGTCGTTTCCCACGAAGCGTAAGCCGGCATTCACGTCATCACACTTACACATCTGATTGGTCGAGTAGGCGGGCCTTCTCACCTTGTGGCTGTGGTAACTAGTGACGCACACGCGCTACTTCTTTTTCTTTATATGTATTGGGGCAGACTACACTCAAAAAGTGTATTGCCGCCACCTACTGTGCGGGATGAAAACAAAAAGATCACAAAAATAGAAACATGTCGGTGTGAGGGGGCAAAAAAATATCCAAAACATCTTATTTCTTCTGTTAAAACCAAACTGCCAAATCCAATCCAAACTCAGGCTCAGGAGCCTGGGAGTGTGGCACATCTTCCATTGAAGTCTCAGATACTTTTCAGCTGCAGCCACAATGATGTTCAACTTCTTAGATTTATTTGATACTTTGTGCCGTACAATTAATAACAGTTGTAATAAATGCTATAAAACCCACCTTTTTAACACACTGTTCTCTTGCGTGACCCGCGGGCTGTGTTGCATCTGCGTATCACACCTTCAACACTGTCACTTGCTTTCTCAACTCTTTTGGTTGCATCCGCATAGGAGATCTGATGGACCGTCCTGACCTTCGCCAGCTCAACTTCCTTCACCCTGTTACAGGGCACTTCAAGAACTCTGGATCCTGATCTCCACCACAATCACAGTCCTGACCTTCTTCACTCCGATCTTCACCCTGTTACAGGGCACTTCAACAACTCTGGATCATGATCTCCACCACAATCACAGTCCTGACCTTCTTCACTCCGATCTTCACCCTGTTACAGGGCACTTCAACAACTCTGGATCATGATCTCCACCACAATCACAGTCCTGACCTTCTTCACTCCGATCTTCACCCTGTTACAGGGCACTTCAACAACTCTGGATCATGATCTCCACCACAATCACAGTCCTGACCTTCTTCACTCCGATCTTCACCCTGTTACAGGGCACTTCAACAACTCTGGATCATGATCTCCACCACAATCACAGCCCTGACCTTCTTCACTCCGATCTTCAGCCTCCACACATATGCCACATGGCCAAATCCTTTACAGTTTTTACATTGTAGCATTTTATGGACGAATGGTCTCATCTTACCTTACAAACCTTTAGCTTTAAAAGGTGTAGGGAGCAGTGGATGCTGCTGAGTGGAGGCTGCTGGGTGGAGGCTGCTGAGTGGAGGCTGCTGAGTGGAGGCTGCTGAGTGGAGGCTGCTGGGTGGAGGCTAATGAGTGGAGGCTGCTGAGTGGAGGCTGCTGGGTGGAGGCCGCTGAGTGGAGTCTGCTGAGTGGAGGCTGCTGAGTGGAGGCTGCTGAGTGGAGGCTGCTGAGTGGAGTCTGCTGAGTGGAGGCTGCTGAGTGGAGGCTGCTGGGTGGAGGCTGCTGAGTGGAGGCTAATGAGTGGAGGCTGCTGAGTGGAGGCTGCTGGGTGGAGGCCGCTGAGTGGAGTCTGCTGAGTGGAGGCTGCTGAGTGGAGGCTGCTGAGTGGAGGCTAATGAGTGGAGGCTGATGAGTGGAGGCTGCTGAGTGGAGGCTAATGAGTGGAGGCTGCTGAGTGGAGGCTGCTGGGTGGAGGCTGCTGAGTGGAGGCTAATGAGTGGAGGCTGCTGAGTGGAGGCTAATGAGTGGAGACTGCTGGGTGGAGGCTGCTGGGTGGAGGCTGCTGAGTGGAGGCTAATGAGTGGAGACTGCTGGGTGGAGGCTGCTGGGTGGAGGCTGCTGAGTGGAGGCTAATGAGTGGAGGCTGCTGAGTGGAGTCTGCTGAGTGGAGTCTGCTGAGTGGAGGCTGCTGGGTGGAGGCTGCTGGGTGGAAGCTGCTGAGTGGAGTCTGCTGAGTGGAGGCTGCTGAGTGGAGGACGACTCATAATAATGGCTGGTAACGGAGCGAATGGAATGGTATGTGTTTGATACGATTCCGCCCCAGCCATTACCACGAGCCCGTCCTCCCCAATTAAGGTGCCACCAACCTCCTGTGGTAGGGTGTTCTTTGTCAAAAAAAGAAAAAAAAGAACCAATAGACTCTTTTCCCTTTCTCCATTCATTGTTCTGGTCAGGTGACAGGAAACTAACCCCACCTACTCTGCTCTTTTAGGTATCTGACCTCAGCTTCCATCGACATCCCGAAGATGACACCCTGAACCGAGTTCAGAATACCACACTTTGGATGTCACGATTCCTGTGATTCCCACTTCACTGAATCACTGTTCCTGTGATTCAAATAAAATCAAATGTATTTATTTAGCCCTTCGTACATCAGCTGATATCTCAAAGTGCTGTACAGAAACCCAGCCTAAAACCCCAAACAGCAAGCAATGCAGGTGTAGGTGTAGCAATGCAGCTGCACTCTTTCTCTCTGTTCCTGTGATTCCCACTTCCCTCTTTCTCTCTGTTCTTGTGATTCCCACTTCCCTCTGTTCTTGTGATTCCCACTTCCCTCTTTCTCTCTGTTCTTGTGATTCCCACTTCCCTCTTTCTCTCTGTTCCTGTGATTCCCACTTCCCTCTTTCTCTCTGTTCCTGTGATTCCCACTGCATTCTTTCTCTCTGTTCCTGTGATTCCCACTTCCCTCTTTCTCTCTGTTCTTGTGATTCCCACTTCCCTCTTTCTCTCTGTTCTTGTGATTCTCACTGCATTCTTTCTCTCTGTTCCTGTGATTCCCACTTCCCTCTTTCTCTCTGTTCTTGTGATTCCCACTGCATTCTTTCTCTCTGTTCCTGTGATTCACACTTCCCTCTTTCTCTCTGTTCCTGTGATTCCCACTTCCCTCTTTCTCTCTGTTCTTGTGATTCCCACTTCCCTCTTTCTCTCTGTTCTTGTGATTCCCACTGCATTCTTTCTCTCTGTTCCTGTGATTCCCACTTCCCTCTTTCTCTCTGTTCTTGTGATTCCCACTGCATTCTTTCTCTCTGTTCCTGTGATTCCCACTTCCCTCTTTCTCTCTGTTCCTGTGATTCCCACTTCCCTCTTTCTCTCTGTTCTTGTGATTCCCACTGCATTATTTCTCTCTGTTCCTGTGATTCCCACTTCCCTCTTTCTCTCTGTTCTTGTGATTCCCACTTCCCTCTGTTCTTGTGATTCCCACTTCCCTCTTTCTCTCTGTTCTTGTGATTCCCACTTCCCTCTTTCTCTCTGTTCCTGTGATTCCCACTGCATTCTTTCTCTCTGTTCTTGTGATTCCCACTTCCCTCTTTCTCTCTGTTCCTGTGATTCCCACTTCCCTCTTTCTCTCTGTTCCTGTGATTCCCACTTCCCTCTTTCTCTCTGTTCCTGTGATTCCCACTTCCCTCTTTCTCTCTGTTCTTGTGTGTCCCACTTCCCTCTTTCTCTCTGTTCCTGTGATTCCCACTTCCCTCTTTCTCTCTGTTCCTGTGATTCCCACTTCCCTCTTTCTCTCTGTTCTTGTGATTCCCACTGCATTATTTCTCTCTGTTCCTGTGATTCCCACTTCCCTCTTTCTCTCTGTTCTTGTGATTCCCACTGCATTCTTTCTCTCTGTTTCTGTGATTCCCACTGCAATTCTTTCTCTCTGTTCCTGGGTGTTTCCCTCGTTCCCTCTGTTCCTGGGTGTTTCCCTCGTTCTCTCTGTTCCTGTGATTCCCACTTCCCTCGTTCTCTCTGTTCCTGTGATTCCCTCTTCCCTCGTTCCCTCTGTTCCTGGGTGTTTCCCTCGTTCTCTCTGTTCCTGTGATTCCCACTTCCCTCGTTCTCTCTGTTCCTGTGATTCCCACTTCCCTCGTTCTCTCTGTTCCTGGGTGTTTCCACTGCACTAGTGTCTAGGGGTTTTACAGAGAATGGTGTGACAAATGAACCAGCATCCAGTCAGCAGCGGGTCCTGTGGGAGAAAACAGCTTGTTGATGAGGGAGGGTCGAAGAAGAATTGCAAGAATGGTGCAAGCTAAAAAGGCAGGCCACAAACAGACAAATAAAGGCAGGCCACAAACAGACAAATAAAGACAGGCCACAAACAGACAAATAAAGACAGGCCACAAACAGACAAATAAAGACAGGCCACAAACAGACAAATAACAGCACAGTGCAACAGTGGTGTTCAGAACTGGTCCTTGTCTCAGATTGGCTATCGCAGCACGGGTCCTTGTCGCGGATTGGCTATCGCAGCAGACGACCACACCGAATTCACTCCTATCAGCTCAAAACAAGGAAGTGTCTCCAGTGAGCACGCGATCACCAACACTGGACAATTGAGGAGTGGAAAACCATTCCCTGGTCCAATTGAATCCCAGTTCCTGTTGATGGCAGGTAGGATTTGGCGTAAGCAGAATGAGTCCATGGCCACATCCTGCCTGGTGTCAACGGTACAGGCTGATGGTGGTGGTGTAATGGTGGTGGTGGTGTAATGGTGGTAGTGGTGGTGGTGTGGGGAATGTTTTCCTGGCGCATGTTAGATCCCTTGATCCCAATTGAGCAGCGTTTGAATGCCACACCTTGTAGAATCCATGCCCTGAATAATTCAGGCTGTTCTGGAGGCAACTGGTGGTCCGACCCAGTTATTAATGGGTGTACCTAATAAACAGAGTATATATCAGACATGTGGAAGTGAAGAGTATGGTACTAATAAGAATGGACTGACCCACAAACCTAATGAGGACGGGAATTGGCCCGACTGAGCAAATAGCCTGGTATGAGAGAAAGACAGATGTATTTATTCAGCAACTTGGTCTGATGACATATTTAGGGGGCAGGCACCATGGAAGCAGCAATCCTGGGCAAGTCTACAGTTGCTCTGGAAGGAAGAAGCAGTCTCTTCCTGACATTCTCAATCCCTGATACGAATCAAGAGAAGAAGAATCTTTGACCTGGATGGACCATATTTATCTGTGGACATTCCTGAGTCCATGGCTCCATTACAAATAGCACCCCATTCCTTATGTAGTGCACTACTTTTGGCCAGGACCCATAGGGATCTGGTTAAACGTAGTGCACTATGTAGGGAATAGGTTGCCATTTGGGACAAGACTCATGTTGTTTATGTTGGAAACAGGAGTCACGTGAGACTATGACAGGGGCCTCCAACCCTGTTCATGGAGAGCTACCCTCCTGTAGGTTTTCACTCCAACCCCAGTTACAACAAACCTGATTCAGTTTATCAACCAGCTAATTATTAGAATCAGGTGTGCTAGATTAGGGTTGGAGTTACAACCTACAGGACCATATCTCAGTGACGTCATGACAACCAGCCGTGACCACTGGCATGGCACCCAACTTTCAAAGGAATTACAAATCATAGTTTGTACATGATTACAATAGTTTGTAAACGAATACTTCACATAAATTAAGGAGGAAAGAATAGTGCAGAGTTAATCACATTATTTATTAACCTGACATTAATACCGTTTGTTCACATAGAAACCAACAACAAGGTAGTGATTCAGCAAAATACACACAGTAGCACTTCAGTCGACAACAATGGCCGACAGACATGATAATAGTGAACCAGGGAGACGGGGAACAGATCCAACAATGATAAAAGCATGATTTTAAAAAGGAGATGTTATGACGTACAAATACAGAGAAAACCGTTGAAAGGTGTCATCGTCATGGAAACGTGTAACAATGTTTAACCTCGACAGTAACTTAGTTAGAATACATATGAGCCTAATAATAATCTTTGTCTGATATGTGCACCGCACTGTAACAAGTTGCAATGTTGTTAGCTAGCTACAATAACGTTACAATGTTGTTAGCTAGCAACAATAACGTTACAATGTTGTTAGCTAGCTACAATGTTTATCTTTCTCTTACATGGAAGATTTCAGACAGTTTAAGTCTAGTCCTGGGCTAAAAAAATAAAAATATTAACTTAACGGAGATTCTCCATTGACCAGGCTTTTTATTCTAAGGACTAGGCTTAAACTGTCTGATATCTTCCATGTAAGAGAAAGATAAACACCTTTTTAAGAAAAGCGGTTTAAAATGTTTAGTCCCAACAGTGTCATTATTATGTTGGCTTATTCTAGTGACATGGACAGAAGCCATCAAATCCCTTTCGGCAATATAACAGGACCAAAATGAATCAATCACATTCAATGGATGATAGGCCACTTGTTTAATTTAAAACTGAGTTAGCCTGGTCCTAGATCTGTTTGTATGGTCTTGCCCACTCCTACGGTCATTATGGTCATTGTTGGCAAGATAGCACAAACAGATCAGGGACCAGGCTAGACGTCAGTATCCACACAGTAGCAAAATACAGTGTTTTCTGATCACAGCCAGTCATGATAGACTGGTCCCAGATCTGTTTTTGCTATCATGTCAATTCCATGTTTGGCATGGCAAGGAGTGGACACAATAGCACAAACAGATCTGGGGACCAGGCTACAGTCAACACGGCACTCGGGCTCTCAGATTGAAGAACCCCTCTCCAGCTACCCTCAGCTCCCAGACTTCCTCTCAATCCTGTTCCAAGTAACGGCAGAGTAACGAACGAGACCTGGAGGGATGACTCTACTCCAACCAGCTCTGGTAGAGCCTTGCACAAGTAACCGCAGAGTAACGAACGAGACCTGGAGGGATGACTCTACTCCAACCAGCTCTGATAGAGCCTTTGCCCAAGTAACCGCAGAGTAACGAACGAGACCTGGAGGGATGACTCTACTCCAACCAGCTCTGATAGAGCCTTTGCCCAAGTAACCGCAGAGTAACGAACGAGACCTGGAGGGATGACTCTACTCCAACAGGCTCTGATAGAGCTTTTACACTGTATACCAGGGATATTGTCCACCAGGAAGCTTCCACAAGCAACTCCTCGTGGTCTCTTGAGCTCGTCTTCTAATAGTAGCGCTTTGATGAAACAGAATCCTATACCTACCCAGTTGTCATACCTATCCAGACCGTTCATTTGAGGGTCAGGGCCGAGGGGAAGGACTAGGGAGGGGTTGAGGACTGTCTGTTGAGCTCCAGTAGTAATGTGATGATCCAGTGTTACACTTCTTATACCTATCAAGACCCTTCAGATCTGCCAACACCCAAGGGTTAGTGCCAAGGTCCCTATCTTATGCTAGGTGGCTTCACTCCTACACGATGCCCCGTCCCTAAACTGACAGTCATCGCATGATATGACATAAGACAATAGGGGAGGGTTAGGGAGTGATTTGGGACTGGCTGTTAGTCTGGTGAGTAGCCGATGCTATCCGTAATGCAGTCCTTAGGTCTGGAGTATCTAGGACCGTCTCATCTCCCATCTCCGCTAGAGTAGGGTGAAGTTGCCCCTAGATGCTGATCTTGGGTCAGTTTAGTATTTCCCCCACTACTGGTTACATATAGGATTGAGGGAGGGGGAAATGATCCAAGATCTGTACCTAGGGGGAAACCCCCCCCGTGCCATCTCACTGACTGAATACAACCATGGCTTCAGTGTTTTCTCCACAGTATGTAGGTCATGAGGAGGACGAGGCCTGCGGACAGAGCTGCTATGACACACTGGTGGATGGTGAGGACGCTCTCCAGGTTGCCAATGCGTTCCTCCATGGCACTGGTGTGGAAGTAGTCATAGACCCCGGCCCCGATGCTCCACACGGCCCACACAGCATCCACGATCAGGGGCATGGTAGGTCGTCAGAGGGGCTGAAGCTGGTGCTGAGGCTGGGGAGGGGACCCTGGGATGTCACAGGGGTGGGACTTCAGGGTCTCACCTACACCTGGGACATGGAGGCGTGGAAGATCAACGACGGCTTGGGACAGGGCTGGGGTGTCAGTTCAGGGTCTCTCCAGCCTCTCCCGGGTTCCTCCTGCAGTAGTGCTGATTTATAGGCTTGGGACAGGGCTGGGGTGTCAGTTCAGGGTCTCTCCAGCCTCTCCCGGGTTCCTCCTGCAGTAGTGCTGATTTATAGGCTTGGGACAGGGCTGGGGTGTCAGTTCAGGGTCTCTCCAGCCTCTCCCGGGTTCCTCCTGCAGTAGTGCTGATTTATAGGCTTGGGACAGGGCTGGGGTGTCAGTTCAGGGTCTCTCCAGCCTCTCCCAGGTTCCTCCTGCAGTAGTGTTGATTTATAGGCTTCCTCACCTGCAATGGAATGGTTGGGAATGTAGTTTTACCAGGTTATATATGAATGCAATATTATGAATATAGAATGGAATATGAAATTCAGTTATGCTAAGTAACATAGGTAGGCTCCTCTGTTGTATCTAAATGAGAACTCGCATGGTCAAAAAGTGAAACACGCACACTTATGATCTTATAGAACACATTTCACTGCCCTGATTCAGGGAACCTGAATAATACTGTATGTTCCACGGAACACATGTGGAACTTTGCCTGAGCTTTGAAACGAAGCTGACAACATTGTAAATGTTATTGTAGCTAACTAACAACATTGTAATGGTATTGTAGCTAGCTAACAACATTGTAACGTTATTGTTGCTAGCTAACAACATTGTAACGTTATTGTTGCTAGCTAACAACATTGTAATGTTATTGTAGCTAGCTAACAACATTGTAACGTTATTGTTGCTAGCTAACAACATTGTAACGTTATTGTTGCTAGCTAACAACTTTGTAATGTTATTGTAGCTAGCTAACAACATTGTAACGTTATTGTTGCTAGCTAACAACATTGTAACGTTATTGTAGCTAGCTAACAACATTGTAATGTTATTGTAGCTAGCTAACAACATTGTAATGTTATTGTAGCTAGCTAACAACATTGTAACGTTATTGTAGCTAGCTAACAACATTGTAACGTTATTGTAGCTAGCTAACAACATTGTAACGTTATTGTAGCTAGCTAACAACATTGTAATGTTATTGTAGCTAGCTAACAACATTGTAACGTTATTGTAGCTAGCTAACAACATTGCAACTTGTTACAGTGCGGTGCACATATCAGACAAAGATTATTATTAGGCTCATATGTATTCTAACAAAATTCCATGAATTTGCAACCTTCGGTGACTACTTTTGACAATGACACCGGTACAGAACTGGATGTACTTTATTTATCTCATATGGTTAGCTAGTTAGCTTAGCCAGCTACATCTTTGCTGAGCTAGGAACATTCCTAGGACTTACCAAAATGACCCAAGCGCACAGGTTAAAATGAGCCACGCTTGCAATCTGCATCCAAGTTATCTATCTAGCTATACATCACATAATCGTCAACATATAACGTTCGATGGTTGACATACAAAAACCGGGCTAGCAACATGATCCTTAGCTTAGTCACCCACTACATCCGGGTGCAGTGCTACATTCAGGAACACGTGGACAGGGCGTGTTCGAAATAGCGTCATTACAATCGATCACTGCTGATAATAAACACAATACGTATCGGGCATCATCATCATCCTATTTTGCTTTCTAGCGGCTAAAGTCACATTTTGAAAACGACCCGTGTAGCTAATTTCCAGTAGCTAGCTACCAACGTCCGTTTTAGCAAAGCTTAGCTAAGTGGTGAACTGGAAGATGACACGGTGTGTCTTGGTTTGGAGATGTATGTTTGAGATTGCTCGTCATAAAAACGTGCTACCATCAATAAATATATTTGTATCATCCATAACATTTCTCAAACGGATTCAGTCAATTGACAGGAAAAAGGTTTGAAAACTCATATTTTTCCTTCGCACTATTACCGGGCGCGGTGGCCAAGTGGTAAGGCGTCGGTCTCGTAAACCGAAGATCGCGGGCTCGATCCCCGTCCGTGCCTCGGAAACGAAGTCCACGGTGGACACATTTTTAAAACGGGACAGTTCCAACGTGATACTTCATGGTGATATTTGATACATATTTCAAACTCAATATTAAGTTAATGCGTTGATAAAACGTTTAAATCTCAACCATGTACAATGTAAAAGTTACCCCTCTGACTTCCCATACATAAGTGGTGTTCATCAAGACAATACATTGTAGACATCAAGGTAAAAACAAGTTTAGAGCTAAAACAAATCTAGGAGAAATCAAAGTTAAAACAGTTTAACGGCTAAAAATCTTAAACTTTTATTTCAGACGTTTATTTGGCACGCCCCTCCTAATGACCACCAGTCGGCGCTCCAACTACAATAGTGTGTATCGACCAGTTAAGTAGCGCACTGAGATTTTATATACAGATCAGATGAGAGATCAGCCATCATAGAATGACACATGGATGAAGAAAAAAAACTAAAACTAGACTAAGACTGAGTTCTTGTCTATCTTTGTAAATATACATTTTTGTAAATATAGATCTTGTTTTCAATCCAATGCCGTAATAATACAGCCTGGTAATATAGTCCTAAATATGTTAGGCAAATCAACGTTATGACTTTATATTTTACTCAGAAACTTGATAAATCCTTATGGTTTACGAAAACCTCGTTTTTCTGATTATTGTTTGGGAAGAGGAAGGAACAATAGTAATTTACTCCCCACACTTTTACATACGAAAGTGCAGAGCCAAACCTTTCCATTTGGTGGCAATGGTTACTGCACGATCTCAACTGTCTCCAGGACTGTGTTATTCTGGATTTGCGCACGCATGGAGCTCGACATACCTACTGCCTAGTCACCACCACCTAGAATTCCATTTTAGGGAGGGCCTGAAAAGGAGGCTCGCACTACGCGGCCCACACAGCACAGCCAGAGCCACTGGGTTTGGGCTACTGTCTCTAGGTTCTGTACGGGACGATCGGTCAGTACACACGCAGAGAGAGGGAGAGAGATCAGGTGGGTTTATTTTTCCCCGGGCAACGTTACCGGTCTGGGACACACCGTAGCCTACTGCTTTTTTTGTTCAGGAATAACTTTAGGAGAATATTCAACTGTCTTTGGAGAGATGGGCCTATGTTCCATGCCGATAGAGGCCATTCTGAAATCTGTTTCGTGTCTGACTGGACAATTAAACCTGCTTTTTGGAGGATAGCATATACATTTTTCCTAAAGGATTTGACTCATAACATGACAGTTGTTTGGGGATTGCGAAAGGGAACCCTGGTCGTGGGCTCTAGAACTCAACACGTTTCCCCTCGTGTTCCCACTGTGCGCGTTGGAGAGGGTGCCCAACCTGTGCAAGGATGACGCGCACGTGGTGTGGCCGACTGTAGCTATGATCGATAGGTTTACATGATGGGTGCATCTGTGAGGACGATTTTTTTTACTGTAGTTAACCCTTTCTCTTACCCTAAATACTTTTGAGCTACAAAGAGACCAGGCCAATTTCTCTCTCAACTGAACGCTGAAGTATGAGAGCAAGATGGTTCACTTGAGGACAACAAGGTAATTTCAGAGGATAGATTAGCATAATGTAGATTGATCATTGTCTTTGCTTCACAACAATAGTTTTACGTTCAAAGCAACTTTACAGTTTTTTTTTACCCATTTGGAATGAATAAATACAACCTTAGTAGTACATTAAAGTAGACAAATACATTGTCTTGGGGCTCCCGAGTGGCGAAGCGCTCTAAGCCACTGCATCTCTGTGCTTGAGATGTCACTACAGACTCTGGTTTGATTCCTGGCTGTGATTGGGAGGCCCATATGAGCGGCCCAGTGTCATTGGGGTAGGCCTTCATTGTAAATAAAATTTGTTTTTAACTGACTTGCCAAGTTAAATATAGGTAAAATATTAAAAATAAGGGAGGACCAAGGCACTCTTCATATAATTAATTAAAATGCCTTTATTTGTATAGCATATTAAATGGAAACAAAGATTCAAAACTTTGTTTAACCTTAGTTTTTAATCAGAGTTTTTAATCTTTGCATTGAATATGCTATCCAAATAAAGGCATTTTAATTAATTATATGAAGAGTGGCAAAATGTATCCCTTTTACCAAAGAGCACCTTCTGTCTAGCAAAACCTACTATTGTGTACCTTAGCTTCCCTTCCTTCTCTTTTCAACATTATATCATTTAATTCAGTAAATAGATCATTAGTGTGTTTCACAACTAGCCATGTTTTAGCCAATGTTCCATTGGTCCTGGTGTGTTAGAGGGTGGGTCTTTGTTGTTCCATTGGTCCTGGTGTGTTAGAGGGTGGGTCTTTGTTGTTCCATTGGTCCTGGTGTGTTAGAGGGTGGGTCTTTGTTGTTCCATTGGTCCTGGTGTGTTAGAGGGTGGGTCTTTGTTGGCAAGGTGAGTAGTGTTCTCTCCTCTCAACTGGCCTACAAAGTCCCAGTTTCTGGCCCACAAGATCACCCAGTTCATCTGAACCTGTATAGCCACAATGTGACATCCCTGGAGTAGTTTAGGGGTCAAGTGCCTTGCTCGAGGGTACAACGGCAGGAGATGGTGTAGTAGGATACCTTGAATCCCACCAAATGTTTTTCCTGTCTGACATGGGATTCAGACCAGAATCCCTGTGTGTGAGCGAGCACGTAGGAGTGTGTGTGTGTGTGTGTATGACTGTGTGTGTGTGTAACTGTGTGTGTGACTGTGTGTGTGTATGACTGTGTGTGTGTATATGACTGTGTGTGTATGACTGTGTGTGTGTGTGTGTATGTATGATTGTGTGTGTGTGTGTGTGTATGACTGTGTGTGTGTGTGTGTATGTATGATTGTGTGTGTGTGTATGACTGTGTGTGTGTATGACTGTGTGTGTGTGTGTGTGTGTGTATGACTGTGTGTGTGTGTGTGTATATGACTGTGTGTGTGTTTGTGTGTGTATGACTGTGTGTGTGTGTCTGTGTGTGTATGACTGTGTGTGTGTGTATGACTGTGTGTGTGTGTCTGTGTGTGTATGACTGTGTGTGTGTGTATGTATGATTGTGTGTGTGTGTGTGTATGACTGTGTGTGTGTGTGTATGTATGATTGTGTGTGTGTATGACTGTGTGTGTGTGTGTGTGTGTGTATGACTGTGTGTGTGTGTCTGTGTGTGTGTATATGACTGTGTGTGTGTGTGTGTATGTATGACTGTGTGTCTGTGTGTGTGTATGACTGTGTGTGTGTGTGTGTGTGTATGACTGTGTGTGTGTGTGTGTGTATGTATGATTGTGTATGACTGTGTGTGTGTGTATGACTGTGTGTGTGTATGTGTGTATGACTGTGTGACTGTGTGTGTGTGTGTGTATGACTGTGTGTGTGTGTGTATGACTGTGTGTGACTGTGTGTGTGTGTATGACTGTGTGTGTGTGTGTGACTGTGTGTGTGTGTGACTGTGTGTGTGTGTGTGTGTGTGTGTATGACTGTGTGTGACTGTGTGTGTGTGTGACTGTGTGTGTGTGACTGTGTGTGTGTGTGACTGTGTGTGTGTGTGTGCACCGCGTCGTGTTTCTGCTCCAGGCCCTGAATGTTTAGCTGAAAACGTCAGTGACTATATCTGTGTGTGATCCTCACCAACAGCTTCATAGTTCTCACACCTAGTCTAGAAATGCTTGATTAGTTTGTCATTAAAACCCTCGACACACACACACACACACACACACACACACACACACACACACACACACACACACACACACACACATACATACATACATACATACATACATACATACATACATACATACACACACACACACACACACACACACACACACACACACACACGTCCCCGTAGCAGGGTGCTAAACCCCTCCGGGTGTTTTCTCACTGATATGAATCATGTTTTAAAATAGATCACCACAGGCAGGCTGAGGGAATGTGTGATTTATGACGGACTATGTCATCTCCACTATTAGCATGTCGCTCATACAGTCGGCATATACTGAGGATATGACTACGTTGTTGATTTGATGACATATGGTACGTCCCAAATCACACCCTATTCCTTAGTGTGCTACTTTGACCAGGAACCTAAACGTCCCAAAATCACACCCTATTCCCTAGTGTGCTATTTTTGACCAGGGCCTTCATGTCCCAAATCGCACCCTATTTCCTAGTGTGCTATTTTTGACCAGGAACCTAAACGTCCCAAAATCGCACCCTATTCCCTAGTGTGCTATTTTTGACCAGGAACCTAAATGTCCCAAAATCACACCCTATTCCTTAGTGTGCTACTTTGACCAGGATCCTAAACGTCCCAAAATCACACCCTATTCCCTAGTGTGCTATTTTTGACCAGGGCCTTCATGTCCCAAATCGCACCCTATTTCCTAGTGTGCTATTTTTGACCAGGAACCTAAACGTCCCAAAATCGCACCCTATTCCCTAGTGTGCTATTTTTGACCAGGAACCTAAACGTCCCAAAATCACACCCTATTCCCTAGTGTGCTATTTTTGACCAGGAACCTATACGTCCCAAATCGCACCCTATTCCCTAGTGTGCTATTTTTGACCAGGGCCTTCATGTCCCAAATCGCACCCTATTCCCTAGTGTGCTATTTTTGACCAGGGCCTTCATGTCCCAGATCGCACCCTATTCCTTAGTGTGCTATTTTTGACCAGGAACCTAAACGTCCCAAAATCGCACCCTATTCCCTAGTGTGCTATTTTTGACCAGGAACCTAAACGTCCCAAAATCACACCCTATTCCCTAGTGTGCTATTTTTGACCAGGAACCTATACGTCCCAAATCGCACCCTATTCCCTAGTGTGCTATTTTTGACCAGGGCCTTCATGTCCCAAATCGCACCCTATTCCCTAGTGTGCTATTTTTGACCAGGGCCTTCATGTCCCAGATCGCACCCTATTCCTTAGTGTGCTATTTTTGACCAGGAACCTAAACGTCCCAAAATCGCACCCTATTCCCTATGCACCTTCAAACGTAGTTTACTAGAGAGAATAGGTTGCCATTCCAGACACAGACATATAGTATACACTGGGTTGAAGTTGTCACAAGGTCCAATTTGTAAGTCGCTCTGGATAAGAGCGTCTGCTAAATGACTTAAATGTAAATGTAAATGTAAGGTAGTTGTTGATTTGAGTACAGTGCAGTAGGTTATTTAAAGGGCCAGTACGGTGCAGTGGGTTATTTAAAGGGCCAGTGCGTGGTGGTGGTTCTCTGACCAGGGATCACAATAATGAACCACACATGGTTTTGGTTTGGAATGTTAGTGCAGTAAACAGGAAAAAAAACCCGGAATAACTTTGACCTGTTGGAAACATTTTTATGAAAGGCGTATTCTTCGTCTGACTTCGTCAAGTGGAAAAGAGATGTTCAGAAAGAAGGATTTAATGATAAACATTCACATTTTACAATTACATCCCATAATAGAATGTTCCTTTATCAGATTATACTAATTAAATAAACATATTTCCCTTGAGAGTGGGAAGTTTTGTTATTCTGAATAATGACTATTTAGTTATTTTCATCATTGTATGTAACCACTATGGACCTGCACCAAGTCCACTCATACCAAAAGACTAAGAAATGGGACCCAGTGTCTCTATGCTTGGCACTGAACATTAACAATCTCTTAAGGATTGGACCCTTTTTTTTTTCTCCTAAAATGACATACCCAAATCTAACTGCCTGTAGCTCAGGACCTGAAGCAAGGATATACATATTGTTGGTACCATTTGAAAGGAAACACTTTGAAGTTTGGGGAAATGTGAAATTAATGTAGGAGAATATAACACATTAGATCTGGGAAAAGATCATACAAAGATAAAACATGTTTTTTTTTTTTTTTACCATCTTTGAAATGCAAGAGAAAGGCCACAATGTACTATTCCAGTTTAGGCGCAATTTAGATTTTGGCCACTAGATGGCAGCAACATTTAGACTGATTCAATGAAGCATTGCATTTCTGTTCAAAAGGTTGTATCAAGTCTTGCCAAATGTGTCTAATTGGTTTATTGATACATTTTTAAGTACATAACTGTGCACTCTCCTCAAACAATAGCATGGTATTCTTTCACTGTAATAGCTACTGTAAATTGGACAGTGCAGTTAGATTAACAAGAATTTAAGCTTTCTGCCAATATCAGATATGTCTATGCCCTGGGAAATGTTCTTGTTACTTACAACCTCATGCTAATCACATTAGCGCACGTTAGCTCAACCGTCCCGTGGGGGGGAGGTCACCGATCCATAGAGGTTAAGGAGGCAGATTGGGGATAAGGCTCTGTAATAGACTAGCGTCCCGTCCAGGCTGTGTACATTAAGCTGACTCACACTTACTTGTCCAAAGCGTATTACTTTGCTTTAAGACCTGTACAATGAGTTCTGTGCAGCTGTCAGCTATTCAGTCCAGAGTCAGATGAGAAAGGAAGACAGGAAGGAAGGAAGGAAAGAAAGAAGGTTGGAACCAGGGTCTTGCTCTAGGGAGTTTTTCCTAGCCACCGTGCTTCTACACCTGCATTGCTTGCTGTTTGGGGTTTTAGGCTGGGTTTCTGTACAGCACATTGTGACATCAGCTGATGTAAGAAGGGCTTTATACATACATTTGATTTGATTGCTCTAACGGAGTCAAAGCCGGGATTCAATCCGATCACGCCTTGTCCACAATGCACAGCGTTTTAAAGTCACTGTTCCTAGGCCGTCATTGAAAATAAGAATTTGTTCTTAACTGACTTGCCTAGTTAAATAAAGGTTAAAAAAATAAAAATATTTTTTTTAGCAGAGACCACAATTATGGTAAACACTGCATTTGTTGGCTCAATCAGGAAATTACATGTAAATGTAGCATTGTCCAAATTGAATCCCAACCTTAGACTGATGTATCTAGTAGAGAGGTAGGGAGCAAGGGTCTAGGGAACATTCTGATGTATCTAGTGGAGAGGTAGGGAGCAAGGGTCTAGGGAACATTCTGATGTATCTAGTAGAGGGGTAGGGAGCAAGGGTCTAGGGAACATTCTGATGTAGCTAGTAGAGAGGTAGGGAGCAAGGGTCTAGGGAACATTCTGATGTATCTAGTAGAGGGGTAGGGAGCAAGGGTCTAGGGAACATTCTGATGTAGCTAGTAGAGAGTTAGGGAACAAGGGTCTAGGGAACATTCTGATGTAGCTAGTAGAGAGTTAGGGAACAAGGGTCTAGGGAACATTCTGATGTAGCTAGTAGAGAGTTAGGGAACAAGGGTCTAGGGAACATTCTGATGTAGCTAGTAGAGAGTTAGGGAACAAGGATCTAGGGAACATTCTGATGTAGCTAATAGAGAGTTAGGGAACATGGGTCTAGGGAACGTTCTGATGTAGCTAGTAGAGAGTTAGGAAACAAGGGTCTAGGGAACATTCTGATGTAGCTAATAGAGAGTTAGGGAACAAGGGTCTAGGGAACATTCTGATGTAGCTAGTAGAGAGTTAGGGAACAAGGATCTAGGGAACATGCCAAATGGATGGTGATGGATGTTGAAGGATCTGGGCTGGAGACCAACACTAACTGCTGATTAGACCTGAGATATTAAAAACAGTGTTTCTGGCATCGTTTGCTCTGGTCTGGTCCATTACCTCTCTAACAACATGGATACAAGTCCAGGCAGAGACTGGACCAGAGAGTGTCCCAAATTTCACCCTATACAGTCCTCTGCATTACTTCTGACCAGGGCTCATATGGGATGCCAGATAGCAGCTTCCCCAAGAAGTTGTTTTTTTCTCAGGGACGTCACTGACACAATGTAGAACATGACCTGTCAAACATCTCTGATAAGACAGAGATGTTAGAAATATCACTGCTCACTTTTCTGAGGTCTGAGAGGCAGAGATTCCTGATTAATCAGAAAAAACACACCTCTGGTTGATAGTGGTCATCTGGGGTAACAGAGTCTAGGTGGTTGTTAGGGGTCATCTGGGGTAACAGAGTCTAGGTGAATGGTCAGGTGGTTGTTAGGGGTCATCTGGGGTAACAGAGTCTAGGTGGTTGTTAGGGGTCATCTGGGGGTAACAGAGTCTAGGTAAATGGTCAGGTGGTTGTTAGGGGTCATCTGGGGTAACAGAGTCTAGGTGAATGGTCAGGTGGTTGTTACTGGTCATCTGGGGTAACAGAGTCTAGGTGAATGGTCAGGTGGTTGTTAGGGGTCATCTGGGGTAACAGAGTCTAGGTGGTTGTTAGGGGTCATCTGGGGTAACAGAGTCTAGGTGAATGGTCAGGTGGTTGTTAGGGGTCATCTGGGGTAACAGAGTCTAGGTGAATGGTCAGGTGGTTGTTAGTGGTCATCTGGGGTAACAGAGTCTAGGTGGTTGTTAGTGGTCATCTGGGGTAACAGAGTCTAGGTGGTTGTTAGGGGTCATCTGGGGGTAACAGAGTCTAGGTGAATGGTCAGGTGGTTGTTACTGGTCATCTGGGGTAACAGAGTCTAGGTGAATGGTCAGGTGGTTGTTAGTGGTCATCTGGGGTAACAGAGTCTAGGTGGTTGTTAGTGGTCATCTGGGGTAACAGAGTCTAGGTGGTTGTTAGGGGTCATCTGGGGGTAACAGAGTCTAGGTGAATGGTCAGGTGGTTGTTAGTGGTCATCTGGGGTAACAGAGTCTAGGTGAATGGTCAGGTGGTTGTTACTGGTCATCTGGGTTAACAGAGTCTAGGTGGTTGTTAGGGGTCATCTGGGGGTAACAGAGTCTAGGTGAATGGTCAGGTGGTTGTTAGGGGTCATCTGGGGTAACAGAGTCTAGGTGAATGGTCAGGTGGTTGTTAGTGGTCATCTGGGGTAACATAGTCTAGGTGAATGGTCAGGTGGTTGTTAGTGGTCATCTGGGGTAACAGAGTCTAGGTGGTTGTTAGTGGTCATCTGGGGTAACAGAGTCTAGGTGGTTGTTAGGGGTCATCTGGGGTAACAGAGTCTAGGTGAATGGTCAGGTGGTTGTTAGGGGTCATCTGGGGTAACAGAGTCTAGGTGGTTGATAGTGGTCATCTGGGGTAACAGAGTCTAGGTGAATGGTCAGGTGGTTGTTAGGGGTCATCTGGGGTAACAGAGTCTAGGTGGTTGTTAGGGGTCATCTGGGGTAACAGAGTCTAGGTGAATGGTCAGGTGGTTGTTAGGGGTCATCTGGGGTAACAGAGTCTAGGTGGTTGTTAGTGGTCATCTGGGGTAACATAGTCTAGGTGATTGGTCAGGTGGTTGTTAGGGGTCATCTGGGGTAACAGAGTCTAGGTGGTTGTTAGGGGTCATCTGGGGTAACAGAGTCTAGGTGAATGGTCAGGTGGTTGTTAGGGGTCATCTGGGGTAACAGAGTCTAGGTAGTTGTTAGGGGTCATCTGGGGTAACAGAGTCTAGGTGGTTGTTAGGGGTCATCTGGGGTAACATAGTCTAGGTGAATGGTCAGGTGGTTGTTAGGGATCATCTGGGGTAACAGAGTCTAGGTGGTTGATAGTGGTCATCTGGGGTAACAGAGTCTAGGTGAATGGTCAGGTGGTTGTTAGGGGTCATCTGGGGTAACAGAGTCTAGGTGGTTGTTAGGGGTCATCTGGGGTAACAGAGTCTAGGTGGTTGTTAGGGGTCATCTGGGGTAACAGAGTCTAGGTGGTTGTTAGTGGTCATCTGGGGTAACAGAGTCTAGGTGAATGGTCAGGTGGTTGTTAGGGGTCATCTGGGGTAACAGAGTCTAGGTGGTTGTTAGGGGTCATCTGGGGTAACAGAGTCTAGGTGAATGGTCAGGTCCTGAGTCTCGGGGTCTTAGGAGGTCACTGCCGATGATGGATGGCTAGTCAGAATCTGGCCCGATGTTGTTCTGAGGCTGCCAATGCTATTGACCTACAGTGAGTGGTTTCATTTAACACTGATGCTAAATGAGGTAGAAAGGGTTTCTTCTTACTGTGAGAACATGGTTGAACCCATTCACCCTCTTTTTAAACGGCCCCTGCTGGAATCCCAGCACGCCGACCCTAACTAACACAGGCCGGTTTTTATAAGAGCAATTTATAAACCTCTGGCATGCACTCTGGAGCGGGGGAGACTAAGTGCTCTCTGTAGCCTGCCTCTCTCTCTCTCTCTCTCTCTCTCTCTCTCTCTCTCTGTCTCTCTTTCTTTCTCTCTCTCTCTCTCTCTGTCTCTCTCTCTCTGTAGCCTCTCTCTCTCTCTCTCTCTCTCTCTGTAGCCTCTCTCTCTCTCTCTGTCTCTCTCTCTCTCTCTCTCTCTCTGTCTCTCCTCTCTATCTCTCTCTCTCTCTCTCTCTCTCTCTTCTCTCTCTCTCTCCTCCTCTCTTTCGCTCTCTCTCTCTACTCTGTCCTCCTCTCTCTTTCTCTACTCTCTATTTCTCTCTCTCTCTTTCTCTACTCTGTCTTTCTCTACTCTCTCTCTCTCTCTCTCTACTGTAAGCAGGGGATGAAAAGAGAAGGAGTTTGAAGAGAGAAGAGAAGCCAAAAGACGGCAAGAAAAGTAAGGTGTTTTTAGGGGGCAGCTGTGTTTTATTAACTCAGTCATAATGCCCCTAAAAACCCTTATTGCTCTTTGCACTTTCCAGCAGCAACATGTCTCTGTGGATTGGTACTGGATGGCCTTACTGTAACGTTGTAGTGATGTACATTTACATTTAAGTCATTTAGCAGACGCTCTTATCCAGAGCGACTTACAAATTGGTGCATTCACCTTAAGACATCCAGTGGAACAGCCACTTTACAATAGTGCATCTAAATCTTTTAAGGGGGGTGAGAAGGATTACTTTATCCTATCCTAGGTATTCCTGAAAGAGGTGGGGTTTCAGGTGTCTCCGGAAGGTGGTGATTGACTCCGCTGTCCTGGCGTCGTGAGGGAGTTTGTTCCACCATTGGGGGGCCAGAGCAGCGAACAGTTTTGACTGGGCTGCACGGGAACTGTACTTCCTCAGTGGTAGGGAGGCCAGCAGGCCAGAGGTGGATGAACGCAGTGCCCTTGTTTGGGTGTAGGGCCTGATCAGAGCCTGGAGGTACTGAGGTGCCGTTCCCCTCACAGCTCCGTAGGCAAGCACCATGGTCTTGTAGCGGATGCGAGCTTCAACTGGAAGCCAGTGGAGAGAGCGGAGGAGCGGGGTGACGTGAGAGAACTTGGGAAGGTTGAACACCAGACGGGCTGCGGCGTTCTGGATGAGTTGTAGGGGTTTAATGGCACAGGCAGGGAGCCCAGCCAACAGTGAGTTGCAGTAATCCAGACGGGAGATGACAAGTGCCTGGATTAGGACCTGCGCTGCTTCCTGTGTGAGGCAGGGTCGTACTCTGCGGATATTGTAGAGCATGAACCTACAAGAACGGGCCACCGCCTTGATGTTAGTTGAGAACGACAGGGTGTTGTCCAGGATCACGCCAAGGTTCTTAGCGCTCTGGGAGGAGGACACAATGGAGTTGTCAACCGTGATGGCGAGATCATGGAACGGGCAGTCCTTCCCCGGGAGGAAGAGCAGCTCCGTCTTGCCGAGGTTCAGCTTGAGGTGGTGATCCGTCATCCACACTGATATGTCTGCCAGACATGCAGAGATGCGATTCGCCACCTGGTCATCAGAAGGGGGAAAGGAGAAGATTAATTGTGTGTCGTCTGCATAGCAATGATAGGAGAGACCATGTGAGGTTATGACAGAGGCAAGTGACTTGGTGTATAGTGAGAATAGGAGAGGGCCTAGAACAGAGCCCTGGGGGACGCCAGTGATGAGAGCGCGTGGTGAGGAGACAGATTCTCGCCACGCCACCTGGTAGGAGCGACCTGTCAGGTAGGACGCAATCCAAGCGTGGGCCGCGCCAGAGATGCCCAACTCGGAGAGGGTGGAGAGGAGGATCTGATGGTTCACAGTATCGAAGGCAGCCGATAGGTCTAGAAGGATGAGAGCAGAGGAGAGAGAGTTAGCTTTAGCAGTGCGGAGGGCCTCCGTGATACAGAGAAGAGCAGTCTCAGTTGAATGACTAGTCTTGAAACCTGACTGATTTGGATCAAGAAGGTCATTCTGAGAGAGATAGGGGAGAGCTGGCCAAGGACGGCACGTTCAAGAGTTTTGGAGAGAAAAGAAAGAAGGGATACTGGTCTGTAGTTGTTGACATCGGAGGGATCGAGTGTAGGTTTTTTCAGAAGGGGTGCAACTCTCGCTCTCTTGAAGACAGAAGGGACGTAGCCAGCGGTCAGGGATGAGTTGATGAGCGAGGTGAGGTAAGGGAGAAGGTCTCCGGAAATGGTCTGGAGAAGAGAGGAGGGAATAGGGTCAAGCGGGCAGGTTGTTGGGCGGCCGGCCGTCACAAGACGCGAGATTTCATCTGGAGAGAGAGGGGAGAAAGAGGTCAGAGCACAGGGTAGGGCAGTGTGAGCAGAACCAGCGGTGTCGTTTGACTTAGCAAACGAGGATCGGATGTCGTCGACCTTCTTTTCAAAATGGTTGACAAGTCATCTGCAGAGAGGGAGGAGGGGGAGGGGGAGGAGGATTCAGGAGGGAGGAGAAGGTGGCAAAGAGCTTCCTAGGGTTAGAGGCAGATGCTTGGACTTTAGAGTGGTAGAAAGTGGCTTTAGCAGCAGAGACAGAAGAGGAAAATGTAGAGAGGAGGGAGTGAAAGGATGCCAGGTCCGCAACACGGGGCGGTTTTCCTCCATTTCCGCTCGGCTGCCCGGAGCCCTGTTCTGTGAGCTCGCAATGAGTCGTCGAGCCACGGAGCAGGAGGGGAGGACCGAGCCGGCCTGGAGGATAGGGGACATAGAGAATCAAGGGATGCAGAAAGGGAGGAGAGGAGGGTTGAGGAGGCAGAATCAGGAGATAGGTTGGAGAAGGTTTGAGCAGAGGGAAGAGATGATAGGATGGAAGAGGAGAGAGTAGCGGGGGAGAGAGAGCGAAGATTGGGACGGCGCGATACCATCCGAGTAGGGGCAGTGTGGGAAGTGTTGAATGAGAGCATGTAGTACTAGTATGTGTATGGATCCCCATTAGGATCCCCTGCCAAGGCAGCAGCTACTCTTCCAGGGGCCAGAAAAATTACACCAGTTATACAATTTTAAAAAACACAACAATACAGTCATAACAACCACCTACCACATATCTACAACACACTAAGGTTATGTCCTCAGGACCCTACTACACTACCACATATCTACAACACACTAAGGGTGTGTCCTCAGGACCCTACTCCACTACCACATATCTACAACACTAAGGGTGTGTCCTCAGGACCCTACTCCACTACCACATATCTACAACACACTAAGGGTGTGTCCTCAGGACCCTACTCCACTACCACATATCTGTGTCCTCAGGACCCTACTCCACTACCACATATCTACAACACACTAAGGGTGTGTCCTCAGGACCCTACTCCACTACCACATATCTGTGTCCTCAGGACCCTACTCCACTACCACATATCTACAACACACTAAGGGTGTGTCCTCAGGACCCTACTCCACTACCACATATCTACAACACACTAAGGGTGTGTCCTCAGGACCCTACTCCACTACCACATATCTACAACACACTAAGGGTGTGTCCTCAGGACCCTACTCCACTACCACATATCTGTGTCCTCAGGACCCTACTCCACTACCACATATCTACAACACACTAAGGGTGTGTCCTCAGGACCCTACTCCACTACCACATATCTACAACACACTAAGGGTGTGTCCTCAGGACCCTACTCCACTAACACATATCTACAACACTAAGGGTATCTCCACTACCACATATCTACAACACTAAGGGTGTGTCCTCAGGACCCTACTCCACTACCACATATCTACAACACACTAAGGGTGTGTCCTCAGGACCCTACTCCACTACCACATATCTACAACACTAAGGGTGTGTCCTCAGGACCCTACTCCACTACCACATATCTACAACACACTAAGGGTATGTCCTCAGGACCCTACTCCACTACCACATATCTACAACACACTAAACGTGTGTCCTCAGGACCTTACTCCACTACCACATATCTACAACACACTAAGGGTGTGTCCTCAGGACCCTACTCCACTACCACATATCTACAACACACTAAGGATGTGTCCTCAGGACCCTACTCCACTACCACATATCTACAACACTAAGGGTGTGTCCTCAGGACCCTACTCCACTACCACATATCTACAACACACTAAGGGTGTGTCCTCAGGACCCTACTCCACTACCACATATCTACAACACACTAAGGGTGTGTCCTCAGGACCCTACTCCACTACCACATATCTACAACACACTAAGGGTGTGCCCTCAGGACCCTACTCCACTACCACATATCTACAACACTAAGGGTGTGTCCTCAGGACCCTACTCCACTACCACATATCTACAACACTAAGGGTGTGTCCTCAGGACCCTACTCCACTACCACAACACACTAAGGGTGTGTCCTCAGGACCCTACTCCACTACCACATATCTACAACACACTAAGGGTGTGTCCTCAGGACCCTACTACATATCTACAACACACTAAGGGTGTGTCCCCAGGACCCTACTCCACTACCACATATCTACAACACACTACGGGTGTGTTCTCAGGACCCTACTCCACTACCACATATCTACAACACACTAAGGACCCTACTGCCCTCAGGACCCTACTCCACTACCACATATCTACAACACACTAAGTGTGTGTCCTCAGGACCCTACTCCACTACCACATATCTACAACACACTAAGGGTGTGTCCTCAGGACCCTACTCCACTACCACATATCTACAACACACTAAGGACCCTACTGTCCTCAGGACCCTACTCCACTACCACATATCTACAACACACTAAGTGTGTGTCCTCAGGACCCTACTCCACTACCACATATCTACAACACACTAAGGGTGTGTCCTCAGGACCCTACTCCACTACCACATATCTACAACACACTAAGGGTGTGTCCTCAGGACCCTACTCCACTACCACATATCTACAACACACTAAGGACCCTACTGCCCTCAGGACCCTACTCCACTACCACATATCTACAACACACTAAGGGTGTGTCCTCAGGACCCTACTCCACTACCACATATCTACAACACACTAAGGACCCTACTGCCCTCAGGACCCTACTCCACTACCACATATCTATAACACACTAAGGGTGTGTCCTCAGGACCCTACTCCACTACCACATATCTACAACACACTAAGGGTGTGTCCTCAGGACCCTACTCCACTACCACATATCTACAACACACTAAGGGTGTGTCCTCAGGACCCTACTCCACTACCACATATCTACAACACACTAAGGGTGTGTCCTCAGGACCCTACTCCACTACCACATATCTACAACACACTAAGGGTGTGCCCTCAGGACCCTACTCCACTACCACATAGCTACAACACACTAAGGGTGTGTCCTCAGGACCCTACTCCACTACCACATATCTACAACACACTAAGGGTGTGTCCTCAGGACCCTACTCCATATCTACAACACACTAAGGGTGTGCCCTCAGGACCCTACTCCACTACCACATATCTACAACACACGAAGGACCCTACTGCCCTCAGGACCCTACTCTACTACCACATATCTACAACACACTAAGTGTGTGTCCTCAGGACCCTACTCCACTACCACATATCTACAACACACTAAGGGTGTGTCCTCAGGACCCTACTCCACTACCACATATCTACAACACACTAAGGGTGTGTCCTCAGGACCCTACTCCACTACCACATATCTACAACACACTAAGGACCCTACTGTCCTCAGGACCCTACTCCACTACCACATATCTACAACACACTAAGTGTGTGTCCTCAGGACCCTACTCCACTACCACATATCTACAACACACTAAGGGTGTGTCCTCAGGACCCTACTCCACTACCACATATCTACAACACACTAAGGGTGTGTCCTCAGGACCCTACTCCACTACCACATATCTACAACACACTAAGGACCCTACTGCCCTCAGGACCCTACTCCACTACCACATATCTACAACACACTAAGGGTGTGTCCTCAGGACCCTACTCCACTACCACATATCTACAACACACTAAGGACCCTACTGCCCTCAGGACCCTACTCCACTACCACATATCTACAACACACTAAGGGTGTGTCCTCAGGACCCTACTCCACTACCACATATCTACAACACACTAAGGGTGTGTCCTCAGGACCCTACTCCACTACCACATATCTACAACACACTAAGGGTGTGTCCTCAGGACCCTACTCCACTACCACATATCTACAACACACTAAGGGTGTGTCCTCAGGACCCTACTCCACTACCACATATCTACAACACACTAAGGGTGTGCCCTCAGGACCCTACTCCACTACCACATAGCTACAACACACTAAGGGTGTGTCCTCAGGACCCTACTCCACTACCACATATCTACAACACACTAAGGGTGTGTCCTCAGGACCCTACTCCACTACCACATATCTACAACACACTAAGGGTGTGCCCTCAGGACCCTACTCCACTACCACATATCTACAACACACTAAGGGTGTGTCCTCAGGACCCTACTCCACTACCACATATCTACAACACACTAAGGTTGTGCCCTCAGGACCCTACTCCACTACCACATATCTACAACACACTAAGTGTGTGTTCTCAGGACCCTACTCCACTACCACATATCTACAACACTAAGGGTGTGTCCTCAGGACCCTACTCCACTACCACATATCTACAACACACTAAGGCTGTGTCCTCAGGAACCTACTCCACTACCACATATCTACAACACACTAAGGGTGTGTCCTCAGGACCCTACTCCACTACCACATAGCTACAACACACTAAGGGTGTGTCCTCAGGACCCTACTCCACTACCACATATCTACAACACACTAAGGACCCTACTGCCCTCAGGACCCTACTCCACTACCACATATCTACAACACACTAAGGTTATGTCCTCAGGACCCTACTCCACTACCACATATCTACAACACACTAAGGGTGTGTCCTCAGGACCCTACTCCATATCTACAACACACTAAGGGTGTGCCCTCAGGACCCTACTCCACTACCACATATCTACAACACACGAAGGACCCTACTGCCCTCAGGACCCTACTCTACTACCACATATCTACAACACACTAAGGGTGTGTCCTCAGGACCCTACTCCACTACCACATATATACAACACACTAAGGGTGTGTCCTCAGGACCCTACTCCACTACCACATATCTACAACACACTAAGGGTGTGTCCTCAGGACCCTACTACATATCTACAACACACTAAGGGTGTGTCCTCAGGACCCTACTCCACTACCACATATCTACAACACACTAAGGGTGTGTCCTCAGGACCCTACTACATATCTACAACACACTAAGGGTGTGTCCTCAGGACCCTACTCCACTACCACATATCTACAACACACTAAGGGTGTGTCCTCAGGACCCTACCACATATCTACAACACACTAAGGGTGTGTCCTCAGGACCCTACTCCACTACCACATATCTACAACACACTAAGGACCCTACTGCCCTCAGGACCCTACTCCACTACCACATATCTACAACACACTAAGGGTGTGTCCTCAGGACCCTACTCCACTACCACATATCTACAACACACTAAGGGTGTGTCCTCAGGACCCTACTCCACTACCACATATCTACAACACACTAAGGGTGTGTCCTCAGGACCCTACTCCACTACCACATATCTACAACACACTAAGGGTGTGCCCTCAGGACCCTACTCCACTACCACATATCTACAACACACTAAGGGTGTGCCCTCAGGACCCTACTCCACTACCACATATCTACAACACACTAAGGGTGTGTCCTCAGGACCCTACTCCACTACCACATATCTACAACACACTAAGGGTGTGTCCTCAGGACCCTACTCCACTACCACATATCTACAACACACTAAGGGTGTGTCCTCAGGACCCTACTCCACTACCACATATCTACAACACACTAAGGGTGTGCCCTCAGGACCCTACTCCACTACCACATATCTACAACACACTAAGGGTGTGTCCTCAGGACCCTACTCCACTACCACATATCTACAACACACTAAGGGTGTGCCCTCAGGACCCTACTCCACTACCACATATCTACAACACACTAAGGGTGTGTCCTCAGGACCCTACTCCACTACCACATATCTACAACACACTAAGGTTGTGCCCTCAGGACCCTACTCCACTACCACATATCTACAACACACTAAGGGTGTGTCCTCAGGACCCTACTCCACTACCACATATCTACAACACACTAAGGGTGTGTCCTCAGGACCCTACTCCACTACCACATATCTACAACACACTAAGGGTGTGCCCTCAGGACCCTACTCCACTACCACATATCTACAACACACTAAGGGTGTGTCCTCAGGACCCTACTCCACTACCACATATCTACAACACACTAAGGGTGTGTCCTCAGGACCCTACTCCACTACCACATATCTACAACACACTAAGGGTGTGTCCTCAGGACCCTACTCCACTACCACATATCTGTGTCCTCAGGACCCTACTCCACTACCACATATCTACAACACACTAAGGGTGTGTCCTCAGGACCCTACTCCACTACCACATATCTACAACACACTAAGGGTGTGTCCTCAGGACCCTACTCCACTACCACATATCTACAACACACTAAGGGTGTGTCCTCAGGACCCTACTCCACTACCACATATCTGTGTCCTCAGGACCCTACTCCACTACCACATATCTACAACACACTAAGGGTGTGTCCTCAGGACCCTACTCCACTACCACATATCTACAACACACTAAGGGTGTGTCCTCAGGACCCTACTCCACTAACACATATCTACAACACTAAGGGTGTGTCCTCAGGACCCTACTCCACTACCACATATCTACAACACTAAGGGTGTGTCCTCAGGACCCTACTCCACTACCACATATCTACAACACACTAAGGGTGTGTCCTCAGGACCCTACTCCACTACCACATATCTACAACACTAAGGGTGTGTCCTCAGGACCCTACTCCACTACCACATATCTACAACACACTAAGGGTATGTCCTCAGGACCCTACTCCACTACCACATATCTACAACACACTAAACGTGTGTCCTCAGGACCTTACTCCACTACCACATATCTACAACACACTAAGGGTGTGTCCTCAGGACCCTACTCCACTACCACATATCTACAACACACTAAGGATGTGTCCTCAGGACCCTACTCCACTACCACATATCTACAACACTAAGGGTGTGTCCTCAGGACCCTACTCCACTACCACATATCTACAACACACTAAGGGTGTGTCCTCAGGACCCTACTCCACTACCACATATCTACAACACACTAAGGGTGTGTCCTCAGGACCCTACTCCACTACCACATATCTACAACACACTAAGGGTGTGCCCTCAGGACCCTACTCCACTACCACATATCTACAACACTAAGGGTGTGTCCTCAGGACCCTACTCCACTACCACATATCTACAACACTAAGGGTGTGTCCTCAGGACCCTACTCCACTACCACAACACACTAAGGGTGTGTCCTCAGGACCCTACTCCACTACCACATATCTACAACACACTAAGGGTGTGTCCTCAGGACCCTACTACATATCTACAACACACTAAGGGTGTGTCCCCAGGACCCTACTCCACTACCACATATCTACAACACACTACGGGTGTGTTCTCAGGACCCTACTCCACTACCACATATCTACAACACACTAAGGACCCTACTGCCCTCAGGACCCTACTCCACTACCACATATCTACAACACACTAAGTGTGTGTCCTCAGGACCCTACTCCACTACCACATATCTACAACACACTAAGGGTGTGTCCTCAGGACCCTACTCCACTACCACATATCTACAACACACTAAGGACCCTACTGTCCTCAGGACCCTACTCCACTACCACATATCTACAACACACTAAGTGTGTGTCCTCAGGACCCTACTCCACTACCACATATCTACAACACACTAAGGGTGTGTCCTCAGGACCCTACTCCACTACCACATATCTACAACACACTAAGGGTGTGTCCTCAGGACCCTACTCCACTACCACATATCTACAACACACTAAGGACCCTACTGCCCTCAGGACCCTACTCCACTACCACATATCTACAACACACTAAGGGTGTGTCCTCAGGACCCTACTCCACTACCACATATCTACAACACACTAAGGACCCTACTGCCCTCAGGACCCTACTCCACTACCACATATCTATAACACACTAAGGGTGTGTCCTCAGGACCCTACTCCACTACCACATATCTACAACACACTAAGGGTGTGTCCTCAGGACCCTACTCCACTACCACATATCTACAACACACTAAGGGTGTGTCCTCAGGACCCTACTCCACTACCACATATCTACAACACACTAAGGGTGTGTCCTCAGGACCCTACTCCACTACCACATATCTACAACACACTAAGGGTGTGCCCTCAGGACCCTACTCCACTACCACATAGCTACAACACACTAAGGGTGTGTCCTCAGGACCCTACTCCACTACCACATATCTACAACACACTAAGGGTGTGTCCTCAGGACCCTACTCCATATCTACAACACACTAAGGGTGTGCCCTCAGGACCCTACTCCACTACCACATATCTACAACACACGAAGGACCCTACTGCCCTCAGGACCCTACTCTACTACCACATATCTACAACACACTAAGTGTGTGTCCTCAGGACCCTACTCCACTACCACATATCTACAACACACTAAGGGTGTGTCCTCAGGACCCTACTCCACTACCACATATCTACAACACACTAAGGGTGTGTCCTCAGGACCCTACTCCACTACCACATATCTACAACACACTAAGGACCCTACTGTCCTCAGGACCCTACTCCACTACCACATATCTACAACACACTAAGTGTGTGTCCTCAGGACCCTACTCCACTACCACATATCTACAACACACTAAGGGTGTGTCCTCAGGACCCTACTCCACTACCACATATCTACAACACACTAAGGGTGTGTCCTCAGGACCCTACTCCACTACCACATATCTACAACACACTAAGGACCCTACTGCCCTCAGGACCCTACTCCACTACCACATATCTACAACACACTAAGGGTGTGTCCTCAGGACCCTACTCCACTACCACATATCTACAACACACTAAGGACCCTACTGCCCTCAGGACCCTACTCCACTACCACATATCTACAACACACTAAGGGTGTGTCCTCAGGACCCTACTCCACTACCACATATCTACAACACACTAAGGGTGTGTCCTCAGGACCCTACTCCACTACCACATATCTACAACACACTAAGGGTGTGTCCTCAGGACCCTACTCCACTACCACATATCTACAACACACTAAGGGTGTGTCCTCAGGACCCTACTCCACTACCACATATCTACAACACACTAAGGGTGTGCCCTCAGGACCCTACTCCACTACCACATAGCTACAACACACTAAGGGTGTGTCCTCAGGACCCTACTCCACTACCACATATCTACAACACACTAAGGGTGTGTCCTCAGGACCCTACTCCACTACCACATATCTACAACACACTAAGGGTGTGCCCTCAGGACCCTACTCCACTACCACATATCTACAACACACTAAGGGTGTGTCCTCAGGACCCTACTCCACTACCACATATCTACAACACACTAAGGTTGTGCCCTCAGGACCCTACTCCACTACCACATATCTACAACACACTAAGTGTGTGTTCTCAGGACCCTACTCCACTACCACATATCTACAACACTAAGGGTGTGTCCTCAGGACCCTACTCCACTACCACATATCTACAACACACTAAGGCTGTGTCCTCAGGAACCTACTCCACTACCACATATCTACAACACACTAAGGGTGTGTCCTCAGGACCCTACTCCACTACCACATAGCTACAACACACTAAGGGTGTGTCCTCAGGACCCTACTCCACTACCACATATCTACAACACACTAAGGACCCTACTGCCCTCAGGACCCTACTCCACTACCACATATCTACAACACACTAAGGTTATGTCCTCAGGACCCTACTCCACTACCACATATCTACAACACACTAAGGGTGTGTCCTCAGGACCCTACTCCATATCTACAACACACTAAGGGTGTGCCCTCAGGACCCTACTCCACTACCACATATCTACAACACACGAAGGACCCTACTGCCCTCAGGACCCTACTCTACTACCACATATCTACAACACACTAAGGGTGTGTCCTCAGGACCCTACTCCACTACCACATATCTACAACACACTAAGGGTGTGTGTCCTCAGGACCCTACTACCACTACCACATATCTACAACACACTAAGGGTGTGTCCTCAGGACCCTACTCCACTACCACATATCTACAACACACTAAGGGTGTGTCCTCAGGACCCTACTCCACTACCACATATCTACAACACACTAAGGGTGTGTCCTCAGGACCCTACTACATATCTACAACACACTAAGGGTGTGTCCTCAGGACCCTACTCCACTACCACATATCTACAACACACTAAGGGTGTGTCCTCAGGACCCTACTACATATCTACAACACACTAAGGGTGTGTCCTCAGGACCCTACTCCACTACCACATATCTACAACACACTAAGGGTGTGTCCTCAGGACCCTACCCATATCTACAACACACTAAGGGTGTGTCCTCAGGACCCTACTCCACTACCACATATCTACAACACACTAAGGACCCTACTGCCCTCAGGACCCTACTCCACTACCACATATCTACAACACACTAAGGGTGTGTCCTCAGGACCCTACTCCACTACCACATATCTACAACACACTAAGGGTGTGTCCTCAGGACCCTACTCCACTACCACATATCTACAACACACTAAGGGTGTGTCCTCAGGACCCTACTCCACTACCACATATCTACAACACACTAAGGGTGTGCCCTCAGGACCCTACTCCACTACCACATATCTACAACACACTAAGGGTGTGCCCTCAGGACCCTACTCCACTACCACATATCTACAACACACTAAGGGTGTGTCCTCAGGACCCTACTCCACTACCACATATCTACAACACACTAAGGGTGTGTCCTCAGGACCCTACTCCACTACCACATATCTACAACACACTAAGGGTGTGTCCTCAGGACCCTACTCCACTACCACATATCTACAACACACTAAGGGTGTGCCCTCAGGACCCTACTCCACTACCACATATCTACAACACACTAAGGGTGTGTCCTCAGGACCCTACTCCACTACCACATATCTACAACACACTAAGGGTGTGCCCTCAGGACCCTACTCCACTACCACATATCTACAACACACTAAGGGTGTGTCCTCAGGACCCTACTCCACTACCACATATCTACAACACACTAAGGTTGTGCCCTCAGGACCCTACTCCACTACCACATATCTACAACACACTAAGGGTGTGTCCTCAGGACCCTACTCCACTACCACATATCTACAACACACTAAGGGTGTGTCCTCAGGACCCTACTCCACTACCACATATCTACAACACACTAAGGGTGTGCCCTCAGGACCCTACTCCACTACCACATATCTACAACACACTAAGGGTGTGTCCTCAGGACCCTACTCCACTACCACATATCTACAACACACTAAGGGTGTGTCCTCAGGACCCTACTCCACTACCACATATCTACAACACACTAAGGCTGTGTCCTCAGGAACCTACTCCACTACCACATATCTACAACACACTAAGGGTGTGTCCTCAGGACCCTACTCCACTACCACATAGCTACAACACACTAAGGGTGTGTCCTCAGGACCCTACTCCACTACCACATATCTACAACACACTAAGGGTGTGTCCTCAGGACCCTACTCCACTACCACATATCTACAACACACTAAGGACCCTACTGCCCTCAGGACCCTACTCCACTACCACATATCTACAACACACTAAGGTTATGTCCTCAGGACCCTACTCCACTACCACATATCTACAACACACTAAGGGTGTGTCCTCAGGACCCTACTCCATATCTACAACACACTAAGGGTGTGCCCTCAGGACCCTACTCCACTACCACATATCTACAACACACTAAGGACCCTACTGCCCTCAGGACCCTACTCTACTACCACATATCTACAACACACTAAGGGTGTGTCCTCAGGACCCTACTCCACTACCACATATCTACAACACACTAAGGTTGTGCCCTCAGGACCCTACTCCACTACCACATATCTACAACACACTAAGGGTGTGTCCTCAGGACCCTACTCCACTACCACATATCTACAACACACTAAGGGTGTGTCCTCAGGACCCTACTCCACTACCACATATCTACAACACACTAAGGGTGTGTCCTCAGGACCCTACTACACTACCACATATCTACAACACACTAAGGGTGTGCCCTCAGGACCCTACTCCACTACCACATATCTACAACACACTAAGGGTGTGCCCTCAGGACCCTACTCCACTACCACATATCTACAACACACTAAGGGTGTGTCCTCAGGACCCTACTCCACTACCACATATCTACAACACACTAAGGACCCTACTGCCCTCAGGACCCTACTCCACTACCACATATCTACAACACAACATCCACGGGTAAATGTCATCGTGTGTTTGTGTTGCTTCACAATCCCAGTTTTGCCATAAGGTGTATTTTGATCTATTTTTAAAATTTGATCTGATTCTACTGCTGCGTCAGTTACCTGATGTGGAATAGAGTTCCATGTAGTCAGGGCTCTATGTAGTACTGTGGAATAGAGTTCCATGTAGTCAGGGCTCTATGTAGTACTGTGGAATAGAGTTCCATGTAGTCATGGCTCTATGTAGTACTGTGGAATAGAGTTCCATGTAGTCAGGGCTCTATGTAGTACTGTGGAATAGAGTTCCATGTAGTCATGGCTCTATGTAGTACTGTGGAATAGAGTTCCATGTAGTCATGGTTCTATGTAGTACTGTGGAGTTCCATGTAGTCATGGCTCTATGTAGTACTGTGGAATAGAGTTCCATGTAGTCATGGTTCTATGTAGTACTGTGGAATAGAGTTCCATGTAGTCATGGCTCTATGTAGTACTGTGGAATAGAGTTCCATGTAGTCATGGTTCTATGTAATACTGTGGAATAGAGTTCCATGTAGTCATGGTTCTATGTAGTACTGTGGAATAGAGTTCCATGTAGTCATGGCTCTATGTAGTACTGTGGAATAGAGTTCCATGTAGTCATGGCTCTATGTAGTACTGTTGAATAGAGTTCCATGTAGTCATGGCTCTATGTAGTACTGTGGAATAGAGTTCCATGTAGTCATGGTTCTATGTAGTTCTGTGGAATAGAGTTCCATGTAGTCATGGTTCTATGTAGTTCTGTGGAATAGAGTTCCATGTAGTCATGGCTCTATGTAGTACTGTGGAATAGAGTTCCATGTAGTCATGGTTCTATGTAGTACTGTGGAATAGAGTTCCATGTAGTCATGGTTCTATGTAGTTCTGTGGAATAGAGTTCCATGTAGTCATGGCTCTATGTAGTTCTGTGGAATAGAGTTCCATGTAGTCATGGTTCT